>NC_053157.1:226115158-226427809 GCF_016835505.1 Polypterus senegalus
ATTGAAAAATACATGTTCATTTGATATTTTAACTTTTCCATAGTATAAGTTTGTTAAAGTTAAATTTAAGTAAGTATAAAATTGTTGTATAATTGTGATTCAGTTGTGTGTATGTGAGTTGCTATGGAACAGCTGAAGCAAACTGATTAAATTTAGACTAGCATGCACTACAATTAAGAAGAAAAAAATATTCACTTGTTAAGAATAATTTTGAACTCCAAAATTTTACTAGGCTCTTCTACTTTTTATTAAGTACAGTACATATGGAGGTGATAAATATGGGTCAGCAGTATAAAGCAGCATGTCTCTCTATTATAAAAGAAAATCCTGAGACGAGACTTCATCTTGAAGAGAGACAGAGAGGCAGAGACGTTTTCACTTCCTGCGACACAGTCCAGGCACGTCATACTGACATCCATTGGAAGCATGTTCCCATGAGACGGTGACTTGTCAAACAAGATCATGAACATGTAACCTCTCAGTTGTTGCCCCGCCCTACTTACAACCATTTGCCCTACTTACAAACATTTTCAAACAAGATCACTGTTATCTAAAAAGCGAAGAAAAAAGAGTGGCTGTAAAATAATTGATAAGTTGAAGATGACACGACCACGACTAAGTGAAGAATAAAGAGAAGAGCGTCGAAAAAAGACCCAAAAGCGCTGGAGACACAGCAGGACTTCATAAAGGCTCTCAAAAACGGTGGCGCCATACACCGCAAGTTCAAAAATATAACAGTACTAAAATTCGAAACTGTCAAAAAAAAAGGCAGTACAGATCGCATTCACGCTAAGAAATGGAAATTATTACTCAGTGAAGTAACGGAACAGCAAATACTGATCGAATATATGGACATAGGTGATATGTCATAAGTATGTAGATATTGTAAGGCTTTAAAGTTTAAGTTGGAGACTTGTACATTGGCAAATTTTACCTGGTGTTTGGAGTCATGGACAAGGGTTCAAGGGAGCGAGAGCGCCCCCTATCTACCACAGCGTCCACAATAATATTTTCGCGTTAGCATTATTCAATGCACAAAATGTTGATTTACACAATAATAGACCATACACTATGAGAATCTGTGTTCCTGCAACAATTAATGCTACGACAAGTTTAATTTCGAAAAAACACAATTTGGTCAGGTGTATATTTATAATCAGCGCTGCAACATAGAATTGAAAGAGTTAAACGATCCGACGTACTAGAAATTATACAGCCAATAATGGATACAAATCCATACGTTCAAAAGTCTTGCACTTTACACAACATTTATCTGGATTTCTATCTGAATCCGAAAGATCACAGTCGCATTTTTAATAAACCAACATGTGACGTATTTTTAGCGATTCCAATTTCAAAAGATGGAGATATCAAAGACAGAGTAGATATTCGTGTATATCTAAAGGCAAAGCACAATTCGTCATTTCTGTCAAATACATCGCTACATTCAAATCCTTTACTCTTTCCTTTGGTTTTCCCAGATGGTAAAACAGGATGGTCGCACAATAAGAAACAAACGCATTCAATAAAACTTATAACACCCACACAATATTTCGGGTTCAAATTAGCGATACGTTCCCATGTATTTAACCCACTTCTATTATCTCAATGTCTATCGCAACATTACATTATTAATGTATATCTAAAAGTCGAAGTCTCTTCTTTATTACATCGAATCAAGCTAAACTTAGAACAGAACATATGCAAGGGCTCATTGATCAAGTTCAAAATTCAAATATCAATAGTTCAAACAAATTCAAAATAGGTAAAGCAGTAATATTACCTTCATCATATCAAGGTAGTCCAAAAGCATTGCAACAGTTGTATCATGATGCAATGGCAATATTCCAAGCTATTGGTCGTCCAGATTTATTTCTTATAATAACGTGCAATCCACAATGGCCAGAAATCCGCAGATTCTTCACAACAGTGCCACCAGCTACATCGGCTCTGGATATTCCCACTTTCGTAAGTAGACTGTTTTATCAGAAAGTCTTATTTTTATTGAATGAACTCGAACGGTGTTCGGGCAAATCAGAGCATACATTTACACCATCAGATTTCAAAAACGGGGTTTGCCTCACATGCATTTATTGATTACTTTCCATCCATCCATCCATCCATCAATTTTCCAACCCACTATATCCAAACACAGGGTCACAGGGGTCTTCTGGAGCCAATCCCAGTCAGCACAGGGTGCAAGGCAGGAGCAAGTCCCGGGCAGGGCGCCAGCCCATCGCAGGGCACACACACACACTAGGGACAATTTAGGATCGCCAATGCACTAGTTAGTTTGCAAAATAACTTATTAACTGCTGATGATGTAGATCAGTTAGTCTGTGCTGCGATTCCAAACAGGGAAACCTATCCTGAATTATGGTACATAGTCATTAAGCACATGTCACTGAGCACATTTAAAAGATTCAGTATGTTGGAACTCAAAAGAACTAAAGTGTTTAAAGAACTTTTTATGGAAGTTTTAAAATGAAAAGTGCACATAATGCATATGTAACAGTTCCCATGAAAGCAAAATAAATCAGTTGTATTTCCACTGGACCAAACCCGGGGGTTGGCGAGCGAAGCGAGTCATCTATATAAAGTAGATCATGATTTCACATTGTAACAGAAAAAGTCAGCTCAAATTTGCATAGTGTAGTGTTTAATTATCCCTGTTTTACTCTAGTAAAGTTCTTTTCATCTTGGAAAATGGAGTTGTTACTTGTGTATATATTACTGTATGTTGCACATACAATAAACATTTGATGGCTGTTGTCTTCATTTAGCAAAACTAGTTTGAGATCGACAGGCGGATTGGTGCGGCATCCGCAGTGATGTGGGCTCTGCATCGGTCTGTCGTGGTGAAAAAGGAGCTGAGCCATAAGGCAAAGCTCTCAATTTACCAGTCGATCTACGCTCCTACCCTCACCTATGGTCATGAGCTATGGGTAGTGACCGAAAGAACAAGATCGCGAATACAAGCGGCTGAAATGAGTTTCCTCCGCAGGGTGTCTGGGCTTTCCCTTAAAGATAGGGTGAGAAGCTCAGTCATCCGGGAGGGGCTCAGAGTAGAGGAGTCAGATGAGGTGGCTCGGGCATCTGATCAGGACGCCTCCCTGGTGAGGTGTTCCCGGCACGTCCAACCGGGAGGAGGCCCCGGGGAAGACCCAGGACACGCTGGAGGGACTATGTCTCCCGGCTGGCCTGGGAACGTCTTGGGATTCTCCCGGAAGACCTGGAAGAAGTGGCCGGGGAGAGGGAAGTCTGGGCCTCTCTGCTTAAGCTGCTGTCCCCGCGACCCGACCTCGGATAAGCGGAAGAGGATGGATGGATAGTTTAATGCTGTATCACAATACAAGGAAGCAACAGCATTTATTTCTATATCACATTTTCATATACAGGATGTATAACAAATTGTTTTACAAGATTTTAAAGAAATAGATGTAACAAAAAATAGGTAAAGAATAAGATATAAGAAAAAAATCAATGAATACAGACTTGCATAAAATAAATATATAATTCATGGAGTAGAATTGTCATATTCAATGTCTCTGAAGATGGGTCTGATGATAAGGTAAGATTGCCGGGAGGAGTAGAGAGGGAAAAAACAAACAAAAAAAAAAAAAACCTGTCGTGTTCCAAGGCCAAAAGCAAAGCCATTAAAATTAATTAATCAATTTTACAGTTGTTTATTTTAAAGAAGTTAAAACCATCTGCCATTACAAGAAAACATATTGGAGATTGAAGAATAAACATCTTTCAAATAATTACCATTCTAGTGAATTACATATTGTATCTGTCAGTTACAATGAGCCTAGGTCATTTTGTTTTGCCACTACTATAATATAGAATTCTTCTGAGTCAAAAGTAGCTTCAGAGGCCACAAAAGAGGCAGCATTTTGTGAATTCATAGTCCAAGTGTTAAAGCAAAGCTCAAAACAAACACAGGAAAGGCTTAATAGACCTCAAAAGCATGAAGTAGACCTGTCTCTAAAACTCAAGAAGCAATGTGACAGTCTGCACAGACAAATGGGAACACAACTATAAATCACCAAAGGGTGAGGGGAAAACCTCAAAACCCATGGTGCATAGAAAAACAGTTAAAACAATTTTTATATTAAAAAATGCTTTTACAGATGAGAACAAAAAGCTAATCTTTCTGTGAGCCTCTGTCCCCTTGAGCTCAACATACACAGAACAAAAAAAGACATTAAGTAGAAGTGAAATAAACTACAAAAGAATCACCAGTAGAAAAAATCATAAAAAGAAAATAACCAAAAACAAGACTTCATAAAATATTAACATAGAAAAATCAATAAACATCAGAAAAAATTAGAACAATAAGTAGAGTTTATAAAAGAAAAGTTTTGGGCTAAACCATAACACCTGCTTCTTTAGTATTGTATTTAGTATAGAAATGGAAAGTAATATCTGGGCAACTCTGTAATACCTATTTAAAAATGCTTTACACTAAGCTCCTGCATAACCAGACAAATAGAGGACTTGTGTCATATATTAAAGTGTTTAATTATAAAAATTTCAAATGTATCTATAGACCACAGATGTTAACTGTTAAGTTTTTATTAGCAAAATGAAATTATATAGGCTTATTGTTCAGCGAACATAAAAATACTAAAATAATATTTTCAGAAATTCATACTTTAACTAGGAAAATATGTACAAAAATATTCATTCATAATGCATGTGGCATAAAATAAAACAAAATTATTTTCATAATTACAAGTTCTCCTGTTGCTTGATTTCTTCAGTAATGTACCCATCTGAAACAATTGGTTGCTCACAGATGCAAATGTATATGTAAAGAGGTTTAGAGAGTGTATATAAACATAAACAGTTTAGGCATGTGGAGTGCAAATCTGCATTCGAAGTCTATAGATGTGAATTTATATTATAATGGAGTAGCTCTCGGGGGACCTGTTAAGTTTAAACTGACATTGTTCATCCAAAATTGTCCTAGATCTGAAGGCACCACTTCCACCTCTCTCTCAGCTTCTAGCAAAGCAACATCTATGCCCACAGCACTTGGCACCCTCACTGGAGCTTTATAGTACTAGCTAATCATTAAATTTTATATCTTCTTTGAGTTTTGCTGAAATTTGTACTTGTCCTTTCACACCTTACTGTACATGCCAAATGTGATCATGCCTATTTTTTCCTGTCTAGGATGTCAACTCTTCTTCAGTCGTCTGTCCACCCTTTTGGTTAGTGGTGCTGTTCATGTGGCCCATCAGTCACTTCTGTTATTTCCTTCATTTGTGAAAAGCCTGAATCAAAGAAGGCAAATAAGAAGAAGAAGAATGGTTCAAGTGCCAAACCAGTGATATCTCAGGATAATTAAGTGAATAAGAAATAAAGAAACAGAATATCTTGCCCTCTTTCTTGTTCCACCCTCACTTCCACTAATTTCACAGTAAACAATCTACAAAAGTGCTTACTTGTTTGATGTAATTATTTGTAGCAATGGATTTTCTGAAGAAGAAACTTGAAAAAATCTTAAAGAAACTGGGACACTATCAATTAAAACAGTTTTGGAATAAGCTGGAATCATTTGAAAAAAAGCACAAATGTAAGCATATTCCATTAAGTAAACTGGAACGGGCTGAAAAATCTGCTCATCCTGCTGTAGAAATTACTCAGCTTATGGTTGGTCACTATGGAGTAAAAGCTGAAGATGTTGCTTTAGATGTTTTAAATGAAATTGGAAGAAAGGACTTGGCTGTAAAATTTAAAGGTAAGTGACAAACAAACTATTTCCTGCTTTGTTTTTTTGCCCAACATATATGAATTTGAAAACGTTTGACATTATTTCCTGAATAGAACTTATATCACCGATAATTAGCATTTTGTTGAAGGAGAGAAGCTTTTTATTCTGCCTTTTTGGAACTTGTGGCTGACTACTAGAAACTTTTGGAAGCTGTGGTTTCTGATAATGCATATGTTAACACAGTGCTGATGTAGCAGGTTCTCAAATGTTTTGGAAAATCACATTCTTTTTTTATCTGTTTAATTCAGTGAGTAAATAGTAAACTGGGCAGTTTACTATTAGTTTAGTACTCGAAAAGAGAGTGTGAATATTCACAAATTTCAACACAGTTGTGTGAATAACTACCCACTTTTCCTAAGAGTTTGGTAAGGATTTTTTTTTTAAACATTGACCAAAATATTTTTTTCATTAATAATTACTAATTATTAATTGGGATTGACAACACTGGGCACAAGCCTGGACAAGTTGCATACATCTAGACACTTAACACTCCCAGTTAGGCTAATTTGGATTTGCCAATTAATCTAATCTGCCATCTATAGAGATGTAGGAGAAAAATCAGAGTACCTGTAGAAAAAACATTCAGGCATACAGTAGGTAGAATGTGCAGACTTCACACAGACCATGACTGGGGTAAGATAAAAACATAGAGCACTGAATTCATGAAGGAGGACTGTTATCCTGTTGTGTAGTTCTAGCAAGCTTCAGAAGAGCAATGTGGAGCAGTGCTTGATCGGAGTTACAGGGAAACTGTATTCATTTTATAGAAATTCAGTGATACTTGCCCTTAAACTCCCATGATCATTGCTCACGTAATTGCTCTTGCCAACATTGTTTGCGGTTATACCCACCAGTAATTTCTAGAATTATTCTTTCATTGCCGGTTACATCGGTTACATCAAACTGTTTTTATTATAAGAGCACCAGTTTGAAACGTTTGTAGAGTGTGTGATTCAGAATCAGCCATAGTTTTGAAGCAAAAAGGTGGCGCGAGCAATTATAACTTGCTGATCCTTTTGACAGCTGAGAAAAGATTTCTATTTGGTAAAAATAAGTAAAACAGATGAAACACTGCTCTGTACACCCATCACCTGCATGTCCTCTCTTACCGCATCCATAAACCTCCTCTTAGGCCTTCCTCTTTTCCTCTTACCTGGCAGCTATATTATTAGCATCCTTCTCCCAATACACTCAGCATCTCTCCTCTACACATGACCAAACCAATGCAATCTCGCTTCTCTGACTTTGTCTCCCAACCATCCAACTTGAGCTGACCCTCTAATGAACTCGTTTCTAATCCTATCCATCCTTGTCACACCCAATGCAAATCTTAGCATCTTTAACTCTGCTATCTCCAGCTCTGTCTCCTGCTTTCTTGTCAGTGCCACCATCTCCATCCCATATAAAATAGCCTGCCTCACTACCATCCTGTAGACCGTCCCTTTCACTCTTGCTGATATCCGTCTGTCACAAATCACTCCTGACACTCTTCTCCACCCATTCCACCCTGCCTGCACATATTTTCACCTCCTTTCCACAATCCCCATTACTCTGTACTGTTGATCCCAAGTATTTAAACTCATCCACCTTCGCCAACTCTACTCCTTGTATTCCTCTTCATTCCACTGACCTCCCTCTCATTTACACACATGTATTTTGTCTTGGTGTTCCTACTGACCTTTATTCCTCTCCTCTCTAGAGCATATCTCCACCTCTCCCGGGTCTCCTCAACCTGCTCCCTACTCTCGCTGCTGGTCACAATGTCATCCGCAAACATTATAGTCCATGGCGACTCCTGTCTAGTCTCTTCTGTCAACCTGTCCATCACCATTGCAAATAAGAAAGGGCTCAGAGACGATCCCTGATGTAATCCCACCTCCACCTTTAATAATAATATAACATAATGTTTTTAACTAGTTGTAGCTAAATTCAGTACTTTAGAAACTACGACACGCATGCTGCCTGCACAGACTGAAATGTGCTGCTACTTTTATTATCTCCATTGTTCTAGGTATTGTCCCATTTTAGAGTCTTGGTAAATCTGTTTTCTTAACCCACTTTTTTAAAGTTAAGAGTGTCTGAAGCATTTAATGAAAGTCAATTGCGGGCTACACTCACACCACCATCATTAATGCTTTGCCACTTCAGTGTTATCAAACATTCATGCTTTTGGGTTTATTTATTTTAATTCAAAACTTTCTAAAAGTGGAGCAGAATGGACCCCAAACCTCATTTAGAAGGATTTGATAAAAGGTTACTAGGATTACAGGTAGTTATTGTTGTAATATACCATTTGAGCTAATATGTATACATGAATACACGCCGTACCTGGTGCCAGGCTTGGGAGTGGTGTGCTCTGGTGAGTGCTCTGTGGCCAGGTCGATGTAAGCTGGTCAGGGCTCAGCCTAAAAAGCTGTATGGAGCCATGATATAGGCTTTCTACCCACAAGGTAAAGTTTTAGGGTCAGGTGTATTGTCAGTCAAGTGACAGGCAAGAGTGAGATGAATCATGGCAGGGAAGATTAAAATAAGTGAGTCATATTTTACATTTTTCTTTAAATGTTGGAATGAAGGTTGATCATCAAGTAAAACAGACTGTTCTACAAAAACAGAATAGCAAAGTACTGCTTGCATTCATTTCCGTGTTTATATTTTATGGAGTGTGATATATATTTGGAAATATGCTTAAAATAAAGATAAACTGAAATAAATTATTTAAATAGGAAAGAGTGATTAAAATATCTGTGAAACAGCTATGTTGGACCTTAACACTATAAATTCTGCTCCAGCAATAGTATCCTATAATTTAATATTAAACCGTTGAATGATAAATAGTAGTTGAATAAATGTTAATAATTATTGCAATTAAAAAGGATTTGGCTTACTGTTTTTGTTTTTCTTTTGTTCTTTTCTCTCTGTCTTATATTATCACTGAGAATGACATTTTTCTATTCAGGTATGAAACATTAATCTAAACCTTAAAATAATAGTTCTCTAACACAGATATACAGTATCATTTTTAAATCTAAATATAAAAGTTTGTAAATTCTGTTAACAGACAAATTACTTCTTTGCTGTCACATTTAACCTTTTTTTCAGATAATAAAGAAGAAAGCACTGTGCACTCAAAAAGAAAAATGACTGGTATGTATTTCAGAAAATGTAAATTTTTCCTAACTCAGTTCTTGAGTTCAGGGTTATTGGTAGTCATTGTCTTTCCCGCCAGAAGAGTAGAAGGGAATATAGAAAGGCATTCAACAAGGTTCCATCCAAATATTACTAAAAATGAACTTATTTAAAAGAAATGGGTTTGGCCTATTTAGAATAGAAAAATAGAAATTGAATATAATAGCAAAATAAAAGCAATAGAAAGAAATTAGTCTAATTGCTTTATAGTCTGAATGTGAAAGAACAGCTCAATGCTCTTTTCCCCCACAGTACATACAGCATTGTGCTCCACTCCTCACAGATGAAAGTGAATTGGAATGCAGTGCCACCCAACACACCCCAGCTAATGGAAGCACCTTTGCCTACTCCACCTTACTAGAAAACCAGTTTGCACTTGCTTAGGAATTTGGTTTTATTTTGCTGTGTATTATTTGATGTGATGATTATCTGCAAGTACAAACTGGAGTGATATTCTTGCATAGTGAAGAAAAAGAACACACATCAAGGCTTTTCAATGAGTTAGGAGTGTTTTTCTCTCTAGATAACTCTAGGTTTCCTTTAACCACTAGACCTGGTGTTAGCACTGATGTTCTGATTTGATTCAGTTTCGATTCAAAATGTATCAATTCGATTCAATGTCGATTTTATCTTGATTTAATTAGCTTGCACTGATGTATTTAAAGTGCTGGCTTTTTTTTAGAGAACATGTAGAACATTAATATAATGTGGCAAATTTCAGTAACACTTTATTTGAAGGGTGTCTGCATAATGACTTCATAACATACAGTATGCATAAGCATGGATTTATATTTAAGAACCAGTACTTGATGGCAGTGAACAGTTAACAGCAGCATTTGCAAGTTTTTTTAATAACACCTTTTTATTCATTTTACCGTAATTTAACAAGCATATGTATTGCCACATCATAGTCCACACATATTGCAATGACATCTGCTTTAGAAAACATCATCTTGTGAATAATATAATTAATAAATCAAATATTGCCTCATAAATAATAAATATGTTATCTAGTAAACTGTTTGTATGTTATGAATCTCTACGTAGACACCCTTAAACTAAACTGTTAGCTAAATTTACTCCCCTATTGGACATTTAAAATAATCCTGTATTACTCAAAATTAAAGATACAGTAGAAAGACTCATGTCTTTCTATAATTATATAACTTACACATATATTTAGTTGCTCACGTGTAGCAGTCACATATTGAAAATGTGTCGTCACAGTTCCTATTCGGACAAAAAGGAATTGTTTTAAGGATCTACTGTATAGCTGATGATTGTTGACAGCAGAATTGCATAAATGGAACACTGTCATCTCCAGGCACAGGAGTAGCTTCAGTGACAGACTTTTGTCACTGTCCTGCTCCACTGACAGACTGAGGAGATCGTTCCTCCCCCACACTATGCGACTTTTCAATTCCACCCGGGGGAGTAAATGCTAACATTAATTTTATTTTAATTTTTTCATTTTTATTACTATTTAATTTAATATTGTTTCTTTGTATCAGTATACTGCTGCTGGATTATGTGAATTTCCCCTTGGGATTAATAAAGTATCTATCTATCTATCTATCTATCTATCTATCTATCTATCTATCTATCTATCTATCTATCTATCTATCTATCTATCTATCTATCTATCAAAAGACAAAGAGCCAGCCATCGAGACTGACAACGCATCTAATGTGATCTGTGCAGTACAGCTTATGGAGCTACTCACATCGGCAGCTTTGCACACCAGCTCAATTTGGTAGCTCGGGCTGAAAATTTCAACAATTGCCCGCTTGCTTGACTGGGTGAAGCACGTTGAAAACGTTTTCCACTGTAGCAGTACAGCTAGCCAAAGCTTAAATAGAAGCAATATTGGAGATGCACAAAAAGTAAAGTGTTTTTTCCATAGAAAGTCTTAACAGGCGCATTACCGACATCTACTGGAATTGACACCAAAAACTAAGATAAGCAAAAATACATATAGTAATAGAGGAGGATGGAGATTCACAAGATTGATCTTGAGACTTTAAAAAATGATATTGAATTATTTAAACGAAAAATAAAGTTTAATCATAAAATTGATATTTTTACCCAGGCACATTGACCACTTTTTGTCCTTTCACTTAATTCTGTCCAATCCTTTTTCTTCATGTATTCTTCTGATCATTTTAATCTTTGCCCATTCCAGTTTGTTTAAACACTTTACCCCCTTTTTCTAGATCCAGGCCATGAGGGATAAGGCAATGAATGACCTTAGGGGCCTTAAGGTCCACATTGAAGTTCCAAGTTTCTGGTCATAGCACTTGGTACTGAAATTTTAACAGGTTTGGTTACCTATTGCAGGCCATTGCCTCACTGACTTTTATTTAATATCATTAAACCTGAAACCCCTAAGTTAGCATCCTCTATCTGAAACAGTAAATATTAGGAGTTTATCTGATTTGTTAAAACATAAAAATTAATCAAAAAAATTAAATGCAAAATACAAGTAATACAATAAAATATTATTTTTACAGCAAGTCAGCAGTGATGACACAGATTCAGGCCTTCCTCTTTATCTTAATGATGATCTGTGGTTTTTTTCTTTCTTTCTTTTTTCAAATCTCATTATATTTTTACGTAGAATTCCTGCTCCAGAGTGCTCAGAACCTCCTAATTCTTAACTGTTGACCCACTCAGGACTTTCCATACTGAGATGGTATAACACTACTTTTGCCTTAAGCAGTTTTTTTTTTACATCTAATAATGCTTAACACATATGATTCAAATAAACATTTCTTTGCATAAGTAATAATTCTGTTTTCATTTCCATTTGTCATAAGCTTCATAATTAAAATTATTTAAACACATTACAGTATTATGATTAAATAGTTATCAAAGAGTAACAGCTTGAAAGTTCAATTTTTGAGCTGCATTTAAAGGAGGAACTGCCTTTTGTAGTTTTAACTAACATTCTATTCTTCATGTTTGGATCATTGTTTCATTTTCAGATTTTTCAACTTAATGTACACATCATGACTTGCAAATGTCAATCTTTTATTATCTGAATATCTCTAGCTCATTTCTGTCCATTTCGGTTCTTAGGCTGATTTTTCAATTGTCAGCCAGATCATTTGTTTACTTGACCCCTTCCACCAACAGTCTTCTCACTGTAATAAATATGTCTTAGAAAAATACTACATAGTTTGAGAGTTTTTTTTTACTTGTAGTTCCATATAAAGTGGGTGACCAATATACAGTCAATGTGTGTATTGTCTGAAAATTTTATATGCAGAGAAGAGAAGAACTGAATAGATGGAAAGTGAAACACTGAATTATGTGAAACCTTGAACTTAAACAAAACAACCCTCTTCGGTGCCATACAGATGTCTTTTAGAAGTCAAAACAGGGGACCTCTGTTTAGTTCTGTACATATCTCATTCATGCTACTATTGCTGCATCTCCACCTTCATCCACGTTTATCATTACAAAGAGAATATTCTGCTTGCTTTAACATAAGCGTGTTACCAATACTTATCTTTACATGTCTGACAGTTACCAATAGCAAGAAAACCAAGTGGTTACCAATGGTAAGAAAAACATTCACCTGCTGACCAGAATAAGATAAAATCAAAATGACAAAATATGCAAACAAACTGGCAAAAGATAGATTAGGTAGCTCATTCATTTAATTTTCCACCGCTTATCCGAATCCCGGTCACACAGGCAATAGCAGTGAGGCCCATATTTTCTTTTCTCCATCCACATTTGCCAACTTATACTGTGGGATCCCAAGGCATTTCCAGGCCATCTGGGAGTATATATCTATATCCTTCTGGATGTTTCCCTCTCCTCCATACAGGTGTCTGTAGCCCAGCCAGACTGGCCATTGACGTCTTGGTCACCTTTCTTACCTATATTTTTGTCATTTGGCTGGATAGCCAGCTCTAGGAAGACTTGTGTTTGTTCTAGATTTTTTCCATTTAAGAATTATGGAAGCCAACATGCTGAGATAGATAGATAGATTGATTAGATGGGTAGGTAGGTAGGTAGGTAGGTAGGTAGGTAGGTAGGTCTTTATTTGTAGATAAGTAAATAAATAAATACACACACACTTTGGTCTGAAAATACTTAGCTGGATGTCACAGTGAGACATTATGCAGATGTATTGCTGTTGAAATAAAGGAACCTTCAGCAGCATTTCTTGAGAATATTTAATACTATAGAAAATGTTTTGTAGCCTTCCCAAATTTGTGGCTTGACACAATTCTGTCTCAAACTCTGCAAGTAATTCCTTTAATCCAATGGATTGTTTTTTACTCAGCTGTAGGACTTTATATAGACGGGTGTATGCCTTTCCTGCTCATGTCTATTCATTTGAATTTACCATAAATGGTCTCCAAACAAGGTGTAGAAACATCTCAATAATTCAAAAGAATGGGATACACATGAGCCTGATTTCAAGTGTCATAGCACAGGGTCTCAATACTTGTGTCAATGTGATATTTCAGTTTCTTACTTTTATTAAATTTGTAAGAAATTCTAAAATCCTCTTTACACTTTGTTATTGTGAGATATTAGGTGTTAGATGATGATGGGAAAAAAGTAATTTTAGCATAAGGCCACTAATAAAGTTACAAAACACAAACACATATTCTTTAAAAACCCACACAGGAAAAAAGCAAGCAAGGAGCTACAAATATAAACTATTAACCCTCCATGTTTGAACATTGTAGATTCTTCCTATTCGTATGGTAAAACCTTGGCTAATTTAATTATTTTTTGGATGACACTGTATAAAAATGTATGATTCTTTTACAAGCCAGCTGCATCATCTTGTTAATAGCATCTGACAAGAGGCAAATATATTACACATATTCATGTGTAGCCTACAGGCTGGACATTCCCCATTGGCCATGTTTTGCCCTCTTCTGCCCTACAGGAACATCAGTAAAGCACTTAATTAATAATGCATTTGAATTAATATTACAGTATTTGGTATAAATGATAAATTTGGATCTCATCAACATATGAAATAAAGTCAGTATTCTGTTTCTGAATGACATCTGCATATAATTCTGAATATAATTGCAGGCTTATTAATATCTTTATCTGTTAATCTGTAAGTGTCTTTGTTCAGTTTGTTCCTTCTATTAATTTTAATATCCTCGATCCAGGCAGACTAATAAATGTGCAACTGTATTTAATTTAATTAATTCTATTAAAAGCCTTACTGACAGGTTTCAGATTTTAAAAAGTATGTGATCTTTTTAAACCATGGGGAGACACTTTTCACTTTAAATAAAATGATAAAAATGATTTACAAAAAAGTGGAAGTTAAAAAGTTCAAACAATGAATTATAATTTGAGCAAAATCAAAATTCAAACTAAAAATGTAGTAAATTATACTGCAGCCTTAAAGTTTTACACAGACAGGAGTGACAAGAAGTGTGAGTCAGTAAACCTTTCCTGCAAGAGGAATACGTTAATATGGATTTAAAACAACTAATTATTTTTTCATAAATGTAATACAATATTTTCAGATTTCTGTGATCCATGTAAAATAATCTGACACAGTAATGTCTTGATGATTCATCCATCTGTCCAGTTTCCTAACCTGCTTATCCACGGCAAAGTCACAACACTCCTGAATTGCATCGCAGCAATCGTGCGTAAGCCCGCATAATTTTGCATAATTTGACATTGCTGATTCTTATGGACCACTATGATATTAGTTGTGACAAGATTTTATGATGTTTGAATTTTTCATTGTTCATTAGCATTTCACCATGAAACAGAACATGCTAACTACTAAATCATGTATCTTTCAGATTACAGCAAACAGTACAAGGAAGAAATAAAAGATAATCTTGTAAAAATAAGAGAATATAACAGCCTACCAGGGGAAACAGTGGATTTCAATGCTCGATATACAAAGCTAATACTTGTGAAAAAGAATCAACAAGTAGAAGAGAAGAAGATGGAATTGGAAGCAAAAGGAAAAACACACACACATTTGATGGAAAAGCACAGAGACTCTAGTATTAATATTGAGCATCTCTTCTCTGCAATTGAAAATGAAAGAAAAGAGCCAAAGACTGTGGTCATTCAAGGCCCATCAGGAATTGGGAAATCTTTCACAGTACACAAAATCATGCTCGACTGGGCCTCGGGTAAACTCTTCCCTGATCGTTTTAGATATGTGTTTCACTTGTGCTGCAGAGAACTGCGAATTTGGGAAAACAATAGCTTGGAAGACTTGATTATGCAGTGCTCTGACACTTTAAAGCCAGCCATACAGGAGATACAGTCTGACCCCAAAAGCGTCTTGTTCATTTTTGATGGCTTTGATGAGCTCAAACTTTTTCCAGAAGATGGTGAGAGCAAAGATGGCAAGAATGTGGCTACAAGTGTGGTGATCAAATTGTTGAGAAAAAACATCCTGCGTGAGGCCTCACTGTTAATTACAACGCGTCCTACTGCTTTACATGTACTTGAGAAAATAGTGACAATTGAGCGTTGTGTAGAAGTTGTAGGGTTTTTAGAAGAGGAAATTAAAGACTATTTTATAAAAAGTTTCCAAAATGAGAAAGAAGCCATCAGTGCATTTAATATAATAGAAGAAAATAAAGTAGTGCTGTCAATGTGTTTTGTTCCCATTTTCTGTTGGATTGTCTGTTCAATTATGAAAACAGGTGGACAAAACTCTGAACAGATCATGAAAAACATGCAGACAGATTCTCAAGTAATGTTACATTTTATAAACCATTTGCTGGAACATCATTGTATGAGTAGCACATCTGGGAAAACAGAATTTCTCCAGAAAGTCAATAAATTGGCATTCTTTGGAATCAGAGAGGAAAAGAGAGTGTTCACAGAAAAAGACTTGAGCATGTGTTCTATAAATACAGATAACAATGAAACCACGTTTTTTAGCAAGCTGTTTTTTAAGGCAGATGCTCGGAGACATGTGTTATACCATTTTTTACATTTAACAGTCCAAGAGCTTTTTGCAGCAATCTATTGTGTTTCTCGCTCATCAAACGAGGAGATAGAACAACTTTTAAATGACTCCTTAGACACAAAGAATCAGAGTCTCATCCATGTTGTACGCTTCATATTTGGTCTCAGTAGTGTGAAGTCACAAGAAATAATGGAAGATGGTTGTCAAATAATGTCAAATAACCTGAGGATTCACCTTCACAACTGGTTTCCAAAAGCAGTAATGTCCTTCAGGGATAATCCCCCTTTTCTCTTGCAGTTATTATACTGCTTGTATGAGATCCAGGATGCACAATTTGCTGCATATGCAATGACAGTCCTTTCTCAGCTCAATTTTAGGAGATATACTCTAAATATAATTGACTGCACTGTGATTAAATACTGCATTGAACATACTGACTCACTGGAGCAGCTTGATCTTTGTTGTTGCAACTTGGAAGAGAAAGAAATAAAGATATTATGGAAAGTTATTTTTAAAAGCCAGGATATAAGGTAAAATGTATAGTGTATATAACTCTTCTGGATATAATGTTGGAAAGCCAAGGTAAAAAAAGTTCAGATTTTGCTACATTGATAATCTGTTTGATTTAGTTTATTTAGTCGGTTGTTTTGCCTATTTTGATAATTTAGATTTTCAGCTACCATTATTCAGTTAGATGGAAAATTAAATTCATTCAGCTTTTAATAGTTTACCAAATTTGGTAATAAATTTAATAAAACAGCAATGTAAAATTGCTAAAAAAAATCATTTTGTTGAGTTTAGTTTGACATTTTAAAAGGTGCCAGTCTAGTCATTATCATTTCTAGATTTGTAAGCTAAACTACTTATCATAAAGCTTCTCATATTTTATACACCCTTTTTTTGATATGGGTATCTATGCTTATAAAATTGAAGACATTTTCTAAATTTAAAGACAGAAAATGGATCTAATCATGTAGGCATGTTTATCCTAAATTTGTTCTTGTGAACCTTAGGTTTTCAAAAACTGGAATTTTTTTAGTTTGTATTTATTTGTACTTCTTAGGTGAAGTTTGTATGGATAATGATGTTTTTTCCTTCATAGGATAAGTGTAAAAAATATGAAAAAAGATGCTGTAGAAGATTTCTGCAGAATTATCTCTGCACAAAAAATGTATAATAACCTGCAACTTTATGTTGACAAAACAACACATATGTATAATTTTCTTCTACAAGCAAACAAGAGTGATGTCGAGACAAGGTTTGTACTTGAATTTAAAATAGTTAAGTAATAATGCAGCAGCATAAACTTTCCTCCTAATATTTATTTCATGTCTCATTATATTTGATATACTACTTATAAATCAGTTCAGTTCAATGTGTTCTTATTAAGCACACTTCCATTTAAATGCTCTGCACATTATGTATTGTGTGGCGTAGTAGTTAAGACTTTATTCTTTGGACTTCAGTTAAGACTTTATTCTTTGGTTAAATCAGAGGTAGTAGGTTTAAATCCTGCTACAGAGACACAGCATGGCCATGGGCTAGTCACTTCTTCTGCTTGTGCTGCAATTGTAAAAAGAAAAGAAATTAATCCAATTGTTTTTTAAATGTTGTAAACCACCTTTGATGAAGACATTAGCCAAATAATAATGATCAAAAATGTAATGATAATAATGGATAAAATAAAATGTTTATTTTTTTGTTCTTTATGCATTTGGCTATGGTAGAGCAAATGCCACAAAACTTTTTAGTGATCATTATCTTATCCAGTAGGAGATCAACAACTGCTTTTTATTAAAAAACCATTAGCCCTCTGCTTGAATCAGTCTTTCATCTAAAGTATGCACCAATAACATAAACTGCCCATCACTGCAAAAATAAATTGGCTGCAAATAGAATGGCAACTTAGTGTTATGCCAGAGGTGAAAGTTGGTACGAACATGTGTAAAATCAGACCAGTAGATTTCAGAGTAACAGGCATCAGTCAAAAACCAGGACAGCAAAAGATCAATCTCCAGCATCAAAACACTCAAAATTGAGGTTGAAAGTACTTTCCAAAGGGTCAATGCACAATTCATTAAACAACCAATTGTTTCTTAAAACATATATACACAATCTTAGATACCACACAGAATGCAGAACCAACTTTTTAAGTGTCACGTCACGTGGCAGACGTCATGTAGCATGACTTTCAGGAAAGACTATCACATACTAGCAACATGTCGACAGAAATGGTGGTGCCTTCTAAATAGAAAACATAGTATTAAGAAAAATACAACACAAGTTTTAGATTGATCAAAGAAAACACCAATGTACAGTATCTAGAGTCTCTGCACTGCTTAACTTAAGAAGTGCTCACTCTGAAGTGCAAAAAACCATATCATAACATAAAGCTGACAGCATACTACATGATGTTAAGTCAGAGAAAATGCCAAATTTAACAGTGGTTGTTGCTGGATCTCATTACCTGGATCGTGTTGGATTACATAGCTAGAAATCATAGGGGGTGATAGAATTTACATGACATGTTCACATATTTTCAGCACAATTTCAAATTTCTTTCTATTGTTCCAATCACATTGTATGCATTGTGCTGTATTTATGGTTGAGCACTCTTTGATTTTCAATTTTCTCATGCAAAGGAGTCTGCCCCTGTGGCTTAAAACAAGGTCAATCCTGTTTAATCTTGTTTTGTTGTGTGACAGACTGCTATAGCTGACTCACTGGGCATCTCACACTACATGACTGGATTACGACTCACTAAGCTTATGCAAATTAAGGCTACAACTAAAAGTCACTAGAAAAGTCATGTAGTGTAATGTCAGCCGTATCGATCAACTGAACTCAGTCTCTGCATATTCAGCATTATGCACTAGTATATGGTATCAGCAAATATCACAAAATGTCAACAACTACTTTTTGTCAAAAAAAAAATGTGAAAGTTGTCAAAGTCATTGAAAACAAAACCTAAACTGCATTGCAATAGTAGTCTCAGGGGTTTTTTGAATTTTAGCCTTATTGTTTAGGTTTTTTTTAATTAAAGATTGCCAGTTTTCCTCTTTACACAATGTAGCAGTGATAGTATCAGTGCCAGTAGAAAATGTCATGTGTACATTCTTATTTGAATGATTGACCAATATTCAACAAATTGCCACACTCCATGACCATTATGAACAGATATGCATTAAAATACATAGCTTCAATAGATTTTATATTATTTTAAATAGGATTATTCAAAAAACTAAAATAAAAAAGGCAGCAAAAATATGAACAAATAATTGATGCAGTAAGAAATATATGAATGAAACCTGTCATCTTTACAACGATTGACAAACACGGAATGTAACTTGAACACAACACATCCTACAAATATGATTGAAAGAAATAATGATAATCAAATATGACAGCAACACTCAGTAACACTCACAAAACAAATACTGTATATTGACAGTCATGTTATATAAAATTGTGAACGGAGAAACCGTGGTTGTATGTTTTTATGCTAATATTTTTAGTCATAGCAGTATTTAGCCTATATATTATATATATATATATATATTTCCTTTTCTTTTCATATATATATATATATATATATATTAATATATATATATATATATAGTGAACTTGTACCCAGACACAGGCAGACAGACATCGTTGGTTTCATAAAACACTCGTTTATTTACAATATTTACAGGTCCCGCACTCAACTCCCCAGTGCCTCTTGCACCGATTCACCAATTCCAGGCCTTACAATGCCTCTGTCTGTCCTCAGGCCTTACAATGCCTCTCTCTTTTCTCTCTCTCTTTTCTGGCCACCTCCAGTCCTCCCGCTAGCTCCGTCCTCTTCCACCCGACTTCCGCTCGACTGAAGGGAGGCGGCCCTTATATCCTGCTCCCGGATGAGCACCAGGTGTTTCCGGCATTCCTTCCTTGGCCACGCCCCAGCGTGGCGGAAGTGCCGGCTGTCCTCCCGGCAACTCTCCGGGCGCCACAATAAGTCTTCCCCCCAGCACTTCCTGGTGTGGCGGAAGTGCTGGGCTCCAGGGTTCCTCAGGCTCCAGGGCGCCGCCTGGCGGTGGCCACAGGCCCCTACAGGATTGGGCTTCCAAGCCCTCTACCCGTGGCCCCCTATACAACCAGGGCGATCGCCCCCTTGCGATCTGGAGGAGGCACAAGCCCTCCTCTGGTCTTCCTGGGCGTCCCGGCCGGGCTCCATCCCGGCCCGGAACCACGGGATAAACGGCATCGGCGCCGCCTGGCGGTGACCTCGGGTCCCTACAGAATTGGGCTTCTAAGCCCTGTACCCGAGGCCCCCACCACAACCAGGACGGACGCCCCCTCGCGGTCTGGAGGAGGCACAAGCCCTCCTCTGGGCCGGGGTCCACAATATATATATATATATATATATATATATATATATTTGAATACACTATTACAGCTTACGTAAATGTAATGGTTATGCTTAAATTTACCAGTTGTTAAGCCAGCACAGTGAATAGTACATTACTGTGTGCTTGTGTTCATTTCTAAGGACACACAAGATGATATTCATTGGCTATTGTAGGCTATTGAGTGTGCCAGATGTTTCTACCTACACTTATATAGTGCAAATAACTACTAGATTTTTTGGTAGAGCAATAATTTACTTTAGTTTAAGTTAAACGGCTACTTAGTGTTTATATTTTTGGTTCCCTATACACAGACAAGTGTCATGTTAGTGCTGTGGTTAATGTTGATATTTCATATTTCTCATTCAGTCTTGCATATGGTCATTGTAAAGTGTGGATTTTCCATTGTGTAGTCTAGTTTTTTTTTTCTGCATCCTGAAAGAGGTGGAGATTAAGCTAAATGTGAGTGTGGGTATGTGCACATGTGCAATCTGTGATAAACTGGTGCCCTGTCCAAAACTGGTTGGTTGTGGCATGCCCAAATCATTGCTATGGTGCAGCTGCATCTTTCCAGTGGTCAGAAAAACACTTTCACTTTCACTTTGTCTGACAGTGCATGTCTTCTCCATGTAGGTAAAGTGATCACATGACATACAAGATTTGTTACCAATATTATTCCATCTTTGTCAAATCGGTATTTTCATACGTGTTCATTGTTGTCCAGAATTTTTAAAACATCTCGACTTATGTGGAATGTGTGTGCTAATCACTTCCTGAACACCATCTTCTAGCAGTTCCTAGCAAGTTAGGATAGCTCACAAACTCTCCTAAATCCTGGTGAAGTTAGGTGTGGTTTCCTAAGTTTGGAAAAATGATAAAATACTATTAATTCTATACCTAAGTAGATAACCAAATTTGCAACAATTAGATTTTTGAGCCAGTACAACCATTTTCCTACACAGAAACACTTGATAAATATGGGCACATATTTCTGAAATGAACTTTGTTCTTTTAAGGGAAAAAAAGAAACTTTGAGCTTAGTTTATCCTGGATGCAATTGGATAACCTATAATTGTACTTCTAACATTCCCCAACTTTGATAAAAGATATAATGAAGTCAAATTTGGTTCCCAAATAGAAGACAGTTTATTGGAATTGTCTGAGAGATTCTAAAAAGAACTTCTTAGATATTTAAACATTTTTTTTACCCAGCATTTTATTTTTTCCACAGTATTTCAGTCTGTGATGTGTCTGCATCCTGCCTAATCCACCTTTTCAACAAAATAATACCAA
Source organism: Polypterus senegalus (assembly GCF_016835505.1). Classification (NCBI taxonomy): domain Eukaryota; kingdom Metazoa; phylum Chordata; class Cladistia; order Polypteriformes; family Polypteridae; genus Polypterus; species Polypterus senegalus. The sequence continues at coordinate 226,136,745 of NC_053157.1, forward strand.
AGTATAAACCTGCCTATATTCAAGTTTCTGGTGAGATTGATAGTATAGCAGTGGATACCTTTACTACACTCCTGAAAAGCGAAGACTATACACCTAAGCACCTGAGGTAATTATGTGTTTATTTTATATATTTAATTTTACTTAAGTGAAGAAGATGACACAGCAGGTGTGTTTCAAACTTTCTGTTTAAATTAATGAAATTGTGTTTACTTATGTTATTATATATTGCATTGTTTTATTATGGAAAGGCTTTTTGGGACATATTTGTATGAAACATAAACCTCCTTTTCTAAAATACACAAATTCTCTTGCCTGACTTTTAACAGTTTCTGGGTATACAGTCTGCACCTGATTCTATATTGTGGTATCATATCAGTTGTATATAACCCACAATTTTTTCTTTGTTGTGCTATTGTATCACTTTGTTGGAGCATACTGCTCACCAGCTGACCTATATACTTAGTCCCCAGTAGAAGAGTAAAGCAACATGGAAGCTGGGGAAGAAGGAAATTGATTTAATATGATATTCTAATATTCAGAATATCAATGCTGTATAATCTTATGTGCCAGAGTAAATACAAATTAGGATGTGAAAAACCACGCCATACAACTTCGATGTGCTGTGTTCTTTGTTTGAATTTCCTGTCATTCTTACTTCTCCCTGATCAGCTTTTGTACTGATCTTATAAAGACAATTTAGATGTGATCACCCTGTCTCTAAAAAGAACATTTGGAGCTTATAAATTAACTTATACTTATGCAATTAGAGGCAGAAAGCTATAGTGATGTGTGCCTGTGTAACTTATAAATAGGAATTATAAGAAGGGCTCTTGTACCAACATAAATTGTGCTTTGCACTTTGTAGTAGATGCATTTGCTTATCTATTACAGCCAAGCAACATCCCACATCAATTTTCCTGAAACTTTAGAATGTCGTAGAGCTTTTTACATGTTCTACTGAAACTAATTATCAAAATATTCAGATAATTCTTAAGTCGATAAAAAAACATTAACAGACAAGGCACATTTTGCAATAGCCAAGTAACACAACATGCTGTTTAAGCATAGGAAAGGAATAAAGTGTCTAGTTCTGCTTCTTCCTACATACATGCAAGTTTGCTAGTAAATCAGATTAACTGTGTCCCAGATCCTGTGTAGTTGCATCTACTGACTTAGGTGGTGGCTGACATTTGACAGACTAGGCCTTCTTGTCTGGAAATCTATCTAAATTGGCAGATTTTATTTTTGTACCTCCTAGATTCATTTAAGTAACACATATATTTGTAAAACACTGTGATATTTGCTAAACAATTGCATCTTCTTGCCTTATATGCATTTTGTGCTATTTATAGGAATTATTGCATTTTTTTCCTAAATGTCCTCATCTGGTCTAGTATAGTTTTCTTGGGTGACTTTTAATGTGTTTTACTGTATCTACTAACAGACATAGATTGTCTTTTTTTGTTGTCTTCTTCTTTAGCATAAAAACCAAACTCTTGAATGAAGCTTCAGCAAAATGCACCTGCAATCATCTGTCCTCCTGTTACAAAGTCAACTTTGCAAAATGGGAGTTATCAAGAGATCATGAAAACTGGATTACCCTAGAATATGAAACTGGAATATACAAACCAAGGTATTGTATGTAATAGTAAAAATTCTACTCTCTCATTAATACAACAGAACTGTAATATGCCAGTTGATTGTACTCCTAGTGGTGAAATACAGTCCATCACTTGGTAACTTATACTCATTTAACTGACTGGCATCCTAGTGAACATTCAGATTTTTAAGTAAGTTTCCATTATGTTTATTCAGAAATCTTTCATTTAGGTAAGCCCTTACAAAAAAGAAATACATTTTAAAAATAAATGCATGTTACAGTTTAAAGATAATTATATTACAGTATCTTGTAGTATACTAAAATATACTGTACTTTAAATATGTACATTAATGTAATTTTAGTTTGTTGCAATATATTTTAATGATACTGTAAAATAACAGTTATAGGGCGGCTCAATAGCACAATGCTAGTAACAATAATAGTGCTGCTGCATTTTCACATGTAAACAGGGGTTCACATCCCTGGTGCTCCCTACATGGAATTTGCATGTTCTTTCAGTGTCTGCATGGGATTTTAATGCAGTTGAATAACATGCATATTAGGTAGATTGTGGATCCTATATTGACCCTGATGTGTTTGCTAACCCTGCAATGGACTACCTCCCTCTCCAGAGCGTGTTTCTACCTTGCACCCAGTGCCTTATGGGATAGTCTGGTTCAAGGCCATTTAAAGCTTTATAGGTTAGTAACAGAACATAATATTCAATCCTGTAATACACAGGGAGCTAGTGAGGTCAGGGAAGGATGGGTCTAATTCATAATTATCTACATGTCCTAGATCAAACCCTAGAAAAACAAAGAGAGGTCATTATGAGTAGGTTTGTAAGATCTAAGCTTTGGGCAGATTAGATGTTCTTCCTGAAACAATCTACTGTTTCACTTATGTAGAATGTACAATACTATCTACAGAAAATGTAGTGGACAAGCAGAAACATGGTGTTTGTAAACATTTTTTGAATACATTTTAGATTCTTAAGTAAAAATAGTACGTTGTTTCATACAATAGCTTTAATCTAGGTATCATACTACTGCCAGGTATTATGGCTAAGGAGCCTATTATTATGTTGGCACTTATAGTTGTTGGGGTAAAAAGGATAAATAAGAAGCAACTTGCTCTTTTTTCTCCCTCCCCTAATTTGCTTCCCCAAGTGAGGCTAGAGTACACTTCACAAAGCCCTAGTCCTCAAACATGCCTAGAGAAAGAGCATGTCCCAAACAAAACAAACCCCAGCAGTGGTGTGGTAAGGTTTAAATTGAGATATCTCACTATAGTAGAGTCCAGATACAATAAAACTAGTGTATGATGATAAATACTCCCCTTATGAAAGCCAAAAACAAAACAGAGATATCTTATAATAGTGCAGTCCAGATGCAATAAACCTAGGGTATCATGTTAAACAGTCCCCTTAGTAAATTAAAAAAAATACTTAATGCTTACCAGGACACAATATGATTCATGTTCTTATTTCGGATGATGTCAATCTTTTTATCTCTTCTGCTTCTTCAGGAGAACTGAAGATGTAGACTTAGCCATCAGTAAACATTTTCAATTTGGCTGGAAACAGGAGGCTTATCTGATTTCGGCTTTGCATACACACTGTTGAATGCTGTAGAATACAACTCGTTTAGCACCTGTTGAAGGGGAGCAATTTGGGAAAATATGACTGTGGTTATTTTCAAATATAATCACCTCTTTCTGTCTGAGAATCAAAATTAAGTTTTCTTCAACCTGTAGTTTGTTGAATCGGACAATCAGGCTTCTCGATTTTGAGGCATTCGAACCACACATCTGATAAGCTGTCAAAATCTGTTTCCGATTTAAGGTCCGCTTTAGTTCTTTTAGAAAATAATTCAGCTATAAATTTCACATGAGGTTGGACTTTCACAGTGTTCAGGAAGATCTTTGACTTTGATGTTGTTCCTTCTATATCTATCTTCAAACGCAGCTAATTTATCACGGAACACTTTGCATTCAGATTCTACAGCAATTGAGTTTTTGTCAGCAGCGGATGTAAATTGTTCAGCTTCTTTAATATGAGTCATAAACATTTTTAATTTCTTCTATGTGATCACCTAGTGCTGTTATTTTATTCTTAATTATGCTCAAATGTTGCTGTACTTTTTCATCAATTTTTGCTATTTTATTTTAAGGTTTACATCAAATTTATTGCTTAAATGTACCTTCTGATCTTTTATATCATGAAGCAGCTTGTCTGTTCTGCAGTCCATTCTAATGTCAGTTCTGGCAATTCTCTAGTGTATATCCTTCTTTACATCATTTTATCCCCCCACCCCCCTAGTGCAGTAATCAGTCCCTTCACCTCAGATAGCTCATTTCTATCTTCACTGTGCTCTGAAAGCAGAGTCATGTATGCTGTTGAAGTTAATCGCGTTGATTCGGAGGGGGTGTTGGCAGCAGTTGAAAGTGTGGATAAAGGGGCTATACTTGGTTTCAATATCCCACCTGAGGTCAGCGAATTCTTGTTACCCTCCTCATTCGCAGTTTTGCTTTCACATCAACTAGAGCAGATACTGCAGTGTGAAGTCCTGGCTGATTCATCCCCTTCGCCTGTCTCTTTTAAATCAGTCCATGGCAGGCCGTGATATGAACTTGAGACTAGTTTAGACTTTGATGTACCTTTAGCTACCTTTTCCTTCCCTTTCTGACCATTTGGTCTTTTGCTCATGATTTTAATATATTTGCAATTAAATACTCCCAGGTTGACTAAATACGGGATATCTTGAATAAATAATAAAAAAGCTAACACCGCTATTAGCAGAATACCAATTTCTTGCAACAGACAAGACTAACATTTTTTTTTAAAATTATGCTTTAACATGGATGTAAGCTGTACCTATATTGCCCTTTTCCAGCTGCACATACTGTAGCTCTTCTCCAAATCCCAAAGACATAATATATATGATGGATGATCCCCTGGCATTTCAGCATATATCTGCAAACTCACTTTTCTTTTCAGTATTAGTATGCTACCTAATAATGTAAGCATTCTGTATTTGTACTGCCTTGCACTTGTATTGCATGTGGATGACCTGTGCTATGTTTTATGTCCCTGACTGGACAGATCAAATGTGATTTTCTATGCACATCTGTACAAAAGTCAAATAAAGAATCTAAATCTAATCTCTATCTTTAACTTGTTTGCTCTGCTTTAATTGCCTCTTTCCTCTGAGTATCCCTGCCTACAAAGCACTTTTTGCCAATAATATGTTCTGAGTCAATTGGTGTTATTAATAAAGTTCTTTCTGTTTTTTTCCTGTAGTGTATATTTTCTCATACATACAAATGAAATGATTTTTGGCCTTAGTAGGTAAGTTTTCATTGTTGTGGTTATTCAAATAATTCTGTGGATTGTCTGTGCTAAAATCATTTCTGTATTTCTCTCTTTGTGTGCGTTTGTGTGTTTTCTATGAGGTTACGTATGTATGAGATGCCCTGTTCATGAGTTGCTCCTGCTTTGCACTTGATTTTTGTTTGGATGGGCTCCAGTTTTCCTGTGACGTTGTTCTGGATAAGTGAATTTAGAAGACAGATAAATTCTTTGTTTTTTTCCCCCCAATACTGTTCCCCCATATTATGAAGTAACATTTTTTCTTCCCATATTTTTATTTCTTTTGGAAATCCTTGAGATTTGTTGTTTTTTATTTTAGTCTGTGTGAAAAATTCTCTGAAGATAATGATCAATGACATTTTACTGAAAAAGATAAATTATATATGTTGAAAGCATAAGTTACAAATGTACATATTAAAAACATATTTACTTAAGGTGATTCCTAAGTTTTCAACACAACAGTCTTTCTGTGTTTTTTTGATAGTTGATTCTAACTGTTCAGCTTTTAGCTTTTAAAATCCAAAGTTTTAAAGCCGATAGCAACAACAACCTTTTACCGTTTAAAATTTCTTAATGACTCACAGACAGCACTTGAAGCGAGGGAGGTTTCCCTGTTTGAGAATTGAGCATGATTAAAAGAGCAGAGGAGGTGATGTCTACTTGGAGAAATGAGCCCGGGTGGTTGGCTTGACTTCTCTGGACAGAGGAAGGAGGAAAAGGAAACCTGGTGGTGGAATGGGGAAGTACAGGAGAGTATACAAAGGAAGAGGATGGCAAAGAAGAAGTGGGATAGTCAGAGAGATGCAGAAAGTAGACAAGAGTACAAGGAGATAAGGCGCAAAGTGAAGAGAGACGTTGCGAAGGCTAAAGAAAAGGCGTATGATGAGTTGTATGACAGGCTGAACACTAAGGAGGGAGAAAAGGACCTGTACTGATTGGCTAGACAGAGGGACCAAGCTGGGAAAGATGTACAGCAGGTTAGGGTGATAAAGGATAAAGATGGAAACGTACTCACAAGTGAGGAGGGTGTGTTGAGCAGATGGAAAGAGTGCTTTGAGAGGCTGATGAATGAAGAGAGAGAGAGAGAAGGTTGGATGATAGTGAATTAGGAAGGTCATCGGATTAGCAAGGAGGAAGTAAGGACAGCTATGAAAAGGATGAAGAATGGAAAAGTCATTGGTCCAGATGATATACCTGTGGAAGCATGGAAGTGTTTAGGAGAGATGGCAGTGGAGTTTTTAACCAGATTGTTTAATGGAATCTTGGAAAGTGAGAGGATGCCTGAGGAGTGGAGAAGAAGCATACTGGTACCAATTTTTAAGAATAAGGGGGATGTGCAGAACTGTGGTAACTATAGGGGGATAAAATTGATGAGCCACAGCATGAAGTTTTGGGCAAGAGTAATGGATGCTAGGTTAAGAAGGGAGGTGATGATTAGTGAGCAGCAGTATGGTTCCATGCCAAGAAAGAGCACCACAGATGTAGTGTTAGCTGTGAGGGTGTTGATGGAGAAGTATAGAGAAGCCCAGAAAGACTTGTATTGCATCTTTCTGGACCTGGAGAAAGCATATGACAGGGTGCCTCGAAAGGAGTTGTGGTATTGTATGAGGAAGTTGGGATTGGCAGAGAAGTATGTAAGAGTTGTACAGGATATGTATGAGGGAAGTGTGACAGTGGTGAGAACTGCAGTAGGAGTGACGGAAGCATTCAAAATAGAGGTGGGATTAAATCAGGGATCATCGCTGAGCCCTTTCTTATTTGCAATGGTGATGGACAGGTTGACAGACAAGATTAGACAGGAGCCCCCGTGGACTATGATGTTTGCTGATGACATTGTGATCTATAGTGAGAGTAGGGAGCATGTTGAGGAGACCCTGGAGAGGTGGAGATATGCTCTGGAGAGGAAAGGAATGAAGGTCAGTAGGAACAAGACAGAATACATGTGTGTGAATGAGAGGGAGGTCAGAGGAATGGTGAGGATGCAGGGAGTAGAGTTGGTGAAGGTGGATGAGTTTAAATACTTGGGATCAACAATTTAGAGTAACGGGGATTGTGGAAGAGAGGTGAAAAAGACAGTGCAGACAGGGTGATATGGGTGGAGAAGAGTGTCAGGAGTGATTTGTGACAGACGGATATCAGCAAGAGTGAAGGGGAAGGTCTACAGGACAGTAGTGAGACCAGCTATGTTATATGGGTTGGAGACGGCGGCACTGACCAGATAGCAGGAGACTGAATTGGAGGTGGCAGAGTTAAAGATGTTAAGATTTGCATTGGGTGTGACGAGGATGGACAAGATTAAAAATGAGTACATTAGAGGGTCAGCTCAAGTTGGCCGGATGGGAGACAAAGGCAGAGAGGCAAGATTGCGTTGGTTTGGACATGTGCAGAGGAGAGATGCTGGGTATATTTGGAAAAGGATGTTAATGAAAGAACTGCTAGGCAAAAGGGAAAAAGGAAGGCCTAGGAGGAGGTTTATAGATATGCTGAGAGGGGACATACAGGTGGTGGGTGTTGCAGAGCAAGATGATAAGATAGGATGATATGGAAGAAGATGATCTGCTGTGGCGGCCAAAAGGAGCAGCCAAAAGAAAAAGATTGTCAATTGCTTCAGTGGACAGTGATTGTGTTACATGTGACGGTAAAAATGAAATACACATAGTTTTGCATTTTTGATTTTAAGTGAAGTGGTTCTAAAACACTGTGAAAAACATAATTAAAAGGTAGAGGAAAATTCCAGGACCTCCATCTGAAATTGTTCACCTTATAAGTAGAAAGTTATTCAGTTTAGGCTAACAAGAGTCAAATGGTAATCTTCAGGAATTCATAACAGTAACTAGCCTCTCTTTGTATATTACATTTTTTCCAGTATTGTAGGTTATTTCCAAATTGTAGTGCAGGGTAGCAAGACGAAAGCTATTTCTCAGAAAAAAACAATGTCCAAGCCTGTGTAAATTTTACCAGATGACTTGTTCAGTCTCCCATATGTGATGAGACTAAAGTAGAAATGTTGGTTTTAATTCTAAATAAAACATTTGATGGCTAGTTTAATAGTGATTTCCCTCATAGTGCTGTTTTCTTCATTGTTTAATTGTTAATGTTTATCACCATCCTCCAGTCGCTCATCAGGGCTTTCATGAACTGCCTTAAAACCAGATAAAGTTTGAAGATTAGCAATACTTTGTGAATCCACATATGTGGGACATTGTCAAATGCCTTTTTTGCCTCACCATGTTCAGGTTTCTGTTTAGCTTCTTTGCCATAAATACCAATATCTTGTTTATGAGGAGCTGGTTTCTGTAACCTCCCAAAGCTTTTCTGTATCTTTTTTTTTATTGGGAAGCACATTGTTACTGAGCTGTAGTTGATACTTCCTACTTGTGATGATAGAGCAGCATTCATACCTTACAGGTGATAAGCAGGCACATAATTGGATGGCAGTTCTTTGGATCTTATGCATCTTTGCCTTTTGAAAGCAGTGATCCCCAATGGATCTTTAACAAGCTCAAATTCTTCACTGAATGGTTTGTGTAATGCATTGAAGTGCTTGCTCCAGACGTTTTGGACCTTATCTGGACCATGAAACTTTGAGTTTTGAGTGTTCTTAATAGCTGAAAATATCTTATCAATCTTGTTAATGTTTATGTAATTGCCTTATTTTTTTTCTTTAATAATGTAGGATACTAGATCATATTAAAGATAAAATAGTTTTAGATTTTAACCTATATATTAACAAATAAAAAGTAATGTATGTGGACTTTTGTTGTTCACTCCACTTGAGATGGTATGGTAGAGCACATTGGCTGTGTGCATCCAGTGATTTTTTTTAACTCATTTTCTTTATTTCAACTGCAAGCTCCCAAATGGCTCCATAGTAGGGATGGGATTCTATCAAAATGTCATATCACAATTATAGTGACCAAAATAGTCATGGTTAGTGGTAATATAACAGTTTTGTTAAAATGTGGCTAATTTTTAAAACACTACTATACATTGAAATCATTTCACAACATTTTATATTGAAACAAACATAAGAGGTTGCTGCCGTTTAAAAAAATAAAATTCACAAACACAGAAAACACAGAGACTTCAACCAATCCATAAATATGTCTATAAACAGCTAATACTCTATTATGTACAAGGATTAAAATTCATTTTTAAAAAGTATTCTGATATTAATATTGTAGGCATTTTTTAAAATCTCACAGCCTATTCTTTCTAATATTTACAGTAGTTTATAAAATTTTGAGTAGACAAAGTTATCAGACAATCTTTCAAATAGCTCATTTCTGGTATTTTAACTTTAAATAAATAATTGCTGTTTTTCCTGTAGAGATGCCCACTCATATTTAGCCAAAAATCCAATGAAAGTGAAATATGCTGAGAAAAATAAATATTTTTAAGATTTTCATCCTTGATATGTTTTTTCCTGTCAGATTGTAATTTTCTTCAGCTTTAATGCAGTTGAGCAGTCAACATAAGGCTGTAAGGGTGAATGCTGCTAATTTAAGTTAAATAGACTTTTCGTCTGGGTACTCCAGTTTTCCTAGTATATTCTTAAAGCTCAGTTGGTTTGGTTAAATGGTCCCATTGTGGGTATGTGCATAAGTGTGCTGCTCTTCCGTTCTCTTCTGAATTGGAGTAGGTTGGTTTGAAAATAACTAAGACTATTGCTAGGTTGCTAGTAAACATATTTGCTGTCAGATTAACAAGAACTGTTACCAAAACCAAAGGACATTTTTAAAAGACCATAAAAGCCTGTTAAGTGAATTGTGGTATTTCTGAAATATCAGTTTGTAGAATAAAAAGGAGCAAAACTGAATATTTTATGTCAATTTCCTGAATGTGTATATTGAGTATATACTTCATCCTGCTTTAGCCTTCACATAAATAAAGTTTATTTGAGTTTCTTGTGTCTTGAACTCCTGAATCTCATTGTGCAGTTTTGATCAGATTGCAGAATGCCACAGATTACCTGCAATTCAGGCAATGACAGATTGACCATCTAGCTCTTTGAAGAAGATTACTTGTGTTCTGAATTGTGTATTGTATTTACCCCATTTTTTGACACCCATTGCGCACTCAGCCTTCATGGTTAGGGATCTCTCTCTACATTGCCTTTGCCAAGATTTCTTCCTTTTTTTTCTCCCACAAAGGGTCTTTTTCGGGAGATTTTTCTTGTCTTCTTAGGTAGTCTAGGCTGGGGGGTGGCATGGAGGTTGTCAAAAAACGGCCTATCAAAGAACATTATGGCACTCCTTGTGTGATTTTTGGGCTATACAACAAATAAATTGTTGTTGTTGTGTATTTTATTGACAGTCCTCATACATTGTAACAGTAGGGGGCACTCTTGCTCCCTTGAACCCTCAGGTACCACGCCAATCACCCGGTAAAAGTCAATAATTATTATTTATTATAATAATAAAGTGCACCAAGCACCACCACTCCACTATACTCAATACACAATACTCAATAATTAATCACCAATTCTCCAACTCCCAGACGCGTTGCCCTCCTTCCACCCAGCTCAGCTCACCGTCTGGGAGCTCCCACAGTCCTTTTATATATCCTGACCCAGAAGTGTTCCCAATCCCCAGTCCATGTGATTCTTTATCATTTCCGGGTCAGGTACAAGTCCTTCTTCTTACCCCGGAAGCACATCGCTCTTCCTATGACATACTTCCAGGTTATAGGGCACAAAGAAGTCTTCAGTCCTCCCTGCAGCTCCCTCTTGTGGCCCCTGTGGTATCCAGCAGGGCTCAGGATAAAAACTACAAAGTCCATGACTCCCTGCTGGTCTTCGGGGCACCTCCATACTGCAGGGAGGGCTCCATCTCGCGGCTTGGGGGACTTGGCTGAGATAAACTGCCGGGCATATTCCACAGCATTCTGTTAGTGTTCAGTGAGTTTCAAATCTGTAACTGATAAATAATATGTTGTTCAGCAGCAGTACATCATAGGAAAGGATGTCAGCCTACCATACTACTGGAGGTAGAAGAAGTTATGTAATATGTTGACTTCCAAGTTTAATGCAAATAAATATATGTGCAGCATAATTATTTACAATTGTTTTTTAAAAAAAACAGTGCCATCGACTGTGTTTTCTGCAGTTTTGGTACTCTGTACTTTAGTTAGTGAGTGTTAGTGAGGAAGTCTGGATTTGTCTGGAAAGCATTAGGGAAAGTGTTCTTTTTTAGGTGTATGTTGTAGACCCATCCAATGCAGATAGTAATTTCAATGCACATCTTTTTAATAATATGAAAAAGGCAAGTTTACAGGGAGATATTATAATTCTGGTGGACTTTAACTATTCAATTGTTAACTGGGCTGACCTTACAAATAGCAGATTACAAGAGCAGAACTTTATAGATGTAATCAATGACTGTTTTTTAACACAGAACCAATGCGAAGGGAAGCCTGTCTAGATTTAGTATTTTTTTAATAATCAGGATAGAATTGAAGGTGTAGAGGTGGTTGAACCATTAGGGTCTATTGACTATAATCAAGTATAGTTCTTGGTGTTTTAGAAGAGTGTGGATGCAAAGACCAAAACTTTAAGTTTAATTTTTGTAGGGCAAATTTTGAGCAGATATGGCCTATGGTGAATAGACTGGAATAAGCATTTAAGTGTGGAGACAGTTGAGGAGCAATTGAACAGGTTTAAAAATGTTTTGCATATAATGCGGGATTGCTATATTTCAAAATTTGTGATTAGTAAGAAATCAAAAAAGAGATGAAATACAAATTTCAAAGAAAAAAAACAGCTGAATGTTAGGTTATATAGCATGATGTGTAGAGTACAAGTTCCAAGAAGGTTATGCTGAAGTTTTATAACGCACTTGTGAGGCCCCATCTGGAGTACTGTGTACAGTTTTGCTCTATAGGGAACAAAAAAGACATAGTATTACTGGAAAAAGTCCAGAGAAGAGTGACTAGGCTGATTCTATATCTACAAGGGATGTGTTATGAGGAAGGTTTAAAAGAGCTGAACACAAGTTTAAGCAAGAGGAGATTAAAGGGATACATGATTGTTTATGAAGGGAATTAGTACAGTGAATTGAGATGGTTACTATAAAATTAGAGAGAACCATAGACACATGGAATAAGCTATCAAGTAGTGTGGCAGACAGTAGGACTTTAGGGACTTTCAAAACTAGACTTGATGTTATTTTAGAATGTAGAGAAAAGGCAAGCAAAATTACACCTTTTATTGGCTAACTAAAAAGCAAGCATTCGAGGCAACTCAGGCCCCTTCTTCAGGCCAGAAGAAGATCAAGTGGATTGGACTAGAGAGCTTTGTTGGGTTGAATGCACTGCTCTTGTCTAGATTTTTCTAATGTTCTAATAAGACAAAAATTTGTAAAGATACTTAGATGAGTCATACAAAGGTGGACACCCAAGATCAACCAAGTACTAGAAAGAAAGACCAGCTGGGTAAGCACATTTTGATCATGACTTTTAAAAAAGTATCTAATTTTGCCACCAACATCCATTCTTTGTGAATGCATGTTGTTACTGGCTGGGGAGGCATCAGTAATTAAGAAGTCAGAACTGCAGCATAGCAAAACAAATCATTTATGTACATAGAATTATTGAAAAACTGAGGTATTTTTCCTTTCTGCATTCTTAAGCCATCTTACAGTTACACAATCCCAGTTACTGACACATTTAACATTTCCCTGTTCTTACCAGTCATGTTACCCAAAGCAGGCACCTACTGTTACTTGTTACAGATCATCAACAACTGGTGAGTTTTACTTAAGACTTTATCATTCTTTCTGCTATACACATAAAACAAGACACACATTTTCTTTATGTATAAATTCAGCAATAATAATAGTAAAGCAGTAATGATGAAAAAGCACAAGATGGGAATATTTATTAGAAAAGCCTGGGCATTAGAGTGAGGAGGTGTATTGTTTCCCATTGTCTCAGCTGTCATTTGCTGCTTTTCAGTTTATAGGCACACTGATACGCATTACACTGTAGTCAAATGCAGCTGAAAGCACAGGCAATGTACATCTTCCTAAGTTTAATAAATCAATTGCATACTGAAACACTCCATTGCCAAATGTAAAATACAACAGCATAACATTTCAGACTATTTGTTGATTATCAATGAAATTAATTTTTTTTCTCACCAAATGTTACATATTTACACGAGCACTGAACACAGGAGATGTGGTTAAATTAATTCGGATAAAATTAAAATAAAATATTGCTAAAATATATTGATAAAATGAGAAGCATTTTCCTTTTCGGAAATATCACAAAAGCTAATGAGGTGTCATTTAGGACAGAATGAATTCTTAATGATAGGCACCTGTGTGCATTTCCATATCGAGTTAGGAACTAAGATAAGACCTCTATTACAGTAAATAGTCCAAAAACTCAATACAGGCAAATGAAGCTCCCATCTGACGCTGCTAACAATGAAGGTTTGCACTGTCATCTTGTATGTTTGGAAGGAGTGAATTGTCTAAGCTATTTATAGTGATTTGTACTTAGAGGGAAGTGCTGTATAGCGCTCAGAAGCGAAAACAAACATTTAAGCATGCTGAACAGTAGTTTATGTTATGTTTTTTTTTAAATGTACTTTCAGTATAACACCAGTGCTTCCAAACACTTAGATATGAAGTTTAATATGTTTTGCAGTGAAATTCTTAATATATATTTTGTACTTTTATTTTTGGACAGTATCACACAAAGGAAATCACAACACAGCCGCAATAACAATGACAAGTCTTCAGTAGTACTACTACTAATAATAATAACATTTTATTTATATAGCACCTTTCCTATGCGCAAGGTGCTTCACAGAGTCTCAAAAAGAATAGCAGGGTATATTTTAAAATTGGATACAAACAATATCCATATAGAAAACTAAAACAGATAAATACAGTATATACAAAGCATTAAATAGAATTAAAGACAGCAAACCAGACTAAAATGCTAAGTACAATACTAGAAGAAAGTCCTGAACAAATAACACAATTTCCAGTACAAACACAAAGTTTCCTGAGCATCAGGGCAGAGAGGTAAACTGAATGAAGAGTCAGAATGGCAGGATAAGTTAAAAGCCTTCCTGAACAAATGAGTTTTAAGTTGCTTTTTAAAAGAATGAATTTAGTCAACTGATCTAATTAATTTAGGGAGGTCGTTCCAAAGTCTGGGAAGACCCTGTCATCCATAGAGTGCCGGTTAGTATGGGGCAGAAAATGATTTCCAGAATCAAAGGACCTTAGTGGGGGTGCAGGTGCATAGTGATGGAGAAAATAATTGATGTAGTCTGATGCAAGGCCATTTAAAGCTTTATAGGTTATTAGTAGAATTTTATATACAATCATGTAAGACACAGGGAGGCAGTGAAAGCAAAGCAGGATGGGTGTTATGTGCTCATTGTTGTAGGTCTGTGTAAGGTCTCTTGCAGCAGAATATTTTGATCAAATAGAGCTGTGATAAAAGATTAGAAGGGGCACCTGCCAGTAGTGATTTCCAATAATTGATGTGGGATATAATAAAAGCATTGGCAAGTTTCTCAGGATTAGAATAAAAGAGGAATGAAGAAACATGGTATATGTTATGGAGGTGGAAGTAAGAAAGTTTCTTAATGGTTTATGGAGAAATCAAAAATGACACTAAGATTACTTGCAGTAGAAAAATGCCTGATGCGATCATCGACAAGAGTGATTGAAAAGGAGCTCATTTTTTTAAGTTAGGCTTTAGTGCCAATTTGCAGGAGTTCAGTTTTGTTGCAGTTTAATTTTAAAGAGTTCTGCTCCATCCAGGTTATAAATTCACTTAGGCAAGTTGTGAGCTGAGAAAGCTCTGTTTCACTTTTAACACTGAAATAGAGTTGAGCATCATCTTCATCTTCCACAGCTGTAATTAATACGTCCAAGTGGAAACATATAGATACAGAACGACAGAGAGCTGAGGACAGAGCCTTGCGGAACTCCTTGTGTGACTGACACTGAGCTGAACCTGCTATAGCCAAGACTAACAAACTCCTGCCTACCAGTAAGCAATGATTTAAGAACTGGAGGGAATTGCCAGAGATACCTAGAATGTTCCCATTCTTGACAGTGGAATGCCATGTTTGAAATATCAGAATTAGTATGCTGCAATATTGGAATATTGTTTCAGAGTCTGTTACTGAATTATTGAGTGTAATGTTGCTAAACATTACAAAATATCACTAGTTGGATGAATGTCAAATGTTTGGTAAACTCACAACAATTTACAGCACAGTGGCTTTGAATGTGTTGATGTTTCATAAAGGCTCATTGTGCCTATCAATACTCTGCACTTCGACCCTTAATCCCTCCCACCATTTCATTGTAAAGATAGACATCACTTTATTTGTCCCCAAAAATTATGAGTTTTACAGAAGCACAATAAATGAATAACTTAAATTATCTATACTAATAAAAGGCAAAGCCCTCACTCACTCACTCACTGACTCACTCACTCTCACTCTCATCACTAATTCTCCAACTTCCCGTGTAGGTAGAAGGCTGAAATTTGGCAGGCTTATTCCTTACAGCTTACTTACAAAAGTTGGGCAGGTTTCATTTCGAAATTCTACGCATAAGGGTCATAACTGGAAGCTATTTTTCCCCATATAATGTAATGGAGTCTTGAGTTGGAGATGGCGTGGGGGAGTTTCGTGTGACATCATCACGCCTCCTACGTAAGTACGTAGAGAACAAGGAAGAACTCCAAACAGCGATGAGCACAAAACGCCATTTCACAATTGAGAAGGCAGAAAAACATTATGAAGCAAATGATGCATACAAGCATATTCATAAGTACAGCTACTGCGGAAACAAAGCACGGCGTGAACCGTAAGTTTATATTAAATTAAGTTCATAGGGCTGCCACTAGCGTTTGTAATTTAGTGCCTGCCCATATAAGGCCGTCCATCAGCGGCAATCCAATACAAACACTGCCGGTAAATGTTCACGGGTGAAGGACTGTGCTTATGCAGAGGAAGATGAGATGGTCAGGGTGGTGTTTGGCACAAACTCATTGAAACTGCGAGAGAAACTTTTAAGTGCGGGTCTTAGCTGACATTACGAGATGGCACCAGTACAGCTGGGAACCTTCGATGCAAGAACACCAAGCGGCTCACGTGAACTGGCGCAATGCGCAGACAAAAGCAACAGTTCCAAAGAGTGCTGAACAAAACCGAATTACACAATTGAGAAGGCAGCAAAAAAATATGAAGCGTCTTATACATACAATCATATTCATAAGTGCAGCTACTGCGGAAACAAAGCACACGGTGGAAAAAGTGAATGTCCTGCTAAAGGAAGACAGTGTAAAAAAAAAAACGTGCATGCAGTTTGTCACATCTCAGATAAAAGGAAGGCGAGCTGTTTATTGATGCAGTAAGGAACTAATCGATGAATGAAACCTCTTATCTTTACAACGATTGACAAACACGGAATGTAACTTGAACACATCCTACAAATACGAGCCTGATTGAAAGAAATAATGATAATCAAATCCTTGATGACAGCAACATTCAATAACACTCACAAAACAATTACTGTATATTGACAATCATGTTACGTTATTTTTAAAATGTTCCCTTTTCTTTTCATAACTTCTACTTCTCCACTGCGTACATGGGTATATATATATAAATGTATATATATACCCGATCTACAATACATACTTTAGCATAGACAAGCCACACGCTGTGGCTAATTGTAGAGTCTTAAGCCTCTAACGCCGACATTCGAGGTTGATTCCCAGAGGGGTGTACTGACTATGTACGCTACCTGATTCATTTTACCTTCGCATCTCCTTGGTTTGGGACGTATGAAAAATATTAGGTTAGCGAGAATCATGTTACGTTATTTTTAAAATTTTCCCTTTCTTAGCACAAGCACAGCTGAGAAGCTTCGATGCATGTACTCCATAACGTTAAAAATAACGCATTTAATCACACTTTCAATTCCAAGCAAGCGGGAACTTTTGTCAATGCATGATTTCCTGGTACATCCATTACACTGATGCACACATCACAGCTACAAAAATGTTAGAGTCGGAATAAAGCGCGTTCCTACGACTGATCATTTCGACTACCCGGCGAAGCCTTGATAAAAGCATGGTTTTGTGCACACTGAAAAGCAAGCAAAATTAGATGCATTACAGAAAGCGGACTTTGTGGCTCTTACTGGGGATCATTGGACTTCCGTGACCGTTAGTAATTCTAAATACATCTAATTACAAAATGTTCAATGATCACACTGTTTTAGCCTAATGTACAAAATAATTTTGGCTAATGTTACTCAGAGTTTAAAGAGTAAGCTGGTCAAATTACCTTTTATGTTTCTGACTTATTTTTTAAGAAGAAAACTGCACTTTATGTTGAAATTTTGGTTATTATTATTTAAAGACAATACTATTCTGAAAATGTACTTAAAGTACTTAAACTACCACTTTATTTTTAAGTCTGCCCAATTTTAACCAGGGATGATATTTTTGTTTCTGTTTTGAATTCAAATGCAGTTTAAAAGCTTTTTTCAGAAATTAAAACAGCTTCAGTTTACAATATTCATGTCCATGTCTATTATTTGATTCTGTAAGCCCACTAAAACCGTTTTAAATTAAAAAAAAACATTTGCGATTTGGGGCAAATTTACGTGTCGATTACATACGATTAATCAAGATTAATTCTTACACAGCCTCTAATTAATTGGATTAATTTTTTAATCGAGTCCCACCTAATATATATATGTAGATATATATGTAGATTTGTATATATATGTGTATATACAGTATATATGTAGATATGTATATGTTGTATATACAGTATGTATATATGTGTGTGTGTATATATACAGTATATATATATATATATATATATATATATGCCAGCAACACTCATGACAATGACAAAACAATTACATTGTCAATCATGTTACGTTATTATTAAAATGTTTCCTTTTCTTTTTACTTCTCCGCTGCCAATCGGGTATTTTGCTATATATATATATATATATATATATATATATATATATATATATATATATATATATATATATATATATATATATAAATAGATAGATATGACAACAACACTCATATCAATGACAAAACAATTACATTAACAATCATCTTACGTTATATTTAAAATGTTTGCTTTTCTTTTTCATAACTTCTTTAACACACTACTTCTCCGCTGCGAAGCGCGGGTATTCTGCTAGTCTAATATATAAAGCAGAGTCGATGTATGTATGTTTGTTTGTCACCCATACAAATCTGCACCAGGCGTCCGATCGCCACCAAACTGGGCATGGGGCTCCTTTGTTACCAGGAGAAGGTCATGGGGTATGTTTGGTTGCGAAAATGTTCTTGGTCAAGTGCAGGACGTCTTTAAAAGTACAGCACAATTTAAAAAATATGGCTTTCACATATAACTGACAGGTTGCATATCATGAACATCCTGTCGCTGTCATTGGCCTATTGGATCATATCTGTGTTCATTGTGAAGCTCTAAAATGGAAAGGAGAGTCACTGGGATTGTGTTGCTCAAATGGGAAGGTGAAACTGCCATCTCTACTTCATCCACCTGAACCACTACACTCTTTGATGTCAGGATCAACACCAATTTCAAAGCATTTCTTGAACAACATCAAGAAGTACAATTCCTGTTTTCAAATGACTTGTTTTGGTGCAACTAAACAAATAGGAGAGGATGAGTTCATGCCCACATTCAAAGTCCAAGGTCAAGTTTACCATACAATAGGATCGTTACTTCCATTAACTGATGGGACACTTGAGTTCAGATCTACTTCATTGAAGATATTTCTACAACAGCGCATCATAGACACAGCAAAATACCGAACGTGAAACTGGACATTGTGATGGATTTAGAACGATTCCTTCATGAGAACAATGCATATGTCACCCTTTTCAAGACTGCACTTGAACATATGCCAACAGATGATTATAAAGTTGTCATAAGAGCTGACAAAATGCCACAGGGAGAGCATCACTGACGATTCAATTCTCCAACACTTGATGAGGTTGCCATTGTAATGGTAGACAATGACTTTGGGAAGCGGGACATTATCCTTGAGAAAAGGAACAGAAATCTTCAGTGTGTGGCAGACACATACAGGTCATATGATGCACTTCAGTATCCACTAATCATTTGGCAAGGTGAAGATGGGTATTACTTTGGAATTCCACAAACAGATCCATCTACCGGCAACTCTGTTTTTGGCAACAAAGTCAGAGCAATGGACTTTTATGCCTACCAACTAATCAGTAGAGTTTCTGAAGAGAACCACATCTTGAAACTGTTCCATCAATACATTGTGGACATGTACGCTAAAATCGAAAGCAATCGTTTGCTTTACATTAGAATGAATCAAAAGAATCAAAAGAAGCTGCGAGTGGAAGAGTACATTCCCCTTCGAGATGCTGTTTCAAATGATGCTGATCCAAACCAGTTGGGGGAAATGGTGATATTGCCTTCAACTGTCACTGGGAGTCCACGACACATGCATGAATATACTCAAGACACAATGACATATGTGAGGAAATATGGACGACCAGATTTGTTTATCACATTCACATGCAATCCAGCCTGCAGGAAATCAATATACAGGTACACTTGCTTGAAGGTCAATCATGTATTGATCACCATGATCTTCTTGCTCGCGTCTTCAAGCAGATGCTTTCAAAGATGATGGACGTGATTACCAAATCACATGTCTTTGGAGAAACACAGTGTTGGGTGTACTCTATAGAATGGAAAAAGCGTGGACTCTTTCGCTGGTGTTGAGCAGGTACAAGTCCTACCAAAAACAACACTTACAGCATTTTTTGATTTATGTTAACATGATCCATTTGCGCAGTCACTTCTCTACTGTGATGTGCCAAAGTATTATACATGGAATGTTTCCAACAAAACATTCCAAAAGCGAAAACAAGGAATGTGAAGTAGATGGGTATCCAACAGTGCAAGCTACTGAAGCTTTGGGTCGTGTTTACACTGTTCATCCTTCAAATGCTGAGTGCTTTTATCTGCGCATGCTGCTCCATGTCATCAAGGGGCCGACATCTTTTGCATACTTATGGACTGCCAATGGAGTTGTGTGAAACTGTCAGTGAAGCTTGCGAAAGACGAGGATTGTTGTAAAATGACCAACATTGGGACGTGACAATAGCTGAAGCCACTGCAACACAGTCATCATATAGACTAAAACACCTTTTTGCCATATTGCTGACTACCTGTAAACTTGCTACCCCATTTAAATTATGGGAAAAATACAAAACAGGTCTTGGTGAAGACATTTTAATACAGCTTAGAAGAGAGAATCCTGCTGTGACAGTTGACTTCTGTGAAGAGATCTATAACACAGCTCTGACGCTTTTAGAAGACCTGTGCCGCTCAATGGCAGGGAAATCCTTACAACTCCTTGGGTTCCCATCTCCTATCTGAGACTCGGGCGACAACCAACTGTCTTCTGAAATCTTACGCGAAACAAACTATAGATTCGAAGAACTTGAAAAATACATCTCTGAAAATGAGCCACGGCTGGTGACAGATCAGAGAGTTGCTTACAATACCATATTGAATCTAATACAAACAAATAAAGGATATATCGTTTTCCTTCATGCACCTGGTGGAACTGGAAAAACATTCCTCATCAACCTGATTTTGGCCAAATTTGTCAGCAAAGGAAAATTGTACTGGCAGTGGCATCTTCAGGTATTGCTTCCACTCTCCTTCAAGGTGGGCGAAAAGCACATTCAGCGTTGAAGCTGCCACTAAACTTGGCTCATAGTGACAGTCCTGTATGCAACATAGCAAAAGGATCAGGGCAAGCCAAAGTGCTTCAAAACTGCAGCGTGATCATTTGGGATGAGTGCACAATGGTTCATAGAAAAACTCTAGAGACTCTTGACCAAACACTACAAGACCTACGTTCAAACAACTCTTTGATGGGAGGAACTGTTGTTGTTTTAGCTGGTGACTTCAGGCAGACACTTCCTTTTTTTCCAAGATCAACACCTGCTGATGAGCTGAATGCATGTCTTAAAGCATCACACCTGTGGAAATACGTCAGAAACATTACGCTCACAACAAACATGAGAGTTCATTTGTGTCGTGACACCTTTGCTCAATCGTTCTCTAAACAATTGCTTATGCTAGGAGATGGGAAGGTTTCTATAGATGGTAACACCGGGCTGATTGAATTTGAAAGATCCTTTTGCAATATTGTTGCAAGTGTTCAGGAGCTACAAAAAAAAGTTTTCCCAAACATTCAAGTGAATTATAAAACACATGAATGTCATGAATCTCAAAGAGCTATTTTAGCTCCCAATAATGACAGTGTGAACAAAATGAATATTCACATCCAGCAGATGATTCCAGGCAGCCCTAAAAATTACAAATCTATCGACACTGTCATAGACCCTGCTCAAGCTGTGTTGTTTCCAAAAGAGTTTCTGAATTCTTTGGAACCAGCAGGACTTCCCCCGCACAATTTGTGTCTTAAAATTGGAACACCTATCATGCTACTTTGCAATTTTGATCCTTCAAAACTGTGTAATGGGACAATTTCCTGTTCATTTGGCTTTTGCTATGTCAGTTAATAAAGGCTCAAGGGCAATTACTGCAAGTTGAAGGCATCAATTTGGAAAATCCATTCTTTTCACACTGATAACTCTACGTAGCATGTTCTAGAGTGGGCAATCCTCAGAATTTGTTAATTTTCGCACCACAAGGGAAAACAAAAAATATAGTGTATCCAAAGGCTCTGGAATGACCACTTATATTACATATTACAATAAAATGTGAATCAGGAAACTGCTTGTTCTATTTCTATGTTGTGTTTCTTTAATTTGGGAAATTCACCATTTATAGATTCCCGGGCAGTCTGGGTACTCCTACTAGTATTATTATAAACAACAAATCCCTCTCAAATACACACCAGAATGACTAAAAAGGCATGTCCTCTCCCCAATCCCAACTTGGAGCTTCAAAACATTGTTTCATGGTGTATTCTCGCTGTGCATCTCAGTGTTTCAACACCTCATTCACAGAACTTTGTTTCTTCTGCAGCTTAGTGATTTGAACTGTGCTCAGTGTTTCATTTGAACTGCACATTCTAGCTCACTTTGATTGTTAAGACACGGTAAGACATGGTAAATGTGTTAGTGACTGGGATTAAGTTTACGTAAGTGGAGTATAGATTAGAAATGGTACAGACAGGGGAACTATTTTTATTTAAGAAAATGGTTTATTCTACTTCTGGGCACTATATTTGTTTAAAAAATTTATGTAAAAAGGCAAATTTCCCACTGGGGATAAATAACGTATCTATCTGTCTGTCTGTCATACACTGCTGTGACTAAAGCATCTTTATTACAGATCGTCTTTCTGGACTTAGAAAGAATGGCTTCACAAGGGATGGATGTTTCTAGAAGAGTCAGATGCTTTTTTTGAAAGCAGATCTAGTTGTGTTTAACCTATATCTCTTTGTTGCCACAGCACTTCAGTCTGTCTTTAATGCTGACTTCCATAGGAATCACAGAGTTCTGTTTTCACTATAGAAGCATCTACTGTGGCTGCTGTTGATGTCCGTGGTGGTGTTTCTAATTGAATGACAGTTGTAATTAATTATGCAGCATGTGCTTTCATTCATATTACACCATGCAGCCTCTCTGACATGTTCTGGATTGGCACCTTTTAATCTTGGGTCCAGCAGGGTTCAGCCATATCTCCAGCAATAGCTTTGTTATCATCTTTTACAATGGTAGAATTCATACACCTCAAGTGACCATGAATAGAAGATGGATTATTGTAAATATATGTGCTGCCTTCTGCAAATTATTCATTTCATTTTTGATGGCAATTCTAAGTGGGAATGATTTCAGAACTGATCTCTTGTGTAATTGTCCTGTAGTATATATACAGTGCATCCGGAAAGTATTCACAGCGCATCACTTTTTCCATATTTTGTTATGTTACAGCCTTATTCCAAAATGAATTCTATACACAACACCCCATAATGACAATGTGAAAAAAGTTTACTTGAGATTTTTGCAAATTTATTAAAAATACAAAAAATTGAGAAAGCACATGTACATAAGTATTCACAGCCTTTGCTATGATGCTCAAAATTGAGCTCAGGTGCACCCTGTTTCCCCTGATCATCCTTAAAATGTTTCTGCAGCTTAATTGGAGCCCACCTGTGGTAAATTCAGTTGATTAGACATTATTTGGAAAGGCACACACCTGTCTATATAGGGTCCCACAGTTGACAGTTCATGTCAGAGCACAAACCAAGCATGAAGTCAAAGGAATTGTCTGTAGACCTCCGAGACAGGATTGTCTCGAGGCACAAATCTGGGGAAGGTTACAGAAACATTTCTGATGCTTTGAAGGTCCCAATGAGCACAGTGGCCTCCATCATCCATAAGTGGAAGAAGTTCGAAACCACCAGGACTCTTCTTAGACCTGGCCGATCAGTGGAGATGGGCCTTAGACAGGGAGGTGACGAAGAACCCGATGGTCACTCTGTCAGAGCTCCAGAGGTCCTCTGTGGAGAGAGGAGAATCTTCCAGAAGGACAGTCATCTCTGCAGCAATCCACCAATCAGGCCTGTATGGTAGAGCGGCCAGACGGAAGCCACTCCTTAGTAAAAAGCACATGGCAGCCCGCCTGGAGTTTGCCAAAAGGCACCTGAAGGACTCTCAGACCATGAGAAACAAAATTCTCTGGTCTGACGAGACAAAGATTGAACTCTTTGGTGTGAATGCCAGGCGTCACGTTTGGAGGAAACCAGGCACAGCTCATCACCAGGCCAATATCATCCCTACAGTGAAGCATGGTGGTGGCAGCAACATGCTGTGGGGATGTTTCTCAGCAGCAGGAACTGGGGGACTAGTCAGGATAAAGGGAAAGATGACTGCAGCAATGTACAGAGACATCCTGGATGAAAACCTGCTCCAGAGCGCTCTTGACCTCAGACTGGGGTGACAGTTCATCTTTCATCGTAGGACAACGACCCTAAGCACACAGCCAAGATATCAAAGGAGCGGCTTCAGGACAACTCTGTGAATTTCCTTGAGTGGCCCAGCCAGAGCCCAGACTTGAATCCGATTGAACATCTTTGGAGAGATCTTAAAATGGCTGTGCACTGACGCTTCCCATCCAACCTGATGGAGCTTGAGAGGTGCTGCAAAGAGGAATGGGTGAAACTGGCCAAGGATAGGTGTGCCAAGCTTGTGGCATCATATTCAAAAAGACTTGAGGCTGTAATTGTTTGCCAAAGGTGCATCAACAAAGTATTGAGCAAAGTCTGTAAATACTTATTTACATGTGAGTTCTCAGTTTTTTTATTTTTAATAAATTTGCAAAACCTCAAGTAAACTTTTTTCATGTTGTCATTATGGGGTGTTGTGTGTAGAATTCTGAGGAAAAAATTTAATTTAATCCATTTTGTAATAAGGCTGTAACATAACAAAATGTGGAAAAAAGCGCTGATGTGCTGTGAATACTTTCCGGATGCACTGTGTATATGTATATGTATATGTATATGTGTGTATATATATATGTGTGTATATATATATATATATATATATATATATATATATATATATATATATATATATATATATATATATATATCCATTTATCAATATAAAATTTGAAAAAAAGTAACTGGAATGATTTGACAATGGCCATTAAATTTCAATAATAGAATAACCTAATTTTTGAATTTGATCTTACTTTGCTTTTGTCACAGTCATAGGAAGCCACTAATCAGGTCTCTACAGAATTTTGATCTATCATAGGGCATTTTCATATTATAATTTATAATTAATTTTGCAAACAGTAATAGGTGACATTATTGGTCATAACAACAACATTTATTTATATAGCACATTTTCATACAAACAGTAGTTCAAAGTGCTTTACATAATAAAGAATAGAAAAAAGACACAATAAGAAAACAAAATAAATCAACATTAATTAACATCGAATAAGAGTAAGGTCCAATGGCCAGGGGGGACAGAAAGAAAAAAAGACGGCTGGAGAAAAAATAAAATCTGTAGGGATTGCAGACCATGAGACCGCCCAGTCCCCTATGGGCATTCTACCTAACATAAATGAAACAGTCCTCTTTGGATTTAGGATTCTCACGGAAGGACTTGATGATGATGATGATGGTCACGTAGACTTCTGCCTTTAAATCCATCCATCGTTGTTGGAGCATCATGAAGCTTTGAGTAGGTGGAGGTGGCGCAGGCCACCACCACAAAGAAACCAGAAAAAGAAACAGAAAAGAGAGTAGGGGTCAGTACGGATTTTATAGCCACCATGAGTAGTTATTATAAGGAAATTTAACATACAGAGTATCAGGATTAAGTTAAATTAAATTAAATTGAAGTTATAGAAAGGCCATGTTAAAGTAATGTGTTTTCAGCAGTGTTTTAAAGTGCTCTACTGTATCAGCCTGGCGAATTCCTATTGGCAGGCTATTCCAGATTTTAGGTGCATAGCAGCAGAAGGCCGCCTCACCACTTTTAAGTTTTGTTCTTGGAATTCTAAGGAGACACTCATTTGAGGATCTGAGGTTACGATTTGGAGTATAAGGTGTCAGACATTCCGATATTTAAGATGGGGCGAGATTATTTAAGGCTTTATAAACCATAAGCAGAATTTTAAAGTCAATCCTGAATGACACAGGTAACCAGTGTAGTGACATCAAAACTGGAGTAATGATAAAAACACAATTGCATACAATTCAGTTGTTATAGTGATCGCTTTTTGCTGCTTTACAAAGCATACAGGTGACTCACATTGGCTTACAATATTATATTTTTGCACAGTGGGGTAAGGGGATGTGCAGGTGAAGAGATTGGTTAAGAGAATCAGGTCTAATGTAAAACCTGTTTCTCATTTAGCATGCAAGACTGTATAATGGGAACTTGCATTTGATTCCTAAGTAAGTCACTGTTTGTAAGTAGCTTGCACATTTTGCCATTGTAAGGTTTTTCCTGGTTTTCCAGGCTTCTTTCAATAGCCCAAAAATTAGCTTTAGGAGAAAAATAATCATCAGATGACATTAGCCTGGGTTCATTTTGTATCTTAATAAATTGTAATTATGCATTTATTGGTATATGTTTTTAGTATATTTTTGTTTGTTTGACCTTTGCAAATAAGGTAAACCCTGCCATTATTTATTGTACAAGATTTGTTTTATCAAATCCCATAAATATAATTTGCCTTTCAAGCTCAGTTTACATGATCAAGTTGGAAAGTAGTGCCTGTGTATTATTGCATTGGAGTGTTCTGAGATGTTTGTGTTGTAACTGCTTTCCTTTCTCATCCCACAGCATGCCAATGTTTATATAAAGCCAGAATTTCCTTTAAAGATCTTTACTCCCCATTTGTGGATATAAAAAAAGTTCATTGTCCTTACACAGAATGTAAGGATGAGTGTAGTCTGTATTACAAACGGTCACACCAGGAAGTACATTCTGATGTGAACATTACTATATATACTTGTCCTAGTCTTAATTTTAATTAGTTAAAATTTTCTTTCTATTAATTTGTTCCATTTTCTTTAATACAGTAGAACTGAGGAGATGTGGGAGGAATATGACAACAAAGAAGGTCATAAGTACGTTTATTTTCAATTCAAATATCTGTTAATCAATAAATTAATAATTCATCTTTTACATAAATTAAATTATCTTTTAACTGATAAATCAGTGGTTATGATCATAAATAATGTCTCACAAAAATTCAAGTCAACAACATACTTTCCTTTTAATTGTTTATAAACGTTTTACCTTTAAAATCTTTTCCCCTGTTGCTTAACTGAACAACCTGTTTGTCCTGGCAACAAAGTCTACTGCATTATGCTGAGTTCACTGTAATAGTCCAAGTGCTGAAAAGTACTTTCACATATTTGTTTGTGACTTTTAATAAGAAGTGCATGATGTTTAGAAGTCATGTTTCTTAATGTGAATATGCTATTTAAGTGAATCCTACATATCATACAGTTGTTGATCCACTTGTCATATTCTTATTGTTATTGTCGTTGGTTAAGCAGTAATTCGTGGCTTTGATACAATGTTTATATCTTGTGCCTCCCTTGATTCTGCACATCAGTGGAAATTAATTACTTCCTGCATTTTAAGGTATTTAACAGCAAATATCAAAACTAAATATCTTGTATTTAGTATGCAGATACTTTGTAGTCTTTACAATTGGGTTCTTTCATCTATCTTTGACCAGGTGTGAATCTAAAAGTATATTCTTTGTAAACAATTGAAATCTCAGTACTATAGACAGAAAGTTTATTTTTCTCATGTTTGTTGCCTGCTCAGCAGTGGTCTGGTGCTTTACCGACATTGTTACAGGTTGTGCTTCTAATTATAATGAAAATTATCAAACACACTCAGACTTGCTTATAAATAAAGGAACCGTGAAAATAGGGTAAGTGAAAAAGAAGAGTTTGACAGAGGATATATAAGGAGTATTTTTCTGTTTACAGAGGAGTCAAAAGACAGGTTTATAAGGAAGTGTATGCTGTCTATTTTTAAATCTAGCTATTTAATATAGTTAATGCTTCTTAATCTATCAGATGAAATAGGGTGTCTACTTAATTGATTTGCAGTTGAACATTCTTTATCCTTCCATGACTGGTTGTAACACAATGCAAGGTGGAGGTTGTTTTATCAGATTTGTAAGTGTGAAATCTTGCAGCACTAGTTGGGCTTGGTCACAGCCACCATTGTCTCTGAAACATATGCTTTAATCATTTGAATTGTTGTATAGAAATGACTGAAAAACTTACTGCAGGTAAAGCTATAATTGTAATAAATTTCAGATATGGCTGTGTTTTCAACATGTTTGTTTTCTTTTTCTGGTATTTATTCCAATCTTAAACTGAAGTATATTTAATTTTAAAATTTGTACAACTAAAGAAACAGCAAAGTTTTGGGTTTTTTTTGACAGAGGTTACCTTTTAAGAAAGAACACTTGTATCCTGTCATAATTAGTTTTTATTTCCAATATAGGTTTTCAGTTTCTGGTCTTTCAGAATTATCTACGCTGTGCATCTGTAAAATGATAATCCCAAAATGTAAACCTTCAGACATTCAACTGTCAGGTGAGATTGGAGAAGAGACAGTGAAATCTGTCATTGATATACTGAAAACTGAAAAGTACACTCCCAAAAACCTGAGGTAAGTAATATCAGTGGAAGCTTTATTACAGTGTTCTTCGAAAGGTTACTAGATTAAAAATGTCTGTCTCTCTATCTGTTAATACAGTCAGTCAGTCAGTCATTTTCAAACCCTCTATATCCTAACACAGGGTCACGGGGGTCTGCTGGAGCCAATCCCAGCCAACACAGGGTGCAAAGAAGGAACAAACCCTGGGAAGGGTGGCAACCCACTGCAGGTCACACAGACACACACACCAAGCACACACCAGGGACAATTTAGGACTGCCAATGCACCTAACCTGCATGTCTTTGGACTGTGGGAGGAAACCAGAGCACCCGGAGGAAACCCCGCACACACGGGGAGAACATGCAAACACCACGCAGGGAGTCTCCTTACTGTGAGGCAGCAGCGCTACCACTGCGCCACCGTGCCATCCTGTCTGTTAATACATGCTTGCATTTATTTTTATTACAAATAGGACATGAAAAATGCTAAGATTTGAAGGTATAGAATGGACTTCGTTGAAACCTGATTTGTTCCAAACAGTTATAAGTACCTTGGATGACTTTAAAAAGGAATAAAAATCATGTCTAATGATGAAAGAAAAATGAGTGTGAAAAGAAACACATTGAAATAGAAAGTATGGTTCCATAAAACCCAGTATGACTTTGATGGTCTGGGTCAGCTCCATGCTCCTTGGTGTGTCCTAAGCTTCTTGAACCTGGAACCGTCGAAAGTTGTAAACTGAGATGAGCCGGACAAATGAGGACACACACAGTCAGCAAGGGGTTGGTGCAAAGTGTTTAGTGCTTTTATTAAAAACCAAACAGTGTCCAAAGTGCAGTGCATTCAAATTCATCTATAAATAAATAAATAATCCATAAAACCAGGTGCCAATAAGGGAGGATTCCTTTGCACTTGGTTGTTCCTGCTTCTTAAGGGTGCTCTTGAGGGCGTAGCCACATGCTCTGCTCATGGGGCTCACTTACTCATCCACCTGCTTCCCCTCTCATATTGCACCAACTCTGTTCAGTTTCTGTCCTTCTCTCCATTCCTTTAACCTCTTTGCCTAATCGTTTTTTTCTTTGTTTATTTTCTTGTCCTTTCCCTGCTGTGCAGGCTCACTATATGGCCCTGACTGGGTGCAGGTGCTATCCTCCACCCACACTGAGGTGTGAATGAGGCACTTGACTGACCACATGAATGTTGCTATCAGCCAAACACCACAATCAACCTTGGAGTGATGTATGCATGTCCATACCCACACCCATACAGAGCCTGCCCATTGTGGGGCTTGATAACTTTTTTATAAAAGTCATGCTTTGGCATGGACCTTTTATGTTATGTCCTGCATATGACTTTCCCAACATAACAGAGACACCCCTTCTTATAGACACATCATGCACTCTGTGTGGGGAAGTGTGATCAAAGGACCCTTTATTTATTTTTTTGATAAATTGTGTGCTTAATGCTAGTGTCTTTTGGAGGTTATTAGTTTCATGAATCATCCAATTAATACAATTGTCCATCATATGTTGTAATAATTTTCTGTTAACGAACAGAGAGATGGCTTAAAGTCAACACCAGTCAGGAGCAGATAAAAGAAAAAAGTGAAAGTATGAAAAAGTATTTCATGCTGCACTTGCATTCAGATATCTAAATTTGTGCAACATTCAGTAAGCTAGTTAATGTTGCATTGATTTCCTCATCACTAAAGCTACAGACCTCAGGACTTAAATATGTTGTTAAAGGGCTGCTAATGTTAGTTGACATATGAAGTGCTCTGAGTTTTGTTCCATTGGGGATGTGTTTGTAAATTTCATCAACACACACACAAGCTCTCTTCCTTGCTAGTTATTTTTTGAGTGAATTATGAAAAAAACACCAGGCAAGCATATCTAACAACAAAAAGATCAATTAGCTCTAATTAGTTATTGATTCATTTTATTAGTACCTGACATTATTGATTTAGTTAATATCTTATTACTTTCTGCTGCCATTGGAAGGACAATATGAAGTTCAAATAAATTCATAAGCATAGGTGAAGCATTCACATGTTCATTTTTTAAATATCTAAATATGTAGCTATTCACCTGGTATTTACTGCATTAAGTAAGTTTACTCAGCATGTTAATTTCTGGTGTTATTATTATTATTATTATTAGTAGTAGTAGTAGTAGTAGTAGTAGTAGTAGTAAGATTGTTGTTTTTATTGTTCTTGTATATGTCACAAGTGATACTGTTGGCTATATCAAATAACAAAGTGTAAAAGCACACTGATACCCTGGACCACCATTTATTATTATTATTATTATTATTATTATTATTATTATTATTATTATTGTTATTATTACCAATTAGGCCATCATTTATATAAAATGAAAAATTTATAGTTGATTTTGGGATGTGTGCTTTTTTGTTTATTATTTATTTATATATGTATTGTAAAAATTAAAGCTGTTATAAGAAATACTAATGTAGTGGTTTCAGAACTTTTTGTTGTGGGAGGAAGAAAAAGATTCCATTTAATTTCCCAGTTTGGCATTGTACAGCATTGCAACATAACACTGTGATTTCAGGTGTTAAATATTATAGGCCAATGTTTTATTTTGAGAAAAGAAATTGATTAATATCATTTGAAAAAAATGTTTCCCATTTTGCACTGCAATGGGGTGTAAATGGAATCAACATTACAAAATCATTATGATTATATGACACACTCTGAAACAATGTTGCTCAAAGTCAGGCTTCTTGCATTTTAGACATTATATACACTATACGTGAGCCAAGTTTAATTCAAAATGTGTCACTTCTTTGTTATTTCATGGTCAGACACAGGAACAGATGCACAGATATATTCCCAAAAGTGATCAAATCATGTTCAATATTGGCCAAAATGTGTAAACCTTTTTTTAAACTCAAAGATGAAATTTTGATGTCATTATATCTTTCTTGTACATACCTACCGTACATGTATAGTAGTTATCTGTATAAAAGCAACATTTTTGTAGCCATTCTGATCAAAATCAGTAGGCTTCTAATATTTTGCATTGCAAATAGCTGCACCAGGTTTCATATGGATTATATTAATTGTTTTTGTGTTGTTATGTCCATAGACTTACATTTCTTACACACAAATACACATACACACATCCATGCCCGCAATCACACATAAAAAATTTGACAAATAAGAGAAGACCATTCAGTCCATTTGTTTCTTCATTGTTTAGCTAATAGCTAAGCTGTCCCAATATCTCATCCAGATCCTTATTAACATTTATTAAGGTTTCTGTTTCCATTATAGGTGTTGGTAGTTTTTTTCAGATTCCCACTACATTTTTGCATAAAGAAGTGCTTCTTAGCTTCAGTAAATGCACTTCCCCTTAATTTTCACTGCCATTCATGAGTACATTATTTACTGTTAAGTTGAAATAATTTGGCTAGATCTACTTTATCAATGCTTTTGAGAATTTTGAAAACCTGGATTAAGTCCCCACAAAGTCTCCTCTGCTCGACACTAAGCAGGTTTAACTTTTAATGTCAGAGCACAATATGTCCTCAAGTTCTAGGTCCACATTTATAAAGATTGTATCCAGACAAAATTAGTTTTGAAATGTACATACGTAACTTCAGGTGCAAATGTCGGAATGTTTAAAAGAAAACTGGACAGGGGAACATGCATACAGTATACTGTATTCACAACAACCCCGACCCGACCATCTGTATGCAACATTTAGTTGAAACTGGAAAATGATGACATCCTTGATCAAGCACAGAAATGCAGCCAAATGAACTAGAGGACAACTCTCATGCGTAATAATTCATATCACCATTATTATAACTCATATCATCATAATAATAATGTGCGTTAATGTGACAAACATATTACACCTCAAATGTGAAGTATAAAATGTTCATGCCCTATTTTATTTCCCTTTAAAGAGGCCCAATGCTTTGTATTTGCACTGAAGAACTTTTTTGGTTATTCATTATTTTATATCGTCTATCTTTTTTCACTTCTCAGGGAACTGTACAACAGGTCAGGAGTATTTTAGCTAAACTTCACTTCATGTGTAGAGTAAGGGAAGGAAGCAAATGGAATATATACAGTAGTTCTTATTTTTCATTTTTGCATATTTACAGTTTGACCTGTTAGTTTTATTTTAATTCTATGAAAATATGTTTAATTACATAAGTACAACAAATTGTGTTCGTGTCAAAAAATGCTGCTTTTCAAAAGCTGTCTGTCTCTAGAAGATTCATGCCCTCAAGTGTTGAAAGCATGCTATATTAGATAAAGCCACATCTACTGAGTGTGGTATATAGCAGGTCCGCGGCTCAGAAAAAACGGCCAGTTTTAAAATAAATGTTAACCACACTTTCAGCTTAAAGAGGGGTCGTGGTAGTGTGGCCAAAGTGGTTCTCGGACACAATGAGGTGCAGGCATTTCCTCACTTAAGGGCACAGGTGAGGAATCATCTGTATCCATAATTGATGCAGAGAGTTGCTAATCACGACACCTGTGCCACGTCCCCATTATATATAGTAGGAGCACAAGTGCAGAGGGGGAGAGAAGAAAGATCGGAAAAGGGAAAATGGTGGCTAGAGGAGGAAGAAGAGGAAGCTGGAGGCTGAGAGCCAGGTGTGAGCGAGCGAGCAGGGAAGTGAGCCCTAGTGGGGTGTTTGGCCGGAACTCGGGGCTGGCTGGATTGGGTCACTCCTGCTGAAGCAGGGGAAGCATGGGAGCCGCCAGTAGAAGAAGGCACTGTGTTTTTAAAGAAGGGACTGCATTTAGCCAGTAGTTTAACCTCAGTTTTAAAGGATTTATTTATTGGGATTTTAACTTCCACATTTTCACTCTGTTTTTAATGGATTTTTTATTTAATGAAGTTTGGAGCACTGCACTTTTATTTGGGCACTGTTTGTTTTTTGTTTTGTTTTTTTTTAATAAAAGCACTGTTTGCACTTTGCACCTTTCTTCTTGCTTCTTTTGTTGTCCTCATTGTCCAGCTCATCCAGTAACATTACCGATGGTATCGGGTTCAAGAGGCTCCCAAAAGAGAGCAAGAACCCGCATTGTCACACTCAGTAAATAAATAACATACAAAATTTCAGATTAGTTTATAATCTGTTAATAAAACTTTGATATTTCTAAGAAAGGTAACCTAGCAGATTCTTCTTGGAAATGTTTCTCTGTATTTAAAGAGTCACACTGGGATTTTATTTCATACTAAAAGTGGGACCAGTTTATGACAAATATGTACACTAGAATAGTTGAATGCATTTAAAAATGTGCTGTAAATATTCAGTGATATAGCTAGTACACTTTTAAATTTACAAAACATGTAATTTTTACATGGCTATAGTTTCTTTCAATTTCAAGATTTTGGTAAAAGTGAGAGAAATCTAAATAACTAATTTCTTAAACCTATTTATTGCAATTCAGGCTTTTGGGAGAGCAGAGGAGCACTGGACACACAATAAGAACCTTAAATCTACAATGTCTAAACAGTGATTGACTCAGGATTCAAATCCAGAATTCTGAAGCAATGCACTAACCACTGTGCTACCATACTACCATGGCAGAAAAAAAAATACATAAATATAACAATAAAGAAAAAGAACAAAGTACCCATTATCATCCATCATATGTTGATTGCAGCATCAAATATTGTCTTCAAACACATTTGCTCTTTGTGATCATACTTCCTTAGCAGAAACTGTGTTTTTTGGGCTAAGGTATTCTGTGGAGTTACAAATGGATTCAGTAGTTCTGAAGAGTCTTGTGTTGTAATATTTAATGTAATATATATATTTTTCTAATTCTTGCTTTCTTTATCTTCAGATTAGAGAGCAAGAACATGTCTGAGGCTTCAGTGAAGGACGTCTGCTGCATTGAGTTTAAAGACAACTTCATTAAACAAAATATGTGGCAGTTATCTCAAAATGAAGAAGATGATATAATACTTTGCTATTATGGTGGTGGTTCATGGTTAAGGTAATGTACACTTTGGATCTTTTATATCTCAGTCTTAATTGCTGTTCCTTATTTTTTGATAATAGCCTATTTGAGGTAATTTGTTGCTTATTTTTGTATGAGTTTGGTGACCTCTTCATCTTAACAACTACCAAAACTGCAATCATAATGTTTTACTTTCCATAATTTTTCATATTAAGCTCTTTTATGTCAGTTATATCTCTGCTCAATGCTTGTTGTCCATAAATGTGTTGACATCTTTGCCTTTATACCTTCTCCTTCAACAATAATACTCACTACTTATTTCAGGTTTGTAGTATCCGTGCCTTTCTATGTTTTGCCAGCCAAGAAAGGAGTAGTATAGTATGTGATTGAAGTATTTCATGGGCAAGCTACCATGTCACAAACTTTGTTAGCAAAAGTGACCCAAAGGTAGGGCTTGTGATGCATCATTTCTTCTTGATACATTGATTAATTTAATATTGTCCTGTACGCATTCAAAATAAATTTAGTAGGGAAATTTACAGCTACTATTGTAGGCCACTTGCTATAATCGAAAAGTTTCTGAAGCTAATGTTCTGACTATATTCAGTTTATATACTTATAGAAAGTTATAATGTTTCACCCTTTCTCTAAACACTTGCATTTACTACCACAGGGAAAATGTACAAATTTTTTAGAAACCTCTTAATCTGAAATATAATTTGGAACTGGCAATCTGAAGAAATGAATAACAATAATGAGTTAATGGTGCTTAATGAAGTATAATGATGCCTTAAACATTTACCCATGATACCTGTTTGCCGTATCCTCACAGTATGCAAATAACGCAAACTCTTAATTTTTTGTTCCCCCCCACCCATACCATAGGATGAGTCGTTGCTCATGCTGTCCACTCATTCTCCTGTTCAGTTTTGTGTACTGATTCTGTAACAGTTGAGAATATTTTCAACAAGTATTTTTTTACCTGTTTGTTTTTTGGAGCTGTTTAAATTCATCAAAGGCAAAACCTATTTGCGGTTTTAAACTCAGAATCAAAAAGTCAAAAAATATAATGAGCAACCAAAGTACTGGGCAAATCACATTACAGTCAAATTCAAAAAATATGTTGAAATTAAACTGACCTAGCACTTGGCCTACTTTGGAAACTGAAACTAACTAACTCTAGAGATTGTTGTTTATTTTTATCCAACTAAAGGACAATCTTAACTCATGCCATGGTTATATTTATATTCCAATGTTATAGATGCAATGACAATGGTCAAATCATTCCCAAATTCATTTAAAAAAATGAAGTTTATGTAAATTATTGTATATTATGACACAGATTTAACTTGGTTAATTATCAGTTTTTTCTTCAGCAATTGCAGTAATTTAATTAAATAATTCAGCAAAGCTCCTACTTTATTTACCTTACATTTCTTTGTTGTAGGAGGTGGGTCTCCAAACTTTAGACTTTTAGGTAATCGATGAACACTCATTTTAAGAAACAGAATAATTCAATTTATTGATAAACACAAGGATTACAGAAATATGACAATTGCAATATATATATTGATATATAACACAGGACATAGGACATAGACAGACTAGACAAACCTATAAGATAGATAGATAGATAGATAGAAGCTCTTTAAATAAATAAATACATACATACATAAATAAGTAGATAAGTACATAAATAGATAAATATAAACACACACTTTGGTCTAAACACACACGGATTACTATAAAGTAAGAAAATTTCAAAAGAAAGAAAAGTTCTCACTTGGCTGTCACAGTCACAGTGAGACATTATGCAGACATATTGCTTTTGGTATAAAGGAGCCCTAGTAGCATTTCTTGATACACTCCTACTAAATAATTTGTTGACTGAAAGTACTCTGTCTTAGTGTGCCACAGTGAGGATGTGCAGAATTGTTCATAATGGCACTCAGTTTACTTGGTATTTATCACTTTATATCACTATTTAATCACTTTTAAGATACAGTAATGTATGATATTCTATGGAGCTGTTGCTTTGTTGTTGCTCTGGGTTCAAGTGAAGGTTTCTTCCATTAGAGTTCACTCTTTCACTTTATTGCATGATACTTTGTTGTGTTTGGTAATGCTTCTTTCTCAGCTTGTCTTATGCTGTTAGGCCCTTTATAATGTCATCTGCAACCTCAAAGGGAAAAACATTTTTCATTTTGGCTCAAGTTTAGATGCTGAAGTTTCCTTCTTGAAATAATGGCTACTTCTCAGCATTTGATAGTATAGGCAGACAGCTTTGGCTTGGCAGACTGGATGTTAGCTTAACAACCTCTCCTGATTGTATTAAAGTCACTTCCAGTTATATAATTGATGTCTCCTCATAAGCAAGTTCTTCTGTCCATCATAGTTTTCAATAATTGATGTATAGTTTTTTGTTCTGGCTTGAGCCCATTTTGTGCATCAAAAAGTCTGTAGAGGGGCAACATCTTATTTTCACCTTTGTTATCAGATGAAATACTGGCAGATTCCTAGTAAAAGCTGTATCTCAGTTGCTTAATTTGGAATATAAGTGGGAATTTTTTTGGGTAGCTGGATGTCTGTTAAGTCTGATGCTTTAACAAGCCTATTGTGCCAATAAAGCCTAGCAGAATGGTCAATGCTCAGTTTTTCCTACAATGTGGAATTAGTATAGTGAAAACCCAAACATCAATTGACAATTATTATGAAAGCTGTAGTTTTATTAATTTTTTTTCAAGTTCTTGGTTGATGTCTGGTGCCCTGCCTGGGATTTGTTTCCTGCCTTGTGCCCTGTGTTGGCTGGGATTGGCTCCAGCAGACCCCCGTGACCCTGTGGTTAGGTTATAGCGAGTTGGATGATGGATGGATGGTTGATGTTGGGTCTGGTATATACTTCACACTCAGAATGCATACATGCACACATCATGGCTGTGACGTGTCCTCTGAGCACATCCGCAGGTATAAGTTGCAGTACCAGAAAAAAATCAGGAGACACAGTGTGTTAAAGTTTGAACGTGATTTCAGAGTCTCTTGTTTACTATCAACATGTCACAGCAAGCCACTTTGCAGATCCTACAGGATCAATGTGCATGCATCAATGTTTGATGAATGGTTTGATGTGGTGAAGCAAAATACTGACATACAAATGCTTTTGTGGTGCTTTTATATTATATTATAAGGTCTCACATACCATCTTCTGTGCCATCTTTTTTTTTATTTTGCACCTTCACAGCAGCATCAGAATTTACAGCAGTGTATCTGAGCCACAGAGAAAAAAATTATGGACACTGTGAAAAGGCCTATTTTGTGATTAACACTAGAATTACCAAAGCCTACGAGTAAACTCGTAAGTCCGGTCCACCTTAAATCTCTTAGCACCTCTCCGTCAGCATCTTTTGTCCCGTAAATGTGCTGATAGAGACAAGCAGCAAGCAGCCTGCTATTCCATCCCTCCACCGCCTCAGAATGTGCACTAAGTTTTCCCAGCTCATGCCTTGATTATCTGGGACTGAAGTGCTGGAGTTTTAGAGTAGAAATAATAGATCATTATTTGGAGCACATGCATGTCATGAGAGTTTCAATTTTTAAAATAATTTGTGTAAACACATTGTTAGAACAGAAATGTTTTTCATATTTTAGTAATAAATGACAAAATGTAGGCATAAACTATATAATGTGTGAATAAGTATCTCTGTACATGTTAATTACCTACCAGTATGTAGAGTTTTGGATACCCTAAATTAGATGATGTGTGTATTTATAGTATAATTACAAATGTTGGTTCATAACAGTGCACTCCGTGGAATTGGAATGAGGCATTCTTAATCCACTTGATTTATTTCTTTACGGGTCTGGGTTGATTTGAGGGAAGGAGAACTGATGGGTAGGGTTTTCATATTTTTGTTTGTTTTAATTCTTCTCTAATATGACGTATCTTGATTTATTTAGGTATTTGATATTTAATTGATAATAAAAAATTGATCAGAAAAAAGTACAGAGTAATCTGCTGTCTGTTTCAGAACAATTCAGTTACCTTGGAGTTACAATAATAATGTAAAGATCTTAATATATAATACACTTTTGTGGCTGTTCGTTTGTCTATCCCGGATTTTAAATCCTTTGTAGCTCGCAAACTATTTGATTTATTGACCTGAAATTTGGTACACAAATATTATGTGACCTCTACTGTCTGCTTTCAGGATGATTGACATCCAGGATTATTCCTCTTTTTATTTTTATTTTATTGTAGAATCAACTCTCGACAGCGGCCAGAAGGGTGGCTGTGTGGCGCATGCGTATGGGTGCCATTCTCATTCCCTACCACCTTCACTGTTACTTCCCCTACCTCTTCATATTGTAAATCATTCTTGAGGCAGATTGAAGATTTAAGTACCAGCTTAAGTGAAAAATTAAAGAAAATGTACTAAGTAATTGCAACACAAACAATGACTTAATCAGTTTTAATATGAAAAGATGCTGATAAAAGAAGAGAAGCAGCGGGCCACTAGTGTGGAGAAAAGAAGAGCTGCTCAGGAAGCTGCAAGTGCATCAACCTCTGAGAAAATGAATGCTAAATGTACAGAAAGAGTATGAAAACTATGAATGTTCAAGTCAAGTATATTCACTACACGTTATCGTGCAGTGTGCCTGTACTGGTCTATTATAAGTTAATTTATATTAAAGGGAATCAGACCATATTTAAAATGATGACATTACAAAGACCGCAAGCAGAAGGTGGCCTGGTGCTA
This sequence comes from Polypterus senegalus, assembly GCF_016835505.1. Lineage (NCBI taxonomy): Eukaryota > Metazoa > Chordata > Cladistia > Polypteriformes > Polypteridae > Polypterus > Polypterus senegalus. Next base: position 226,175,645 of record NC_053157.1, read on the forward strand.
CCTGCTTTTCAGCCATACTGGTGTTTTATATAAATAATCTGTTACAACTGGAAAAAAAAAGAAGATGATTCAATGAAAAAAATACAATGATGTTTTGCATTTAATAGTCACAAGCAACCAACATACTTTTAGTCAATGACAGATATAGAAGAGCGCAAAAGTAGCATGTCTCATTCTGCTAGTCAACACAATGATGATTTGACTGTCACTTTTATTTTGGTTTTATTTCTGTTTTGTGTATAATACACAGCTCTTCATATGCAGAGCATGGCAGTATGGTGAATTGAGAGCATCTTCAATTAAATTAGACCCTTTATTTAGTAATTCTGGGAAAGTCTTCTTGTATTATGTGAATTTCCCTTGGGATTAATAAAGTATCTATCTATCTATCTATCTATCTATCTATCTATCTATCTATCTATCTATCTATCTATCTATCTATCTATCTATCTATCTATCTATCGCCTTTCATCTATCTATCTATCTATCTATCTATCTATCTATCTATCTATCTATCTATCTATCTATCTATTCATATCCACCACAGATGAGCCACAAGCTGTTTAAAAATGTGCTGCACTTACAGTAGGTCTAATCTACTGACATTTCACCATTCAGCATTCATGGGTGAAAATGACAGTTTTCTTGTTAAGACATTTTATATGTTGTGTGCAATGTAACCAAAACGAAAAAATGAATAAGTAAATAAAGAAAGCACAATGCAACAAAAACATATGGGGACACTCAAAAATTCACAGGATCAGTAAATGGCACTGGAGTAAAGTTTAGTTACCAATAACTGTCATATGCCTACAGTCTCATTAACCAATTTGCCAAGTGGCATAGTGCTGAATTTATTTGTTTTTCAGTTTTTTTTATACCATGGCCATTTTCAAGAGACAACAATGTTTGTAATTTTCGACATTGAAAGACTTCTTAAAGAGTTTGCTTCCTGTAGACTTTTTGTTATGACATTAAAATTGGGACCAAAAGAACACTTGATACCGTGGAAGAAATCCAGAAAAAACGTAAGAGGCTGTAGACTTGGTGATAAAAGATAAGAACAGGAAATTTTTCCAGGAATGAATTTACTGCATTTTGACGGTGACTAAAAGTCAACTGCTCTAAATCCTATAATAATAAAGGATTTTTTAAAAACAATTTCAGGTAGTGGTGCACCAGCAGAAATTTCTGAATATTATTTTTAGCTCATGAGGAGTGGGCATTCTCTTATCTTTTGACACAGTATGGCCTATGCCATACTGTATATAATTGTGGCAATGGATAAAAAAAGGCAAAGACAGCAGATAAGGCTGTCTCATATTCACATGAATATAAAGGACTGGTTCAGAAAAAAGATGCTCAGTCCACACAGGCTTCAACTTGCTACAGCCAATTTTAAATGTTCACGTGTATGTCAAAACTAATAGTGAGTTTGGTTTAGCGATTGAATTTATATAAAGATTTGTGTATTCCAGGAAATTTTGTATTTGGTTTTGGTACACTGTATTAATTAATGCATGTCATAATTATCATGGATAGCAGAATCAGATGTCAGTATGATGTGTTGTTTTTTTACTTTTGTCAAAACTTACAACTAACAATTTTTCAAGGGGTCAGTTCAAACACATACTGTATGTGTTTATAGCACCATCAAAGCACCTTTTGCAGAACAAGTTGAAATAATACAGTTATGAGAAATAATAAGTTATGAAAAATTTGGAAAATAAAGTACTAAAAACCAGTGACATTTATTTAAATGTTGTCATGACAGTGCAGCCAACAGAAAATAAAACTGTGATGTAATTTAACACCAACAAACAATCAATCAATCAGTCAATCAACATTTATTTATATAGCACATTTTTATACAAAAAATGTAGCTCAAAGTGCTTTACAAAATGAAGAATAGAAAAATAGAAGACACAGTAAAAAATAAACATTAGTCAACATTAATTAACATAGAATAAGTAAGGTCCGATGGCCAGGGTGGACAGAAAAAACAAAAAAAAACCTCCAAAGACTGGAGAAAAAAAAAAAAAATCTGTAGGGATTTCAGACCAAGAGACCGCCCAGTCCCCTCTGGGCATTCTACCTAACATAAATGAAACAGTCCTCTTTGTATTTAAGGTTTTCCATGGAAGGACTTGATGATGATGGTCACGTAGACTTCTGGCTTTCAGTCCATCAATGTTGGCGGCACAGGCCGCCACCACAAAGAAACCGGAAAAAGAAACAGAAGAGAGAGTAGGGGTCAGTATGGATTTTGGAGCCACTGTGAATAGTTATTATGAAGAATTGAACATACAGAGTATCAGGATTAAGTTAAAGTGAAGTTATGAAAAGGCCATGTTAAAGTAATGTGTTTTCTGCAGTTTTTTAAAGTGCTCTACTGTATTTGCCTGGCGAATTCCTATTGGCAGGCTATTCCAGATTTTAGTTGCATAACAGCTGAAGGCCGCCTCACCACTTCTTTTAAGTTTAGCTTTTGGAATCCTAAGGAGACACTCATTTGAAGATCTGAGGTTACGATTTGGAATATAACGTGTCGGACATTCCGATATATAAGATGGAGCGAGATTATTTAAGGCTTTATAAACCATAAGCAGTATTTTAAAGTCAATCCTGAATGACATAGGCAACCAGTGTAGTGACATCAAAACTGGAGAAATGTGTTCGGATTTTCTTTTCCTAGTTAGGATTCTAGCAGCTGCATTCTGCACTTGTTGCAAGTGATTTATGTCTTTTTTGGGTAGTCCTGAGAGGAGTGCGTTACAGTAATCTAGTCGAATGAAAACAAAAGTGTGAATTAATTTCTCAGCATCTTTCAATGATATAAGAGGTCTAACTTTTGCTATGTTTCTTAAGTGAAAAAATGCTGTCCTAGTGGTCTGATGAATATGCGATTTAAAATTCAGATTACAGTCAACAGTTACCCCTAAATTTTTTACTTCCGTCTTAACTTTTAATCCTAATGCGTCAAGTTTATTTCTGATAACCTCATTGAATCTATTATTGCCAATTACTAAAATTTCAGTTTTCTCTTTATTTAGTTTGAGAAAATTACTATTCATCCATTCAGAAATACCAGTAAGACATTGTGTTAGTGTATCGAAAGAGTCGGTGTCATCAGGTGCTATTGATAAGTACAGCTGTGTGTCATCAGCATAGCTGTGGTAACTCACGTTGTAACCTGAGATAATCTGACCTAACGGAAGCATATAGATTGAGAAAAGCAGCGGACCCAGGATAGAGCCTTGTGGAACACCATATCGGATGTCATGTGTCTTTGAGATCTGATTACCACAACTCACAAAGAATTTTCACAAACAAGGAATTATTAAAAATTTATAAAACAAATGGTATGCTTTAGAATAATTTTATGTGACAAATTCATACATACCATGATTGTGAAGAAATATCTTTAACTTGAATATTTACCAAATTTATCCTTTAACTGCATTCATGTTACTGGGCTCCTAGTGCCATCTGTTGGTAAAAGGAGCACAAGTATATTGAAGGAACATAAAGGGGCTTTTGTCTTTCAAGCTGCCAGAAAGGGACAATGAACCACATTAAAATTATCAAATAACCGGTACTGTATATGGTCCCCCCACCCCAAAATATTTCTATATCCTGACAACATTCACCCTCAGATCATAATTTGTTTAGATCATATGAAGCTGTTTTGGGCTACACAATTAATTGGTCCTAATCTGCAATCCTGTTTTATATTGCCACTACTAACAATCTAATCTACTTTGAGATCTACTCTGAGAGACTGCTTTGGAACTACGGACTGGGATATAGTGAGAACATTGAGAAGGTTGTTCACTGCACTACTGACTACACTGCTATGCTAACAACAAGCCATTGATTACAAGTGACATCAAGGGCCTTTTGAACCAGAAGAAAAGGGCTTTTCAAGGCGGTGATCAGCATGAGCTCAAGCATGTGCAGAAGGAACTCCAAGTCCAGCTCAGGGCGGCGAAGGAGCAGTACATGAGAAAACTGGAGCAAAAGTTGCAGAGTAACAGCATGAAGTAAGTGTGGGATGGGATGAAGATCATCACTGGCTGCAGCTTGAAGCGGGGTGACACCATGGAGTACTGCACCCTCCACCCATCCTTTTGCTGATACCAGCATAGGAGAGAGTTTCCCCCCACCCACAATTACAGCAGCTCAGGTAAGCAGAGACCTGAGTAGACTACGTGCCAGCAAAGCAGTGGGTCCAGATGGAGTATCGCCATGACTGCTGAAGGTCTGTGCGTTGGAGCTGGGAAGTCCTCTACAGCGCATCTTCAACCTGTGCCTGGAACAGGGAAGAGTCCCGAGGGTTTGGAAAACATATTGTATCACTCCAGTCCCAAAGGTATCATGTCCTAGTGAGCTGAATGACTTCCGACCTGTCGCTCTGACGTCACTTGTGATGAAGACCATGGAGTGGCTGCTGCTTCACCACCTGTGGCTACAGTTCACATACCAGGAGAAGGTAGGAGTGGAGGATGCCATCATCTATATGCTACACCAATCCCTCTTCCACTTGAACAGAGGCAGTGGTGCTGTAAGAATTATGTTTCTGGACTTCTCTAGCACCTTCAACACCATCCAACCTCAGCTCCTTAGGGACAAGCTGACAGAGATTGGGGTAGATTCATACCTGGTGGCATGGATTGTAGACGGTTTTACAGACAGTCCTCAGTATGTGCATCTTGGGAACTGCCGGTCTGACATTGTAGTCAGCAACACAGGAGCACCGCAGGGGACTGTGCTTTCTCCGGTCCTGTTCAGCCTATATTCATTGGACTTCCAATACATCTCGGAGTCCTGCCACATGCAAAAGTTTGCTGACGACACTGCTATTGTGGGCTGCATCAGGAGTGGGCAGAAGGAGGAGTATAGAAACCTAATCAAGGACTTTGTTAAATGGTGCGACTCAAACACCTACAACTGAACACCAGCAAAACCAAGGAGGTGGAGGTGAATTTTAAGAGGCCCGGGCCCCTTGTGGACTCCGTGATCATCAGAGGTGACTGTGGGCATAGGGTGCAGACCTATAAATACCTGGGAGTGCAGCTGGATGATAAACTGGAATGGACAGCCAATACTGATGTTCTGTGCAAGAGAGTAGAGAGTCGACTATACTTCCTTAGAAGGCAATAAGATGCTGCAGATGTTATATCAGACGGTTGTGGCGAGTGCCCTCTTCTACATGGTGGTGTGCTGGGGAGGCAGCATAAAGAAGAAGGACGCCACACTTGGACAAACTGGTGAGGAAGGCAGGCTCTATTGTAGACACGGAGCTGGACAGTTTGACATCCGTGGCAGAGCGACAGGCACTGAGCAGGCTCCTGTCAATCATGGAGAATCTACTGCATCCACTTAACAGTATCATCTCCTGACATAGGAGCAGCTTCAGTTACAGACAGACTACTGTCACTGTCCTGCTCCACTGACAGACTGCGGAGATCGTGCCTGTCCTACACTATGCGACTCTTCAGTTCCACTCGGAGGGGGTAAACGTTAACAATGTACAAAGTTATTGTCTGTTATACCTGCATTTTTATCACTCTTTAATTTAATATTGTTTTTTTTTTTATCAGTATGCTGCTGCTGGAATATGTGAATTTTCCCTTGGGATTAATAAAGTATCTATCTATCTATCTATCTATCTATCTATCTATCTATCTATCTATCTATCTATCTATCGATCGATCGCAGTAAGAAAGATATTTAGATACCTAGGTAGTGGCATTTCTAATCATATGCCAGATATTATTATCTCTAACTTTTGCTATGTCTTTAAGAATGCTAAAGAATCCCTCCCCTCTTAATCTCATCTCCCTCTCATGGTTGGTGAACCACTATAAAAATTAATATTGTTTCATACATTCATTTTTCCTATTCTATGCACCCTCTTTCTTTCTGAATCAAATATTGCTCTGAAATGAGATCTCTCCATTCTCATTTTCCTTGAAACTGTAATAACTGTAGTAGTCCTAGCATTAAGCACACTACATTGATTCTTGACAGGCAGAGTGTGTCTCTGTTAGACCTAGAGCTTTACTACTGGGCTTATACCCTCCACCCAATCTGGTACAGGATCTTTCTGCTAATGGACAATCACAATTCCCAACAAATTTAATTTGGTTTTTCCTTATACTACTTCTGTACTCATTTTAATTCTTTGAAAAAGAATACTTAATTTCTCCAAATTTGATCCTTTTATTATTTATGCTTTGAAGACAAGATGTTGAATGCAAAACCATTTGAGCCTCTTTCACTCTCACTTTTTATTTTCATAATGCCTTTTGAATATGTAGATGCTAATTCTCTTTCCCTTTCCCCATTTTTACATATGGATGCTAATACCTCTATGATTGGCACTGCAAACATGGCCAGTCACTAAGATCCAAGTTCTCTATTTCCTATTCTTTGTTTTTCTTCTATCTGTAGCTCAGGTTAATTCTTATAGCAAGTAGAGGTTTGCAGTCTTCTTTTTTCTCACTGCACTCAATCCTTGCATTTTCTCTCTGCCTATTCTGTTATGTCACTCCAGAGAGTGTTGACATGCTGCATGTTGATTAGCATATTGAAAAAAATCCTTGACAGTAGGTCTGGGGGATACATCAAATATACTCAATTCATTGCAGCTTATTCTACATGGGATGTAGTAAATGAAACACATCATGCACATCGAGCACAAATTATCATATAATTTTTTTTAACACCTTGAACCCAGCAGGCTGGTTTTTGGGCCAGCTGCATAGAGGTGTACACCCAAAAGTCCAGTATGACGGCCCATACATGTCTGTTACTCTGTGCTACTATTACACTACTTTGCCTGCTAAGTTTTGCAATCTATTTTTATAGATCCATATTTTTAAAAGGCTATTACACTTCTCTGTTGTCATAATCCAGTTCTCTTCACTATATTAGACTATGCACAAATATACCACTGTCTAGTTACACTGTTGTGCTATTTAGAGATTTATTTTTTAGCTGCAGGTCAGATGTGTTTTTTTTTCTCATAGATTTCAAGAAGAAAACAGAAAGGAGTTGTACTTTAGCATGGGATCAACTCAAAATAATAGATATGTAGTGTGCACAGAGAAGTACAAGCAGGCAAAGAGAGCTTTTGCCCTTCTGCTCCACAAGAGGTTTCTTTCTTTCCTGAGTTCCCCTTAAGGCACCTGCATTACTATTTGACAGGTATACAGCCCTAATCGAACTGCCCACCAGTCACTGTCCATGGTGCCAAATAGACGGGTTTCTAAAGAAACTGAAAGTTTCTTTGGTCAGCTTACTGCACCCTGTCTTATGGCAGACACCTTTATGAATAGCCTGCTGTTATAGCAAAACGGCTTTGTGAGCTATTAACCCTAAGTAGCTTGCAAGCAGTCATTTTTTTTCTTTCACAGTAGTCCTGAGAGGAGTGCGTTACAGTAATCTAGCTGACTGAAAAAAAAAGCATGAACTAATTTCTCAGCATCTTGCAGTGTTATAAGAGGTCTAACCTTTGCTATATTTCTTAAGTGAAAGCAGATCAACATTACTGAGGCCTTTCTTTATTTTCAATTATTGTGTGATGGATGCAGGTTGTTGTTTATGTTTTGGTTCATTTTGTGTCTTAATATATTTTGGTTGCTAATTAAGGAAAAAAAATAATTAAGGGGCCTGAGTCTTAAGTTGTGTATCAATTAAAATTAAAAAGAGTTAATTAGCAGCAATATCTGGTCACTACTTAAGAAAAGAGTTAGAATGAAAAACTGCAGCCACAGTAGCTCTCCAGGACTGGAGTTGGAGACCCCTGATTTAGACCCTCTATCTGCCTCCCTATTGCACGTGTGTGACAATATGTACACTATTTTGCCAAAAGTACACCTGCCTTTACACACACGTGAATTTTAATGACATTCCATTCTTAATACATAAGCTTTAATATGGAGATGGCCCACCCTTTGCAGCTATAACAGTTTCAACTCTTCTGGGAAGGCTCTCCACAATGTTTAGGAGTGTGTTTATGGGGATTTTTGACCATTCTTCCAGGATAGCATTCGTGAGGTCAGGCACTGATGTTGGAAGAGAAGGTCTGGCTCGCAGTCTCTGCTCTAATTGATCCCAAAGGTGTTCTAATGGGTTGAGGTCAGGGCTTTTTGCACGCCACTAAAGTTCCTCCACACCAGACTCGCTTATCTGATTCTTTATAGACCTTGTTTTGTGCAGTTGTGCACAGTCATGTTGGAACAGGAAGGGCCATCCCACAAATTGTTCCTACAATGTTGGGAGCCTGAAATTGTCCAAAATGGCTTTCTTTATATGATGAAGTATTAAGAGTTCCTTTCAGTGGAACTAAGGGGCCAAACCCAACCCCTGAAAAACAATAATCCCTCTCCACCAAACTTTACACTTGACAGACAGAGAAGCGTGATTCATCACTCCAGAGACAAACCCTGGGGGAGATATGACACTTGCACCTATTGTACATTGCTACCAAGATGGAAAATGCTTTCTTCCTCTCCTTCAAACAATAATTAAAAAAAAAAAAAAAATAGAATGTTGCATAGTTTACTGTCAGAGTAGGTAACCACCCATACAATCAGATCAAGACTCAGACTACGGATGCTATGAATGTAATTACTCCGATCTCCAGGCTGTCAAATAAACAAATCACACTCTGTGGTGCAGCGTAAAGGGACTTCTTCTCTGACGCTGACGTCCCATGAGGGGTGCAGTGAAGTGTGTACGCCTGATGAGCCCAAATAAGGGCGAAGCACGTGTCACATACTCTTTGCATTATTTTACAGTAAACTATGTCGTATATATATATATATATATGCATATATGCATTTATATATATATATATATATATATACTGTGTGTGTATATATATATATATATACTGTATATATATATATATGTGTGTATATGTGTATATATATATGTATATATAGATATATATGTGTGTATATATATGTATGTATATACTGTATATATGTGTAGCTATATATATATATATATATATATATATATATATATATATACTGTATGTAAAATACATAGCATTTATAATCACTCATATTTTCTCAGTACATGTAATAAAACAACTACACTAATCTGATAACTATTTGTGCTCCAGTCATTTGAAGTTTATAAATTCACCTGAAGTTGCACTGCAGTTTTTTCACACAACTAGGGATGCACAATTCACCACCAGCATCAATTTGAGGTGTTGAAGGGAGAACACCTGAATTGGCACATTGTGGATGGACCTAGCTGTGTAAAGTGAACCACACTGCAAGGAGGCTTGCAATGTTTCCAACACCCCAGTGATTTATGCAAATGTAAGAATGAGCAGTTGGCTTTCTTTGTGAACATGGAACATCTGATGAAACATTGTACTTGGCCACATTTGAGATGCCTTTTAGAAAAGAAAAAAAAAATATTTAAATGCTGGTGTATATATTGAATCATATACAGTACTCACATTAATGCATATTGAATCAGATACACACACAAATACCCTGGTGTGTGTGTGTTACAAAAAGACACCCTATCTAGATGTTGTTCCTGCCTTGAACCAGATGATTGCTGGGATAGCTTGAGCTGCCTTGTAATCCTGCTATGGGTAAGCCAGTTTAGAAAATGGATGGATGGATGTTTAAAAATATTTATGCTTTTTTTTTTTCTTTTGAAGTATTACAGTCTCTGGTGTTTGCACTTATAATTTGAAGAACATCTGCAAAATAGCAATTTCAAACTTTAAGCCTGAAGCAGTTGTACTGAATGGTGAACCAAATGAACAAATTGTAGCAATTATCATGGAAATAATGAGAAATACTGATCTCACCCTCAAACATCTGAGGTAATTTTCATCAATTTCTCTTTTATTTGTTGTTCAAGACAGTTCTTTACTCTGTATCTAATAATACTGTATTTTTACAATTCATTCAATAGGTATTTTTCATCATGTAAAACAACAGTAACTTTTTAATTGGTCTAATATTGCTTAATCTTTATATATTTTTTTCCGTGATGCTTTACAATAATATTCTTATCATGTATTAATTGTCAGATGCCTTTATTAAAGTTAGTTCTACTGATTTTTATACAAATTAACAAATAGTGAAGAATCTTGCTAACATACTTCCAGGACTAGATTAAACCAGTCTTCCAAAAGCACTGTTGGTTTATTTGTTTTTTGGATCAGTACTGCTTTAGTATACTAGGAGGAAGGCCCAGCATGGAAAGTCTAAGCAGTCACAAGATGCTTTCTAAGATGATGAACATCAGTAGACTGGGAGCTGTTCATCTGTTCCAGTTCATTTCACAACCAGCAAAAGAAGGCACAGTCAGCAGACAGGTTATAGTAGAGCAGAGACTTCTTGGTGATTCTTATGTGGAGAGCATAGACAGGGGGTACTGTAAGAGCAAGCTGTGCAGGGACCTGTACATCGGGACCAGAATTTTAAACTAAATCTTAATAGAATTGGTAGCAAGTTTCCAACTGTGTCCCCGTGTTCTTGATGAGCTCATTTTAAAATAACAGTCTCGATCCACTGTACTAATTTCCTTCATAATTTTAAACACTTCAATCATGTCACCTCTTAATCTTCTTTTGTTTAAACTGTAAAGGCTCAGCTCTTTTATTCTTTCCTCATAATTCAAACCCTGTAACCCTGAAATCAGCCTAGTCGCTCTTCTCTGGACCTTTTCTAGTGCTGCTATGTAACTTTCTGTAGCCTGGAGACTAAAACTGCACACAGTACTCATGATGAGGCCTCACCAGTGCATAAAGCTTGAGCATAACCTCCTTGGACTTGTACTCAACACATTCAACACATCGTGTTATATAACTTGACATTATGTTAGTCTTCTTAATGGCTTCTGAACACTGTTGGGAAGTCGATAGCTTAGAGTCTACTATGACCCCTAAATCCTTCTCATAAGGTGTGCTCCATTGTGTATTCAAACCTAACATTTTTGCTTACTATGTATAATACTTTACATTTACTGACATTAAATTTCATCTGCCACAAATCTGCCCAAGCCTTTATGCTATCCAAGTCCTTCTGTAATGATATAACGGATTCCAAATTATCTGCTAATCCACCTGTCTTGGTATCATCTGTAAACTTAACCAGCTTGTTACTTATATTCCTATCTAAATCATTTATATATATTAAAAATAGCAGCGGCCCTAGCACTGACCCCTGTGGAACACCACTCTTAACATCGGCCAGTTCTGATGAGGTTCCTCGCACCATCACTCTCTGCTTCCTGTGTCTGAGCCAATTCTGCACCCATCTAAAAACATCACCCTGAACTCCCACTTCTTTTAATTTGATGCCCAACCTCTCATGTGGCACCTTATAAATGCTTTCTCAAAGTCCAGATAAATAGTATTATATCCTTCACTTTGATCGTAACTTTTTGTTGCCTCCTCATAGAATTCCAGCATGTTAGTAAAACACGACCTCCCTCTTCTAAACCCATGCTGACTGTTCAGAATAACTCCTGTCCTTGCCATGTGTTGCTCAATCTTATCCTTTATAATTCCTTTCATTAATTTTCCCGTGATACATGTTAAGCTTACTGGCCTATAGTTGCTTTGATCTACCCTGTCACCCTTTTTATATAATGGGATGATATTTGCCATTTTTCAGTCCTTCAGAATCTCTCCAGTGCGCAGTGACCACCTAAAAATATATGTCAAGGGTTTATATATGTACTCACAAGCCTCCTTAAGAACTCAAGGATAAATATTATCTGGGCCTGGTGATTTGTTTGATTTCATCTTATTTAATCTGAGCAGCACTTCTCCCTCTACAATTTCCAAATCCCTCAGTACCTCCTTAGTAGTCCCTGTTACCTCTGGGAGGTTATCCACTTGCTCACTTGTAAACACCTCAGAAAAATGTAAGTTTAGAGCATCCGCTATTTCACTGTCTGTATATTTTAATTCCCCTTTACTATTTCTGATGCACTTCAACTCATCCTTGACTGTTCTTTTACTACTAAAATACTGAAAGAATCTCTTGTGGTCTTCTTTCGTCTTATCTGCTATATTCCTCTCCAACTGTCTTTTAGCCTCCCTGATATCCTTCTTAATGGTTGCCATCATGTTCTCATATGCTCTACAATTCACTTTGAAGTCATTAGTCTTATATGCCTTATAAAGCAGTTTTTTCCTTTGCAACTTCTTTTTTAAATCTTTATTAATGCACAGTACAGTTTAATTCCAAATTTAGGTATGTATCTGTCCTGCATTACATTTAAAACATTTTTAAACCTGTTCCACTGCTCCTCGACTGTCTCCTTACTTAAAAGCTTATCCCTGTCCATCCTCCTTAGACTTTACCGTATCTGCTCAAAATTAGCCCCACCAAAGTTCAACTTAATTTTAGTCTTTGCATCTGCACTCTGACAAAATACTGAGAATTGTATTATATTATGGTCACGTGACCCTAGTGGTTCAATCACCTCTACACCCTCAATTCTATCCTGATTATAACAAAATACTAAATCCAGACAGGCTTCACTCCATGTTGGTGCTTTAACATTCTGTGTTAAAAAACAGTCACTGATTACTTATAAAAACTCCTGCTCTTGTGCTCCTCCATTTTGATTTAATGTCAACAGTTTCGAAGTTCCAACTCATAAACGGTAAATCATACTGATTCTGTTTTTAAGTTGTGGTCCCCTTTAGTCGGCAAATGATAACATATTTGAACAATTTGATGATTTTTATATTCTCGCTATACGATGCCATGTTGGCCAGTAGCAGTGGATCTGGCAAACATTATAAGAGTGGTGCTGCTAAATGTAAGGCACAGCTGTAACAGAAATTTAAAAACGTTAAGCTTACCAAGATTTCTACTTTTCTCAAAACTGATGATGGGCCAGCTGTGTTAACAGAGAATGCTGATGCTGGCGAATCATCGAAAACGCCGCAAGCAGGTTACACAGACAGTGCAGTGAGTGAAGTGGTTGCAACTACGGAATCTGGAAGTAGCGATACAACGGCTTCAGATTAGGTGCTATCTGTTGAAACTGTTCAAACCAGTGAAACTACTTAAGACAAACAAGCAATATATATGACAAAGCAATTTCCTACCATTAAGGCAAATTTCTTGGAACCATTGACATCTGACGATAAACAATTTGGGATTTCAGTGGCACGCAAGCGAATATTTTAAGGTACTAGTGATATTATAAGTAATATGATTTGCGACTTGTCAGTAAGTTCCATTTTTGTTAGCTTTAACAGTTTAACATATCTGTAATGTGTTGTATTTTTCTGTGCATTAATGTCACTACTGTGAGGATTTGTGAGCCAGACCACTTTATGATGTCCATTTTCTCAGAACTTGTGTAAAATCGATTGTGTAGTAGTATCCTGTCAGCTGGTGTTGTCGTTTTAATTTGTTACAAATAGAAATTGCTTCATTTTATAGCACAGAACAGTTTCTACTTTCTAGCTTACATTACATTTTATTCATCTTCTTTCACAAAGTTGTCTTGGAAAAGTAAGCAGGTCCATATTTTACATATATTTTTGTACTACTACTACTTCTACTACCCACACCTCCCACATTCCATTCCCACAATTTATTTTATTTTTGCTAATTTGCATCAGCTGTAATAAAGCAATTAAAAAGTTATTACAAATTCCATTTAGAGAGCTGGTTTGTTTGTCACCAGTGTGTGATCTGATAGTGTCACGGTTGAAAAGGCAATGTCCAGCTGGCCTCTAGAATCGAGTTACGAATAAATTACTAACAGTTATGCTAGACAGGAGGGGCCCACCTCAGGGCGCCGCACAGGGGCTTTCAGCAAGCTTGCTACGCCACTGGGTTGACTGTGTATATATCTGTGGTTGAGATCACAGTGATTATGAAAAAACTCTGTAGTAAGACCACAAAGATCCTGGAAAGGAGACTCCAAATAAAATTTGAATTTCACATTAAGAAAGGGAATATGGATTCTATCCTAGCTGTGGAATAGTAGATCAAATATTCACACTTGCACACATACAGTATCTTTTTATTGGTCTTACTGTCCCATAGGACCTCCAAGTAGAATCACTGCTTTCCAGATTCTAAAGCAGTCAATGTGATGGTGCAGGTCAGCTCCACACTACTGGTTTCCTCGGGGAGCTTCTTGAACCCACTACCGCCAATAATGTACCCAAGGGATGAGCCTAGCAGATGAGGACACAACACACATACAGCAAGGAATTGGTGTTAAAGTGCTTAATGCTTTTATTAAAACAATCAAAACAAATCAGTGTTCAAAAGGTGCAGTGCTTCTTCCACAATAAATAAATAATCCAATAAAAAGAAGTGTCTGTGGAGATTAAAATTCAATAAATAAGAATCCATTAAAATAAGGTTAAAAACACACAGGCTGGAAACTGTCCTTTCAAATTCTGATCCCTGGTGCACCTTTAAAACTGACATCTCCCCAACTTGGCCTTATCAGACCTTGAAGTCTAAGGAGAAGTCCACCAGTAGGCACAGACAACCATTTATTCTGTCCCATGTCCCCGCCACCATTCCCATGCTGTTCTACATGGAAACACCATGCCCTGCTCCACTCTTACCACTGCTGATTTCTGGCTCCTCCCAGTAGGGTGTGCACTGCACTTCCACCGGTGTCAATCACTGGCTTCTCCCGTCAATAGCACACCCTAACCTCAATGGTCGCTCCTGCTCCCTAACCACTCTATAGGAGCGATCCCTCAGCTCCCTGTTAAGCACTGGCCTTACACGCTCCTCTCTGGGGCTCCATTCCTGTCTGCCTGCCCATCTTACACCGGCTCTCTCTTATTCCTGCCTTTCTTTCACAATGCCTGTTTAACCTTTGTTGTCTCCCTTGTTTTCCTTTTCTCTCCTAACACTCATGCTTACCTTTTTAAAGGAGGGTGGGTGAGGCACAGCTGTGGCAATCACAGCTCCAGCTCTAATGAGGGAAATGGGCGATCCTGCAAGCATTCTGCACTAAAGCCATGCTACCACGCCCCACCCAAAGACGCCAACCAGCCGTGGACCGTACTTTACCACAGTCAGTTAAGACAGTTTTAGCATATAATAAGAATCCCGTTGGGTACATCTTTATGGTACCAGGCACAGGCCACTGGGAGAGGAGCCAGAAGCGGACCTACAGACATGCCATCCAATAGTGCATATTACCACAACAACCCTCAACAAGAGAAGCAGAGTGAAACATAAACAAGTAAACATTTTTTAATCTTTATTTATTTAATTCTTCTACTGTAACACCAATTTCTGTTATTCGTCTGAGCTGTTTCATGTATACAAAGAACCTTTTGTTTTATTAAGGATAAAGAATAGTAATCTAAGTCATGAATCAGCAGAAAGAATCTGGAACATTTTGGCAGAAGAAATCAAAATGAAAAATGTTAACTGGGAACTGGAGTCAGGGAATCATAAAAGTGGATTTTCCCTGAAATATAACATTGAGCAGTCTGAATCCAGGTAACACTCATCTGTTTTATTAGTAACAAATAATTTAGTACTGTTGTTGCTAAACATTTAATAGGTTTCTGCTAAAATTCTACTAAAACTCAATTAACAATTGAACAATTAACAGTTAATGCTTAATAATTTGCTTGGCAGTGTTTTTTTTTTTCTTAAATTTTCTTAAATTATATGCTTTCCTTGAATATTTTAGAATATGAAGGTAAAAAAAAAAGAAAAAAAATGTGTGTAGTACCATTCGGAAAAGGAATAGGAATGACATTGGCTGGTCAAGGTCACCAGAAAAATTCTTTGTTTTTACTCCATGCATTTTATTGTGACTAAATTATACTGTCAGTATATGACCAGCTTGTAAGTGGTCCTACACATGCCAAACAAACTAGATAGAAGCACAGTGAATTGCCTTCTGCCTAACTGTTGGAGCTGTTTCCACTTCCAACCCCTTTCTAGTCTGGAACCACCCTCTCAAAATATTGCAATATTGCTTTATGCAATAAAATAAAATAATTTTTTTTTTCCTCAAATAATTTAAAATGTACAATTAATTGCATTATTTTTCTTTTAAGCTTTTCTGTTGATAACATCAATGAATTTAAAATATCAAACATCTGCAAAATAATAATTGCAAAATTCACACCTATGAATATAGAATTATCTGGAGAGCTTGGTGAACATACAATAAAGTCTACAATTGAAATACTGTACTCTAAAGGATATGCTACTCAAAATTTGAGGTAAGTGTACTTTCTACTTTTACGTTTAGGAACATTTTTTAAAAAAAAATTTAGGAACATCATTTTAATGAAACAAAGGAGATCGTGGGTATATAGTACATAATCATATAGTGTTTGTCAATAACTGTATTGTCAACTTGCCTGTTTAGTACATTTTTCTTAAGTTTGACAGTTTCACCACAACTATTGGAACATTGGAATGAGCATCATTACTTTCATATTGTCCTCAAGTATTATACACATATTTCAGAAAGTAAAATACATATCAGATGCAACTGGAAAATATTTTATTTCTTATATTATTTAATCAAATATTATTATAACAGTTTTTGCTTTATTTTTCAAAAATGCAGTGAAAACTGATTGTATAATCTATTCACATTTTGTAATTCCAAACTACTTCTTTGATATTTAATTCTGAAAATAAATACAGATCAGTGAATTAGTAATGGTGGAAAAGCTTGGGAGTTGCATATAGGGCAAATGTTCAACTAAGTAATGACTAATTATAAGAATAGATTTGGATTAAATTCAGATGATCATATAGGTATGTGTTTGCCAAAATATTCTCAGCCTTTGCATTTTTCATTTAATATTTATTATTTGTATAGCAAATGCCACAATTCAAAATTTATGGGCACTACCATTCAAGATGCAGAGAAGTTTTTTTTTTCTTCCTTTTTTTTATATAATAAATCAGTGGAAGGGCTTAATTTGCTCTAATGATAAAAGTACAAGAGCAGAAGCTAAATGTAACATGACCATAATGGATCAAGTTTTTTGGAATCTGGAAACACTGTATCAGTAGCCTAGAATGTTATATTGTGAGGATCCTGCATAATAGAACTATTTAATCAATTATTGTACAGTAATCCCTCCTCGATCGCGGGGGTTGCGTTCCAGAACCCTCCGCGATAGGTGAAAATCCGCGAAGTAGAAACCATATGTTTATATGGTTATTTTCATATATTTTAAGCCCTTAGAAACTCTCCCACACTGTTTATAAATATTCTCCGCACAGTTATACATTAAAGCCTCGTTTATTACGGTTAATCCGCTCCAGACAGATAAATGAATTTCCACGAAGTAGGATTCTTTATTTATAAATCTAATATTTTCGCAGTTAGAGCATAGAAAACCTGTTTACGACCTTCTAAATGCGTTTTTTAACATTATTAGAGC
Source organism: Polypterus senegalus (assembly GCF_016835505.1). Classification (NCBI taxonomy): domain Eukaryota; kingdom Metazoa; phylum Chordata; class Cladistia; order Polypteriformes; family Polypteridae; genus Polypterus; species Polypterus senegalus. Next base: position 226,193,064 of record NC_053157.1, read on the forward strand.
CCTGTAGACATGAAATAACACACTTTAGTCTAAAGTTTAAACTGTTCTCCATGACAAGACAGAGATGACAGTTCTTTCTCACAATTAAAAGAATGCAAACATATCTTCCTCTTCAAAGGAATGCGTGCATCAGGAGCAGAGAAAGTCAGAGAGAGAGAGAGTAAAGTAAACAAGCAAAAATCAGTAGGGCTGTTGGGCTTTTAAGTATGGGAAGCACCGGCGATAAAGTGGCCGCAATGAAGGGATCAATGTGAAGGTAGTCTTTCAGCATTTTTTACAGGCGCGTCCGTATCTTCTATGCAAACAGCCTCTGTGCAAACAGCCCCTCTGCTCACACCCCCTCCATCAGGAGCAGAGAATGTCAGAGAGAGTGAGAGAGACAGAGAAAAGCAAACAATCAAAAATCAATACGGGTTGTTAGAGCTTTGAAGTGTGCGAAGCACTGCATGAGAAGCATATGTTATATCGTTGAGGAGTTTTATTTAATACGTAATACGTGCTCTGATTGGGTAGCTTCTCAGCCATCCGCCAATAGCGTCCCTTGTATGAATTCAACTGGGCAAACAAACTGAGGAAGCATATACTGTAAATTAAATGACCCATTGTCCGCAGAAATCCGCGAACCAACGAAAAATCAGTGATATATATTTAGATATGCTTACATTTAAAATCCGCGATGGAGTGAAGCCGCGAAAGTCGAAGCACGATATAGCGAGGGATCACTGTATTCAAATAAGGTGTTTTATCATTCTTTAATTATGTGTGTTTAATTTAGAGTGATAGCACAGTAGATATCACTGCAGCTTCCAGTGGATCCAGCAAACAGGCTTCAAATCCTATGCCCAGTTGAAGAGCTCACAAGGAATTGCATGTTCTCAGAATGTCTGTATGACTTTCTTCCCACACCCCCAAAAGATAGGTTACGTTAGATGATGATTCCAAATTACCCTCTGTGAGTGTGAATGTGAGTGGGACTGGTGACAGAATGGTACACAGGCTTTGCACCCAGTTCTGTTAATATAGGCTCCAGCTCCCTGCATCTATGAAAATAAGTTTTTTTTTTCTTCCCTAACGTTGCATTATTTTTTACACAAAATGATAATGCTATTGTTTAAATTGGGTGTACTGAATTAAATAATGTTCTTATTTTTCACGTAATGTACACTTTTTCTTTATTTTGAAATCTGATTTCATTAGAATAGGTGAAAGAAAGAAATAACTGCAGAAGCACTATTAAAATATTACTTATAAAGCTGTATTTCTTACAACAGGATAAGAAGTAAAACTCTGGCTGAAGCTTCAGCAGAAAATATATGTGTCATTCTCCCTGTAGACAATAAAATTAAAATTATGAAATGGGAAATTAATAAAGATGGTAAAATGTACTTTGAACTGGAACTTAAAAATGCCATTTCGGAATCAAGGTAAGATTATATATTGCAGCCACAGTAGACTTTAACTGGGTAGTGACAATAGAAGACAATTTATTACTATTACAATTTTATAATTATATTGTTGTGTTCACAAGATTACTAGCTACAAACCAGCAGGCACTGCAGTTGTTTGAATGTGTATGATATCTTAGTAAGATTTACTGTATTTTTCATTCATTTACTTTTCTCAGATATAATACAAGAGTGTTTGATTATAAATTTTGTAGAGAATGTGCCATATAACAGAGAGAGTAGTAGAGAACAGGCAAAGCAACAAGTAAGTAAATCTTTGAGAAGATGATGTTGTTTTTTTTTCCTTTTGACTGATACACCAAAATCCACTAAAAAATTTTTTTAGGAAAATGATTAAAAGAAATAGGGAATAATAAGACTTAGACACTTGAAGTGGAATGGTAAATGTGTGGATTAAGTTGCCTCTTAACTATGTAATCATACAGGTTTTTTTTTAGGTTCTCAGTTTCTGGATTCTCAGAAACTGTTATGGTAGGTATCTGCAAAATAATAATTCCAAAACACAAGCCTTCAGAGATAAACATTTCTGGGGAGTTTGGACAAGATTCAATAAAATCAGTAACTGAAATATTGAAAAACACAGATTATGTTCCACAGCACCTAAGGTAACTATAAAATTTTATGCTTGGTTTCTGATTTTAATTTAAGTTTAATTTTTTTTTTAAATAAGCTTGTTTTTATATCTTAAATCAAGTCATTATATGAAAAAACTTATGTTAAAGAGAATTCCATTTTAAAGATATGAATACAATTTTAAATGTAAAGATACAGTACTTTGAATCTATAAAAATGTATTCAGCGTTCATTCTTTTATTATAATTATTATAATTCTAACAGACTATAATGTCATTGTACTCCTTCTCATTAGTATACATGGTTTCAGTCTAAGTGAAACATCAGCAGAAAATATCTGCAGCCTCCTGTTTTTAGGCACAGAAGGGAAAAACATGAGCTGGAAATTTTCCCCACTGGAAGAATCTGATTATAAATTAAACCATGCTGAAACGTGGAACACACTAAAATGTAAAGTGAATGGTTGTGAAACAAGGTAACTTGTCTAATATACACTCAACCACAAAGCTTAAGAAATTTGGTTATTTTCTTTATCTAATAAATATTATGTATGCTTTTAATAGTAAGCATTTTACTTAGAGTGTGTAACAGTTCAATTAAGTAGAATATACTTTATTATGCTTAATGGCTTTGAATTTCAGAATTCAACAGAAAACATCTACTAAATGTTAAATGTTAATATTTGGAGAGATTCCCAGATGGTTATATGGAGGGAGTACTAGATAGCTGATACAACAAATCAGTGGAGTACTTAGGCCTTTATCTTAAATATTTTCTAACAGGCGGAAGAATGTCCTAGTAGTTAACGACTAAGACTGCTGTCTCCACCTCTAACTGGGTGACCTTAAGCAAGTCACCTTGTGCAATAGCTACATATTTTGATAATCTTAAAGCTCATTGTCCATAAGAACCAAGCTAAGCGCAGACACTTGAGACTTTTCGAAGAGTAAATAAATTACCTACTTGTGGCATTAGAGGAGAGTGTCATTTTCCAGTTGGTCCAGTATAATTTTTTAGTCAAAGATTTGTAACTCAATAAGCCTGATGTGAAATTTCGTAGAACAAACAGAACAAGTAGTCACATTTGAACATTTAAAACAATGATTCCTTATTTGGAGTAGGTCACTCTGAAATTCGAATGAAAGTTTTTGAAACATAATTACGCACCTTATCGTGATGGAAAATTGTTAAACACGTGGAGGCAGTGGTCAGACTGAGAATTAAACACACCACTTTCAAGCTGTTAGGCTGCAGTACTAACCACTGTTGTTCTCATTCAGTAAAATCTTTTTTATTTATTCGGTGCTCTGACTAATAGGATATATTCTAATCCTGCTTTCCTCTAAAACTTATAATTAATTGTATCATTTCAAAACAACAACTTGATATGAAGGAAACCATGTCTATAGGCACAAAAACAGATATTATTAGTTTTTTCACAAAAAAACTAAGAAATTCTAAGGTTAGCCATCATTTGAATGTACCTTAGGTCTCCAAGAAATTGGTTGGTGGTCAGTAACAATTGATTGCAATATTTTTTTTTTTTTATTTATTTAGATATTTATGTAACTTTATTATGTGGAAGAATGAGTTCAAAACTTAAATAATATTAGGGATGAAAACACAAGTACAGCACAATAGTCTCATCATTTAGTTTACTGTATATTTTCTGGTCGAAAAGTTCTACCATACACACATCTTATTTCATGTCACTTCCACCTGAACTCACTGCTTCTTTTACGGATAGGATTCAGATGTGAATTAGACATTGCACAGCTGCTTCTAATGGTAACTGACCTTACCAGTTTCCTTCCTGACTTGGACCATTAGTTCAGAATCCATGCATGAATAATTTCAAATTAAATAAAATCAGTTGAATGAAACAATCAGATTAGTTACATAAGCTTTAATCTTAGTCTTTAATGACTAGTTAAATCACATGAATGTTAGTGCATATGGTATATACAGAATAATCCAATAATTTACTTTAATTGTTCATAAATTCACAGATTCGGGGCTTAGTATGGCTTGACTTGATAGAGTTTTGCATAAGGATTTAAATGAAACTTTGTTCATCACATACTCTAGCCCTGGCAAATTGCTGGTGAGTTCTGGGTATTAGACTGCATGTGTGATAACAGCTATTACAAGTCTACCCTCTTAATAATTAGTATGTTGTTACCTTCTGAGTTTTTTCAGGCGTGTTGTACTGTATGTTGAAATTTTATGAGAGACAGCATGATTAGCTAACCTATTCATGTCATGAACTCAGTATTTCTCACCCTGTTTTAAAATATGCCCATTTATTGAACCTTCTCATAGTCACAAGAAAGTTCTGAGGACACATATTACCCTAAAACTTAATCAAAATTAAGTGGATTGACCATCATTATAAAAAAAATTCCTAATTCTTCAAAGCTCATAATCATCAAATTGTACAAACAAAAATAATCACTAGTTTGAAATTGATTTGAACTGTAGTGCTGCTGCTTCACTACCAAAAAGACCTGGGCTCAAATACCAGCCTGCTCATTGTCTGTGTACATGTTCGAATTTTGCGTGTTTCCCCTGTGTCCACATACATTTTCTCCAAATACTCTGATTTTCCTTCCATATATTTTAGGTTCATTGACATTTCTATGTTGTGCCATAAGCTAATATATGCAAGAAATAACCATTGAACTAAGAAATGTAGTTTATTTTATGGAAGTAATTATTAAACATTGTCTCATCAGCTTCGATTAAGAACAATAGTCCTGAGTCAGGGACTTCTGTTATCATTAGCTATAACATTTTCAAATTCTTTCCTTTTCTTTAAGGGATCTATTATGCTCTGTTTTATACCTTGGCCCCTTGGCCCACAACTGGTTCATATTTCACATGAAATAATAGTTATATTGCCTGGATGGCTGTCCAAAATATGTGCTACCTTTTCTATGACATATATGGGCTGACTGTATTAGGTAGGTTCCAAACTAGGCCTTTATTTATGTTGAAGTGGTGTGAGAAGGTCCAAGTAGCAGAAATGCCATTCCTGAATGTATGCCACACCTGTGGATGTAATAGATAAACATGATACACCTGTTCCATTTTTCATTTATTGATCTGTAAGATGATACAGTCTATCAGTTTTTTTCTGTCTTTTATTTAAGAGTCTATACTAAAGAGTTAGAAGATTTGAATGTTATATCAGAGGTAGATCGCCATAGCCTAGTTGAATTCATGAATGTTTGAGCCATTGTTATAAAACCCCTGCCCGTTTTTCAAAGCTGTCATCTGTAGGGATGGGAATTGATAAGATTTTCACGATTCCTATTCCATTTTTGATTCTGTTTAACAATTCGATTCTTCATCGATTTTCCTATCGATTCTTATTTTTAAAAAAGGAGAACACACAGGTCGATTAGCTTAGAACTTTGTTTTATATCTTATCTTTGAACAAGATAGAAATTTAGGAGTATCATGACCGTACAAACCCAACAGTGAGATCTTAAGAGATCCACAGTCTACGACTCCTCGATGGGGTGCCATGGGGTCCCCAGAAAAAAATTAGTAAATGTAAAATAATAATAAAATAAATATCCTTCTGTAGCAATAACAAAGTATAACATAAATGTTTCAGCTCAGAAATCAGATTTGCCTTTTCGACCGCATACCAAACAGGGATCAAGTAGTTGGTTAAACTGTCTCTGTTTGGGGATTTGTACTTAGGGTTCAGAGTCTTTGTCATTTCTCTAAAAGATATATAAATGGAAACGGATGAAACATCTGGTAAGAGGAGAACATACAACTTTGACATTCCCTGACTTAGCCTACAATTAAACACATTCACTTACCAAAAATCGGGTGCATCTACTTTGGCAAATGGGTGCAAGCCTTTTACCACAAACTTAGTCACTGCTCGGTGACCTTCGTCTATCCTGGCCTGTGTCATTTTACTTTTTCCCGCCTCTGTGAAAGGAGAAGCTACCGGTAGACTGCAGCGAGAAGTGCCATCGGCTTAGCTAGCCAGAGTCTGTCTGTCTCTCTCGTCATGGTCATCTAAATGCAATAATATGCAATGTTAGTTGATTAGTTACCTGCCGTATTAACGGGAGAGGACGTGCAAACATTACCGCTGCTTCTGGGTTGAGATTCACTAGTCCAGAGCGGATCAAAAACACGATATGCATTTAAGGTTATCACATGTTTTGTGAGTAAATGGTTTTGCATATTCGTAGTGTTTCCTCCCTTTGATGAAATATCTACTTTGCAAGTATTGCAAGTTGCCATGTTGTCATCCTTTCTCGTAAAGTACACCAAACTTTTGAGCGTTTGTGCCGCTTAGGCGCCATGTTTCCTGCTGGGTAAATGACGCTACGCAACGTGGTGACGTCATTCGAGGCGACTGGAATCGATAGGGGAATCGTTTGCAAAAATGGCAAACAATTCCAAGGAATTGAAACAGTGGGAACCGGTTCTCAACAAGAACCGGTTTTCGATTCCCATCCCTAGTCATCTGTTTGCACATCAACAAAAGTTAATGCTAGATTCTAAAAGCAGTCTCTGTATCACAGAAGACGGAATCTTGTGCTGAAATGAAGATTAGGCGCAAATGAATATGACATGAAATGACAGAGCAGGATCTAATTAGAGTAAAGTCAAAAATACATTTTATAATGTTCTTAAGCAAAGCAAAGCCAAAAGAATAATTAAAAACACAGAAATAGAAGCTCCTGCGGTGGGTTGGCACCCTTCCCGGGATTGGTTCCTACCTTGTGCCCTGTGTTGGCTGGGATTGGCTCCAGCAGACCCCCGTGACCCTGTGTTCGGATTCAGCGGGTTGGAAAATGGATGGAAATAGAAGCTCTTTTTGGTACACTGAACCAGTCAGCCCATCCTGCAGGAAACAAAACTTTATCAGTGTTTCTTAGGGCAAAAGCCCAAGTCATACATACTGAAAGTGCCAAGTGGTGTATATATTTTATCTATTAATAAACTAGACCTAACACAGAAACAAAACAAAAATACACCTTTCAGAGAATACAAGACAGAACATCTTCATTAGGCAACATCTTATTTTTGAGGATGAATTTGTATGCAATATGAATAACCAGCATCCGGAGGTTTAAAAAAATATTAGATGAAGGGCTGGGAAAATGTTTAACACTTTCTGCTATGTTTTGCAAGCTGCTCATCTAAAGACTTTGTGATTTTATTGAAAAAATATTGTTTATAGAGCAGTGTGTTTTGCTTTTTTTTCCACAGCTTCTCATTTTGTCAGAAATCAGAATGTAATGTAATAAATATCTGCAAAACAATAATCCCAAAATATAAACCTTCAGAAATTAGACTAACTGGTGAGTTTGATGAGGAGATATTGAAGTCTGTCATCACAGTCTTTAAAGATGAAGACTATAGTCCTGATTACCTGAGGTAATAAGATTGCTTTATTTATTTTTACATTATTTATTGTTTCTATGCATGACTTTTTGTATTATTTAAAATCCATATTTTTCATTCATTGATATTCTGCATTAAAGTGAAAGGCTTGTTAAGAAAGTACTGTCTAATTAAAATAAAATTTCTAGCTGGGATAATGCTGTCAAAAGCATTTTTAAATGGTTTCAGATGTATGTGTGTTCCAGGTTTTGTTTCTCTAATATTTTGCATGACCACTTCTTTTCTATGGGGACTGGATTATAATGGTGCCATTAGTTTTTTTTTTTTTTTTTAAATATTCGTGCAGACTATGCCAATGAAGAAAACTATAAAATGTTTTTGATATTGATGTGTAAGAAAAAGTTATGTATTGTATTGTGAAAAAAATAACTCTCCAAATTTTTAGTCTTCATATCTTCTCCTTATGATGTCAGTAGAGGGATTGGAAGAGCATGTGGTGCTCCCAATAACTTTGCAAAAGGAAGAAGGTCCAAGTCTTTATAGTTCTGGTGATTACTTGTTTGCTATATGATCGCAAGACATGGACACTATACAGTGGCATGCGACAAAGACTGGACTCCTTCTGTATTGTCTCTTCAGAGAATCCTTGGGTACAGCTGGTTGACTTTTTGTCGAACGAGTCATTGCTCACAGAATCCTAAATGAGGCACATTACCTCAATTGTGAGAGAGCATCAGTTACTGCACTACGGCCACGTGATGCAATTCCCCAAGGGTGATCCGGCTCACTGGGTCCTCATTATTCAGGACTCGAACGGCTGGACCAGGCCAAGGGTGGATACCCACATAACACTTAGCTGCGGCAGATACATGGTCATTTCCGGAGGGTGGGACTGGACTGCATGTCTGACTGGGGGGGTTACCAGCCGGGATCTAAAGCTGTTTCATCGTGTGGTGAGTGCAGCAATGCACTGTATCAGTGCATACTCTCCAACCTGACTTGACCTTACAATTCTGGCACCTGCTTGTTATGTGGTCTTCTTTCAGCTAGTTCCGTTTAGGGGTCGGCACAGCAGATCATCAGTCTCCCTCTATCCCTGTCTTTTACATATTTTTTTTCTGCCACACTGACTGTCTTCATGTCCTTGCTCCCCACATCCATAAACCTCCTTTCTCTGGCCTTCCTCTTTTCCTCATGTCTGGCAGTTACATCCTCAGTATTGTTTTCCTGATGCATTCTTTATCTCTCCTTTGCATGTGTCCAAACCATCTCAAACTGGCCTCTTTCACTTGTTCACCAAACTGTCGTACTTGTGTTGTCCCTCTAATATACTCATTCCTAATCTTGTCTACATTATGTGGTGATTGTAGATGAGGATTATTAGTTGTATTCTGGTTACTTACATTATATTTTCATCCATTACTGAGGTGGTATCCATTTCAGTAATAAATTATAAATCACCAGACCCCAATTCTAGCAGTATGTCCATTTTTATTGCAAAAATATAACAACAACAACATTTATTTATATAGCACATTTTCATACAAGTGATGTAGCTCAAAGTGCTTTACAAGATGAAAAAAGAAAAGTTTATAAACAGAAATGTAAAAATAAGATTAGGCAATACTAAATAACAAAGAAAAAATAAGGTCTGATGGCTGGGAGGACAGAAAAAAAAAGAAAACTTCCAGGGGCTGGAAAAAAAAAACAACAAAATCTGCAGGGGTTCCAAGGCCACGAGACTGCCCAGCCCTCACTGGGAATTCTACCTAACATAAATTATCTAAATTAGTCCTCACAGTTTTCAGGCTTCACATGGAAGAATTAGATGATGATAGTCATGTGGACATCTGGCCTTCAGTCCATCAATCTTGGGACTGCATGGTGCCTTGATCAGGTGGTGGTGGTGCAGATTGCCACCACAGAAAACTGGAAAAAGAACAGAAGAGAAAGCAGAGGTTAGTACGGATTGCAGAGCCATGATAAAAATGATAATTCAATGCATATACAGAATACCAGGGTTACACTAAATTTAAACTATGAGAAAGCCACGTTAAAATAATGGGTTTTTGGCAGTTTTTTTTAAAGTGCACCACCTTATTAGCCTGGCAATTTTCTATTGGTAAGCTATTCCAGATTTAGGTGCATAGAAGCAGAAGGCTGCCTCACCTGCATCTTTTAAGTTTAGCTGTAGGAATTATAAGCAGACAGTGTGACGATGTGGGTTCTGGCTCCACGCTCCTATCTGCTGTTTGGGAACCCTTGAACCCAATACCGTCGATAATGAAACCGAGTGAGCTAGTCATTGGAGGCAATAATTAAGCAAGGGGATGGTTGAAAAAAAAGTGCTTTTATTTAAAAGAGTCAACAAAACAAAGTGTTCATAAATAGTGCAGTAATTCCAAAAGTTCTTCAATAAATAATCCAATAAAAGAACGTGGAGGTTAAAACACACAAATAGAAAAAAAACAATCCTTAAAACTAGAGATTAAAACGGTCAAATAAATAGGAAGCAGTCTTTAAAAAAACAAGCCCGGTGCCTTCTTGTAAAACTAGCGTCTAGCGTTGACGTCTCACCTGCTTCTCCCATATGGGCCCTGCAACAGGCGAGACGCTCACAATGCAGCTGACCCTCTGCCTACTCCTGCTGCTACTACCACTGCCAGTCGCCTTCCCGATCCTTGGCTCCGGTCGGCTCCCCCCTGACAGTGACTTGGGAGTTCCACTGTGACCAAGGCTCTCACACAGGGAACACTACGTCCCAAGTCCCGACTCCCGCTACCGTCTGCGGAGAGTCCCGCACCTTCCCGGTCACTCCCCCTGCAAAAACAAACTTCTGTGGGTGTGACCACAACCACTTCTCCCAGGTGTTGGCCAAACACCCAGGCGGCCTTCAGCTGCCTGCGAGCGTTTGCTCGCCTCCTTCCTGCTGCACCGATTTGCTTGCGCTCTTTCTCTTCTCTCTCCTTCCTGCTTCCAACCTCCGTTTCCTTCTCTTTCTTTATTTTCTTTTTCTTCCCTTTCCCGACCGACTTGCGCTTCTTTTAAATGACGAGGGGCCATGACAGCTGTAACATATTAGCCACGGGAGCAATCACGGATGTGGACAGTTCCTCACCTGTGCACTCGGCGAGAAACACCCACACCCCTGAGTGTCCCGCGGCTCGCCATGGCCCAACGCCCCCTTGCTAAGCCGATGCGAGAGCGGTGATTATTTATTTAAAATGAATGGCCTTTGCTCAGTGAGCTGTGGACCCGCTATACCACAGACAGTCATTTGAAGATGTAAGGTTACAATTCGGAGTGTAAGGTGAAAGGCATTCCGAAATATAGGACAGAGTGTAGTGACATCAAAACTGGAGAGATGTGCTCATATTTTCCTTTCCTGCACTAGTTGCAACCGATAGATGTCTGAGAGGAACATGTTACAGTAATCTAGTCGAGTAATTTTTCAGCATCTTGCAAAATTATAAGGGATCTGTCTTTTGCTTTATTTCTTAAGTGAAAAAATGCTGTCATGTATAAATGGTGCGTACGCACAGAAATGTTGTGTAAGAACTTTTCCACGTTCAAATCGCGATGTATAAAACCTACACTTGGCGTAAAGCCACGCACTTTTCCACGGTACCTCATGTCTTGTCGTACGCAAGTTCTCCGCTCGGTTTTGCAAACTGGCGGCACCCAGCGTCAAAGCAGTGCTACTGTTCTTGTGTGATTACTCATTATTTTCATGACGCGGCTTTATAAATACACAGAAACTAACCGCATATTGTTTATTAGTGTAATGCATCTGATTGTAATTAACTCGTAACAATATAATGGTTCAGGGAACAGCCATAGTATTCCAAATGCCATAACTGCTTTAGCGTTGTTACTCTCACTTCTTCTTCTTCTTCTTCTTCTTCTTCTTCTTCTTCTTTCAGCTCCTCCCGTTAGGAGTTGCCACAGCGGATCATCTTTTTCCATATTTCTCTCACTGCACCACTCGGAGTATTTATATCACTGTATCTGAGTGTGAATCACAGCAGCAGCTGATCGGAAAGAGAATTATCGGTATACGCATTAAGCACACGCTGTCTCTGCCACGGCAAAACGTTTCAAAGCCTTTCCTGTACAGACCTCGCGGTTCAAAACAGTTTAATCCCAAGAACTTTAAATGCAGCCAATCAAGTGCTCCTTGTAGAACTGTTTGTACTTATAAGTACAATCACCCCACTGTAAACTTGCACTATAGTTATAATATCGCACAACCTGAGCCACTTTATAAAGCGCGTATTTACATATGATGACGATATCATTTTTAAGGTGAAATGCAGCAAAATATGTTTGTTAAATTATACAGATAAAACTTTAACTTCATTTAAATAATCTATATTCTTCACTGGGAGTGTCTTTAAGGATAGAATAATTAAACATGTACTATGAAGATATTTCAATGTTCTTTAAACGCTTTGAAGAATCGGCGCTAAGCTTACAGATGGCTTAACGTCTATTACAGAGCTGATTGTATGGCGATCGGTTACTTGGGGAAAGAAAAGCACTGACTGCAGTGACGGCTACGCCAATATATATTGAATATAAAACAGAAAGAGAAAATAACAACACAGCTAAAAACGCAGCGACAAATTTCGGCAAAAGTTAAATGCTTGTGTCATGAGCACGAGGCGCTAGTGTCTGCAACATACGTGGCCATCCACCGTGCATAAGATACTTTACTGACATTGGCGGCGAAGGAGCCAGCCACCGATTCTTCCTCTGCCCAGTGCCACCACAAGCTTAGAGCCCCCTGAGTACTGCTGCAATAAATTATTTCATCGAAGTGAAACATGTTTAATAACGTGCTTTAACTCCTATCATCATGAAAATGACATCACGTATACATCTCAGTATTTTAGTTATTCAGAGAGCTGTAATATCACGAATGTAATGGATTCTGTGTCCAGTTGGAGGAAGAGAGCCGGTTTAAGAAGCAAGTAGTGATTCACACACATAGAGCACATAGAAAATCAAATACAAAACAAAGCATTTAACGTGCTACTTTAATTACGATGTGATTTTAGAAACTGGTTAATTAAACAATTTTAAGATGAATTTTATGATGTTCTACTTTAATGACAAAATAAACTACGTGATTAAAGTGGAAATGTCGAGATTGAAGTGGACATTTCGTGCTTTTTCCCCACCGTGTGCTTTTTTCTCTGTACCCTAATAAGCTTTCATATGACACTCAGACAGTGGGCTTACAACTCGGCTTTCCACGGCGACTTTGATATGTGACTTCTTTTTTATTTCCGGCACTGTGCGATTTTGTGGATGTGAGCTTTCATGTTTCTCCAACACGCTATGCCACTCGATCAACTTCCTTTTGTTGATTATACCACGGCTTATTTGAACAAATAGTATGTTTTTCCTTTGCCTCCACTTGGTATTCGCTGAAATTCTTATGTTTCCCCCCGTGCTTTTCCCATTGTCTTTTCACAGAAGGCTGCGCTTAAGGGCGATTTATATTGATTTGCATATTCAAATAGGCATAATTCTGGGAGGATTTGGGGCGTTACATAATGCGCGTGCACAAGCGTTAGTTTTCACGCTGATCGGGATTTATGTAGCGGAAGAACGTGGAAGTTGGAGTACGCACAGATTCCTGCATCTGGATTTTTCTGTGCGTAAGCACATTTCGGCTTTTGTGCTTACGCCATGTTATAGTGCGAGTTCTACGCACGGCGTTATACATGAGGCCCCTGATTAGTATGTGATTTAATAAATAAATACTCCTATATTTTTTAACTCTGTTTTGACTTTTAAGCCTAATGGATCAAGCTTATTTCTAATACTCTCATTATATCCATGTTTGCCAATCACTAAGAGTTCTCTTTTCTTCTTATGTAGTTTGAGAAAATTACTACTCATTCACTCAGAAACACAAGTAAGACATTAGGCCGGTGAACTAAGAGAGTCAGGGACATCAGGCGCTATTGATAAATATAGTTGTGTGTCATCCGCATAGCTGTGGTAGCTCATGTTATGCCTTGAGGTAATCTGACCTAATGGAAACATGTAGATTGAAAAGAGCACTGGACCCAGAACTAATCCTTGTGGAACACCATATAGAATTTCATGTGTCATTGAAGTATAATTACCACAATTAACAAAGAATTTTCTACCAGTTAATTAAGACTCAAACCAATTTAAGACATTGCCAGAGAGGCCCACCCATTGACTAAGGCGGCTTATAAGAATTTTGTGATCAATGTTATCAAATGAGGCACTCAGATCTAAGAGGATGAGAACAGATAAATGGCCTTTGTCTGCATTAACCTGTAAGTCATTTACTACTTTAACAAGTGCAGTTTATGTACTTTGATTTGTTCTAAAACCTGACTGAAACTTGACAAGAATAGAATGTTTATTCAAGTGATCATTTAGCTGCGTAATGACTGCCTTTTCCAGGATTTCACTTAAGAAGGACAGGTTAGAAATAGGTATAAAATTGTCATAAACAGAGGAGCCGAGATTATTTTTCTTGAGCAGGGGTTTAACAACAGCAGTCTTAAGACAGTCTGGGAAGACCTCCGTAACTGATGATGAGTTCACTATCAATTAGCACACCAGATACGTCTTTGAAAAAGCTTGTAGGTATTGGGTCAAGGATGAAGGTGGAGGGTTTCATTTGAGAAATTTTTCTATACAGATTGGGTAAATCTATTTTGGTGAAAGAATTCACTTAAAATGGAATACCGGGATCAGAATTGGGGGGATGTACTATATTATTTCTAATATCATTAATTCTATGAGTAAAAAATATAGCAAAAGCCTCATAAGTTTCCCTTGAGGTTTTTTGGAGGCATTCCTTTGAGTGACCTGGGTGTAGCAAACGATCAATAGTAGAGAATAAGACTCTTAGATTATCAGCATTGATATTTATAATCTTAGCGAAGTAACACCGCCTCTCAGGATGGACTATGTTGTTGTATTCTGTTATTTTAGCCTTCAATATTTCACAGTGAACAATCAATTTAGTTTTTCTCCATTTACACTCAGCTCTCTGGCATGTTTTCTTTAAATTAGTCACTCTTTGGGTCTTGCATGGTGTAACAGTGCTGGAGGATTTTTTAACTGTCTTTTCAGGAGTGACTATGTCAGCGGCAGTTCTCACTTTAGCATTAAAAATTTCCAATTTACTATTTACATTGTTATCACTATTGTAGTAAGCACTGCAAATGGACTGGTTGCTAAAAACATTAGTAAACTTTGAAGCTGCAGATGAATCAAATAAATGTTTTTTAACAATAAAATAATTTAATTGTATCTATCATTATTCCTACATTAAATAGTAAGAGAAAATGGTCTGATAAACCGATATCCACGATCTGTCTTACACCAACTTTTAATGATTTTGTAATCACTAAATCTAGCATGTACCCCCCTTTGTGTGTTGACTGACTAGCATGCTGGCTAAGATCAAAAGTGTGCAGGAAATTCACAAATTCTTTTGCTTTTGAGTCACACTGATTATCGCTATGAAAAAAGTCTCCAACAATTAGGGACCTGTCATAGTTAGTTATTATAATTGACACTAAATCTGAGAATTCTTCAAAGAAAGACATATTATATTTAGGAGGTCTATAAACAGACAATACTGGAGATTGAGAAACTCCTTGAATAACAATGTCAAAATACTCAAAAGATGTGAATATACCAAAACAAGCATCTTTACACTTTAACCGACTCAAAGAACTATTTGCTAAACCGCCACCTTTCTTACCTTGGTGAACCGCATGAGTAAAGCTGTAATTTGGAGGTGCAGATTCGATTAAACCAGCCGCACCACCAGAGTTAAGCCACTTTTCATTTAAATGATTAGACATACACGCATAAATCAGATTATCTGCAAAATTCAAATATAGGGATGTCATTTTTTTACAGCTGCATATAGAGCGATTAAAAAATCTAGTAAAGCAAAAAGTTGACCACAGAGGCAAGAATTGCAGTTTTACAGCATTCCATGCAGTGCTTGCCCAGCGGTATATGTGGGACAAACATCTAAAAGACTTGCAACACGTATACAGGAACATCACCATGCCATCAGAAGGAAGGACCCACGGTCTCTGATTTACACACATATAAGTTCCATCAGACACAAGTTTAATTGGGACTCTGTGAAAGTAAAATTCAAGGCCAATACTAAAAGTGCCAGAGAGCGGAATACAATTTTGCTCTCTAATGAAAACGCCATTAACAAACTCTTGGACTTGAAATGTGCATATACAGGCTTAAAAATATGAACATCCATATATGATAAAAAAAGATTTTATGGCCATTACCTTCTGAACTAGGGCTTCAGCAATCAATTATTTAACTAATCAAGTATTCTACCGATTATTCCATCGATTCATTGAGTAATCAGATAAGAAATTATTGTACTTCATTTTAAAGCAATAGCAAATATACAAAAAATAAAAGACATATCTCTGAAAAGTAACAGCTAATGTATTTCCTTTTTAGAAAAAACAACGATTTTATTGCTTAAATTGCATACAATAAAATTATTTCTCAAAAACTGAACCTATTTAGTGTATTTAAGTGCTATAATGTGTTCTGGGTTTTAAAGAAAACATTGTCTAAAACACAAAAACAAATAAATACAAAAATAATATACCAATTACAAAATACTTAAAAAAAAAGTATAAATACAGCCTAAAACTAAGGCATAAATCAATAATAATAATAACAACAACAACACATAAAAATTGCCTTTAAGTTGTACAGTGTAATTTTCAGAACTATAAGTTTCAACCTGACTACAGCTCAGGCATAACGTAAGCCTATACTGTCTTCTTGGAAGGATTTGTGACATTTGTAGGAGGCAAAAAAAAGGTTCTGGCAGGATTGTATCCCCTAGATGAGGTAGATAGGGTGTGTATGTTTATGTGCTTTAGTCTTTAAAGGAGTATGTGATGGATGCAATGAAAAAAGTGAGCATATCAACATGCTTAGAACTGGGGCTTGCTCTGCGCTTTGATGCAATGTTTCCTGCTGCAGAAAAGAGATCATCTGATGGCGTGAATGTTGCCTGAATATACAAAAAGGACTTTGCCAGCGTTGGATAGTGTGATGTATTTGTTTTCCACCAGGACAGAGGATTTTCCTTCTTGGACAGGGGATGTTCTCCGAAATACATCAACACCTCTTTCTACACAGCTTAGTTTAACTGCTGCTTCTTATCCCCTTCGTCACTGGTGCTGGAGTCTGATGATGATCCCAGTATGTTATCACAGAATGATGTTAACCCTATTGGATGTGTTACAGGTTTATCTTGTGCTGTGCTGCAGGCTCTATTTTCATTTATGTTGGGCTGCCTTGGTTCCTTTTTAACAGCAAGTGCCATGGTTTGTAATGTGCTTTGGACCTTAAATGCTTTGTCAGTAGGCAAGAACTTAAGTTTTCTAAACCTGGAATCCAGAGTAGCAGCAATTAGAACTCTGTTTAGAAATTCAGGTTGAAACGCTAATACTTACCATCTTGTTGTGATCTCTTTCGCCACATGAGCTTGGTATGTCCTTAATGGTGCAGTCTCAAAAGCTAAACTCTGAATGGACTTCTTAAGACTTTGTACTAGCTGTGGAAGTGAAGAGAGGGTAACATATTTTTGCTCACTCAGAAACACTGTAGCTCTTTCAAATGGCTTAAGCTTGACTCAGCTTCTTAATCAGGTTCCACTCTTCAGACTTGAGATCAAGTTAATTGTGTTTTCCTCTCAGAGTCACTGCTGTATCACAGAGTGCAGCAGTCACAGGCCATCTTTGTTCCAGCAGCCCGGATAACATGTTATAAGTATTGTTCCAGCGAGGTCTTACGTCTTGTACCAGCATGTGTTGTTGTGTGCCCATTTACCGCTGCTTTTCCTTTAAATGGGTGCATGCCAGTTCAATTTTTAAAAAATGTTCAAAAAGGCATCTTGCAGCAGCCACACACTTGGAGATAGCTTGGTAGCTCTTCATAACATTTTCCACAACCAATGTCAGGGTGTGAGTTGCACATCACACTGATACCCATCAATGCTTTACTGCCAAAATCTTCATTGCTACTACAAGATTAGAACCATTGTCATGGACAATAGCTTTGATTTTCTCTGGTGGAATGTCAAATTTGGCAATAACTCTTCAAGCCATTCTGCAATATTTGCAGGCATGTGTCTCTCTTCAAGGGGCATTGTTGTCAGGATGCTGGACTCCATTTCTCAGTCCCCACCAAGAAAGTAGCATATCACCCCCAGATATGCCTCTGTAGCAATGCTCGACCAAATGTCAGTTGCGAGTGCAATGTTGTTAGTCTCCTTAAGGGTATTCTTCAACTTGCCTTTGATTTCTTCATACTTTTTCTGAATCATTTTCATGAGGTAGGTTCTTGAAGGCAGCATATACCGGGCATTGAAAATGGAAATCTTTTTGTGAACTCAGCTGCCTGCTTAACTGAACATGATGCAGCTATCTGCACAAAGCTCTCCATACAACACTGTAATTTACTAAAAAAAGAGTTGAAATAAATATTGATGCTAATTGCTAGGCCTAAATATCATACTGTAAGTACATAATACTAGCTAATGTACATTTATTTACTATGTTAAAGGGTTGCCCTTCACCCACTGACTCCACTCACTGCAAATAAACAGAACTGATTACACCTGCTGTATTGGATTGGTGCATTTAATGCTCCGATTGCTATTTACACCACCTGATATTTTGCTTTCTGTAGTATATGTTTTTTAAGAATCACTGTGATGTAGGGGTGTGTGTGAGTAGCATAGTAACATAAAAGAAGCTCAAGCTTTCTCAGATTTTTTTTTCTCTGGTTATTTTCTTGAGCAAAACTTAGGTAATTGACCAACCTATTGATTTACATTCTTATCTTGCCATTACATATCGTTATAGTTCATTCCTTACTAGGCATTTTTTTTTAAAACAACCCTTCATCTCAACAAGCAATCATATTGTTTTACATTAAATATTAATGTTAACGTTACCTTGTGTCAGGTCCGCTCTGTGGACTGGATGCGTAGACTGGATGCTCCCTAATGAGATGCTGAAGCATTGATGTACTATTCTGATAAGCTAGTTCAGTTTTACAATAGACACATTGTATAGAAATTTCATTTTTTTTTCAGCTAGAAATAATCCCAAACTTTTTACATTTTCTGTTGTTTTCATTGGCCCGTCTCTTCATTTCACCCCTCACTATTTTCTCTGTCTTTCTCCATTTTGCAGTCCACGCTATCAAATCACATCTTCACTTCACCTTTCCATAATTTAAGCGCATTGTGCGACACTAATAATCATCCGTGCAAAACACGCTGAGCTGGCTGAAGTGGAGTTTATACGGGTTAAACGAACCTTTGATGCAAAGAAATTGGTTAGATGAATTTTAGTAATCAAATTACTCGAGTTACTCGAGGAGTCATTTCATCCCTATTATGAACCCCACCTTATTAATCCACCCCACCCTCACAACTTCTCCCTTCCCTTCAACCTCCATCTTTCACCTGCTATATGTTACCTTTGATTCTTGTATGTCTAATCATTTTCCGCTAATAATGACACTTGGTAGGCTGTTGAAAGCATAGGAATAAAAAACTGTTTTAAGATACATGGCTCATTTTTTCCCTTTTTGGATCTAACGATACAAGTATATAGATCTGCTTTTAATGACCCTTATTTACAATGGATTTTGTATTTTTCTCTTATTATAGATTAGTAATCTGGAATCTGCCTGAAACATCAGCTAAACATATTGCTACCATTTTAACTACAGAGATAACACAGAGGAATAATAGCTGGGAGTTAATAGGATTTCGTTCATTAAACCTTACTTATTTTAACATTGATAGTGATCATGATGATTTTATTACTGAACGAACTGTCACACTCAAGTATGAAGCAGGTGGTGCTGAATCAAGGTAAAGTAGAATTACTTTTAAATTCTAACGTAATTTTGCTTACACATTTTTAGATTGTTACCATATTCCATATGCATAGTATGTAGCAGATTAATCTGGCCAGAAAGGTGGGAACAAGTAAATAGTTTTCGTTAAAATATCTTAGAACCAGAATATTATAATTGTTTTCTTTTAGCCATCAAATATGTTTATGTATTACAATATGTTGTCCTTTACATTTTTTTCAGCCTAACAGTGTAATTGATAAATTATAAGCTACACTTCAGTTGTTAAGATGAAAAAAGGCATAAATGAATTTTTAGTGATACTACTTTCTGTAAAAATAAAGTATAAGCATAAATGTAGGTGAGACACACTGTTTCTTTAGCTGAATGTGAAATTTGATTGAATTGTTCATCCATCTGTATATTTTTGAGTCTGTCTGGAACTTTGTTTAAATGTTATTTGCGTTTCCTTTACCTTGAAAATTTGATACCTATCTATTGACTTGCATGTGCACATTTTCCATTATTGTGTAATCTGTTTTGTAGTTTTCACATTTTAGATGGTCAAACAAAAATATAACCAAAAATGATTTTTTTTTACTTTATGGCATTTCTGCTTAACACTAGAATTACCAAAGCCTATGAAAAAGCTTGTAAATCTGGCCCACCTTAAATCCCTTTGCATCTCTCCGTCAGCGTCTTTTGTCTTGTAAATGTGTCGATAAGCCCAAGCAGCAAGCAGCCTGCTATACCATCTCCCCCAGCAATGCAGAAAGGGCTCAGCTCAAGCCTTGATTATCTTGGAGTGAAGTGCTGGAGGTTTAGAGGGGAAATAATAGACCGTTATTTGGAACACATGCATTTCATGTGTGTTCCATGTCTATAACAATCTATGTGAACACTTTGTTAAAACAGATACATTTTTCATGTTTTAGTAATAAATGACAAAATGTTAACATGAACTGTATAATCTGTGAAGGCTAAAGGCCAAATATCAAATAAACACTTTCACAAAAGGTGCAAGTGCAAAACGACAGTTTCCATGGTGCAGTGGTAACTTGTGACTTGTAATCAAGAGGTTGTGAGTTTGATACCAGCTCCATAGCAAATTTACTGTTTTGAGGATTAAGCTGCTTTTATTGTTAATATTATACAATAAAAACATACATTTGATTTGCTTTTGTAACAGCCGGTGTAAATTTACAGTACTTGTAAAATTTAATGTATTTTTTTTTAAATTTCATTCTCTCAGTCAAGATCACAATACAACCCTCCTGACCAAACACCACCACCACCACAGATCTGACGCTGTTAGTTTTTATTTGAAACTGGGAATAACAGTAGATGTGACTGATGTTTTAAGACAATGGAACGGGCAAATTCTCTGATCTGGATAAAAGCTGACACACAAACGATGGTGAATCTGCCTTCTTCGTATCTCATTGTCACTTGAATTTTTTTTATTCAGTTTTATTGAGTGTTCCTGCTCACGCTGAGTAAGTAAGCACTTTATGGTCCATGATGTCAAAGCCGCACTGACAAAAAACAGAGACATAAGTACAACCCCAAATCACAAAAAGTTGGGACACTGTGGAAAATGTGAATAAAAAATAAAGCAGTAATTTACAAATTTCCCTTAAGTTTTATTTCATTGCAGACAGTATGAACACATGATAATTCATGTTTTTTTTTGGTCAACATCATTTGATTTGTAAGTAAACATCCATTCTTGCCATTCAGGCTTGCAACACATTCCAAAAAAAGTTGGGATGGGGGCAATTCAGGGGTAGTAATGAGGTATAATAACTAAATAATGATGTGATTTGAAACTGGTGATGTTAACAGGTGATTGCAATCATGATTCGGTACAAAAGCAGCATTGAGGAAAGGCCTACTCCTTTAGGAGCAAAGATGGGCAGAGGATCACCAGTTTGCCACCAAGTGCAGGCAAAAATCTTTGAAATGATGAAGAAAAACGTTTCTCAAAGACAGATAGGAAGAGATTTGGGCATTTCTCCCTCTACAGTGCATAACATAGTGAAAAGAATCAGGGAATCTGGAAAAATTACCGTGCGCAAAGGCCAAGGGCACAAGCCTAAACTGAATGGCCATGATCTCCGAGCCCTCAGACGGCACTGCATTAAAAACCGTCATTCATCAATAAATGATATAACTACGTGGGCTCAGGACTACTTCAGGAAGTCACTCTCAAGCACTACAGTACGTAGTTACATTAGGAAATGCCAGCTAAAAATGTACTGTGCCAAAAGGAAGCCCTACATAAATAGTGTCCAGAAGCTCCGTCAACTTCTCAGGGCTCGGAGGCATCTGGGATGGTCCATTGTGCAGTGGAAACGTGTATTGTGGTCAGACGAATCGGTTTTTCACATCTTTTTTGGAAGAAATGGACGCCGTGTGCTGCGGACCAAAGAGGAAAAGGACCATCCAGACTGTTACCAGATACAAGTCCAAAAGCCAGGGTCTGTCATGGTATGGGGTTGTGTCAGTGCCTTCAGCAAAGGTAACTTGCACTTCTGCGGTGGCACCATCAATGCTGAGAAGTATATCTCAGTTTTGGAGGAACAAATGCTGCCTTCAAGACGACGTCTTTTCCAGGGACGCCCATGCTTATTTCAGCAAGACAATGCCAAACCACATAATGCGCGCATAACAAAGGCATGGCTGCGTAAGAAGAGGGTGCGGATGCTTGACTGGCCTGCCTGCAGCCCTGATTTGTCTCCTATAGAGAATGTTTGGCGCATTTTGAAACGAAAAATGTGTCAACGAAGACCCCGTACTGTTGCGCACCTAAAACGTTGTTTGCAGGAAGAATGGGACAAACTAACACCTGCAACACTTAGTCACTTGATTTCTTCAATGCCTAAACGTCTTTTAAGTGTTGTTAAAAGACAGGGGAACTGTACAAAATGGTAAATGCTGTACTGTCCCAACTTTTTTTGAAATGTGTTGCAACCCCGAATGGCAAGAATGGATATTTATTTACAAATCAAATGATGTTGACAAAAAAAAACAAATGAATTATTTTGTGTTCATACTGTCTGCAATGAAATAAAATTTGAGGAGAATTTATAACTTGCTTTTTTCTTTATTTATTCACATTTTCCACACTGTCCCAACTTTTTCTGATTTGGGGTTGTATATATGGTATTTGGAATAATTCATTTTATGACCTGTATAGTACATTTCGGAAAACATTGTGGCACTGATGCAACATTATTCATTTGCATACCATGTTGCGGTTGTAATTAGTGACCGCGGTTTTTTGGTGTTTTTTTTCTCTGATCTTGCCCAGTTTACACATTTTGGTGCATGGTGGTGTTTCTTTTGTACTCCCAAGACATGCAGAGGAAAGAATAGTACAGAGAGGTCAGTTCCACGCTATATGCAATCATCAAATTCAAATGTTAACAGTTCCCACACACCCAAGGACCATCCTTCCTACATTTACGACATGTGTACCTGTTGCAATGTACACACTTCTCTCTATGCTGTGGTTTCTAGTACATTGAAGGGACACCTGACACTGACTGAGTTTGCTTTCCTGGGGGAAGCAGCAGTCTTAGAACAGAAGCTTGTCAATGTTGCATCCTCTTTTTCTTTTTCCATCACCTTTTCTTGTAAGAAGCGACGACGAAGTTCCTCTGCAAGGTGAGCAAAGAACACTCTTCTTTTCTCAGTGGACCCGTGCATGCCTAGCACACTACATTTGTGTTGATCATCGCATGATGGTTTTCTAAGGTTGAAAATTTTTGATGACTTACAGTATGTCTTGTGATGTAGACCGCAGGCTATAGACAATTTTACTAGAGACAAAATGTCAAAAAAGGAACCTTTTCTTATAAATAAACATAAACAAGTGTTGGGCCTACAAAGAGAATCAATCAAGTGACAAAACAATGGCAACAATGGTCCCTGTGAGCTGACTTTATGTATGCTGCACAACTTACAAAGATAAAAAAAAAAAAAAAATTATGGAATTCTGCCGGAGGTGGAACTTTGACCACATCCAGAGGTGGGGAACATTGAATCCAAATGGGCCATGTTCCGTACCTCTATTGTTGAGGCGTCTGACCGGAGCTGTGGCCGAAAGGTGGTTAGTGCCGGTCGTGGCGGCAATCCCCAAACCCGCTGGTAGACACCGGTGATGAAGAATGCCATCAAGCTGAAGAAGGAGTCCTACAGGACCCTTTTGTCCTGTAGGACTCCAGAGACAGCTAATAGGCACCGGCAGGCCAAGCGGAATGCGGCTTCAGTGGTTGCTGAGGCAAAAACTTAGGTATGGGAGGAGTTTGGAGTGGCAATGGAGAACAACTTTCGGACGGCTTCAAGGAGATTCTGGTCCACCATCCGGCATCTCAGCAGGGATAAGTGGTGCAGTGTTAACACTGTGTATGGTAGGGATGGTGCACTGCTGACCTCGACTCGTGACGTTGTAGGTCGGTGGGGGGAGTACTTTGAAGATCTCCTCAATCCCACTAACATGCCTTCCAATGAGGAAGCAGAGCCTGGGGACTTGGAGGTGAGCTGTCCCATCTATGGGACTGAGGTCACAGAGGTGGTCAAAAAACTCCTTGGTGGCAGGGCCCCAGGAGTGCATGATTTACACTCCGAGTTCCTCAAGGCTCTGGACGTTGTAGGACGGTCTTGGTTGACATGCCTCTGCAACATCGCATGGACATCGGGGACAGTGCCTCTGGATTGGCAGACTGGGGCGGTGGTCTTCCTCTTTAAGATAGGGGACCGGAGGGTGTGTTCCAACTACAGAGGAATCACACTCCTCACCCTCCCTGGAATAGTCTGTTCGGGAGTCCTGGAGAGGAGGGTCCATCAGATAGTCAAACGTCGGGTTCAGGAGGAACAGTATGGTTTTCGTCCTAGTCGCGGAACACTGGACCAGCTCTATACCCTTGGCAGGGTCCTGGAGGGTGCATGGGAGTTTGCCCAACCAGTCTACATGTGTTTTGTGAACTTGAAAAAGGCATTTGACTGTGTCCCTCGGGGAATCCTGTGGGGGGTTGCTCCGGGAGTATGGGATACTGAACCCCCTGATAAGGGCTGTTCCGTTCCTGTACAACCGGTATCAGAGCTTGGTCTACATTGCTGGCAGTAAGTTGAACCCGTTTCCGGTGAGAGTTAGTCTCCACCAGGGCTGCCCTTTGTTACCGATTCTGTTCATAACTTTTATGGACAGAATTTCTAGGTGCAGCCAGGGAATTGAGGCAGTCCAGTTTGGTGGGCTCTGAATCTGATCGCTGCTTTTTGCAGATAATGTTGTCCTTTTTGCTTCATCAGGCCATGATCTTCAGCTCTCACTGGATCGGTTCGCAGCCAAATGTGAAGCACCTGGGATAGAAATCAGCACCTTTAAATCTGAGACCATGGTCCTCAGCCGGAAAAAGGGTGGAGTGCCCTGTTAGGGTTAGGAGCGAGATCCTGCCCCAAGTGGAGGAGTTCAAGTATCTCAAGGTCTTGTTCACGAGTGAGGGAAGAATGGAGCGGGAGATCGACAGGCGGATCAGTGCGGCATCCGCAGTGATGCGGGCTCTGCATCGGTCTGTCGTGGTGAAAAAGGAGCTGAGCCAAAAAGCAAAGCTCTCAGTTTACTGGTCGATCTACTTTCCTACCTTCATCTAGGGTCATGAGCTGTGGGTAGTGACCGAAAGAACAAGATCGCTAATACAAGCAGCTGAAATGAGTTTCCTCCGCAGGGTATCTGGGCTTTCCCTTAAAGATAGGGTGAGAAGCTTGGTCATCTGAGAGGAGCTCAGAGTAGAGCCACTGCTCCTCCGCATCGAGAGGAGTCAGATGAGGTGGCTCGGGCATATGATCAGGATGCCTCCTGGACGCCACCCTGTGAGGTGTTCCAGGCACGTCTAACCGAGAGGAGGCCCTGGGGAAGACCCAGGACACGCTGGAGGGACTATGTCTCCCGGCTGGCCTGGGAATGCCTTGGGATTCCCCCAGAAGAGCTAGTAGAAGTGGTAAGGTAGAGTGAAGTCAGGACATCTCTGCTCAAGCTGCTGCCCCTGTGACCCAATCTCGGATAAACGGAAGAGGGTGGATGGATGGATGGACAATACTGGAATTTTTTTTATTTGTCTTTTGAAATATATAGTAGTAGCTCTAAACAGTCAATAGTCACTATTATTTTTCTGTATAGTGGGGTTAATCACTTTTTTTGTCTCTAAAGTATAAATTAGTAGTCTTGAACTACTCAAAGTTCGACCATCAGAAATTGGTAGTTTCGATGCAATGGTTCAACATTCCTTTATATATAATATTGTTATGTGTTTTGGTATTTGTGATGGTGCTGGCCGTCTCCATGCTCCCCCTTCATTTTTGGGAGCCTTTTGAACCTGACACCATCAATACCATAACCAAAATGAGCTTGGCAGATCAGGACAAAACACACATGAAACAAGGGAATGGTAAAAAGTGCTAAAGTGCTTTTATTAAAACCAGTTAAAAAATAACAAGTGTTCAAAAGTGCAGTGCAACATCTAGAACTGATAAATAATCCATAAAATGATGTATTCCGTGGAGGTTAAAATGACCAAATAAATCTAATGCAACAAGGTTAAAATGCAGGCAGGAAAGTATCCTTTTCTAAAAGCCACATGCATGTATCCTTTTCATGGGCAGCTCCCCTGCTTATCCCCCAGAGAAGTCGCCCCACTGGCAGATGCAACTGACCTTCAACAAGTCCGGGTCCCTGCTGTCCCATTGCTTCAGTAAGGCTCCCTCTCCGGACATAGGCTTGGGTCCCCAATGGTCATGGCGCTCACGTTAGAGCTCTCCTCCCAACCCTCCTCGACCCCCAACGCCTTCCCAGTCTTCTGCGGCAAGCTGTCCAAACTCCCGGTCACTCCCGCTTCTTGTTGCTGTTCAGCCGGAGTGAACCATTTTAACTACCCCTAAGTGTGAGCCACACAATCTTCCCCAGGGTCTCACTTCCCAGTTACCTGCCTTCTCTCTCTCAAGCTTGCTTTCAAATGCCCTAACCAGCTCCTTCCTCCTTTTGCCTTCATCTCTCTCTCCTTCTCCCTTTAACCTCCTTTTTTTTCAACCCAACCTCACACTTCCTTATTTAAACAGGGATTTGGCACAACTGCAGCAATCAGCAGAGCCCCACATCATACATGGGAACCGCTCTTGCCTCCTGAAGACATAAGTCTGGCGATTATTTATTTAAAAGGCACCAATCAATCGTGGCCTTCACTTTACCACAGTATTTCTTTGTGGATTAAATTTGCATGTTTTTACAGTCTCTCAATCTGTTGCAGTCAAAAAATCCCTCCCAGTGCAATTGGCTTTGCTTCATCATTTCAGGCTTTAGTATGTTCTCATTGCTTACCATTTCCTTTACTCTTTAAAGGATATTTATTGTAAACTTACAGAGAGGAAACCCCTGAAAAAAAACTTATGAAAACATGTCTTTCATATATGGTAACATGGTACTAGTACAGGAAATTGGTCTACTTTTTTGTTTTATTTCATTTTATTTTTTTAATTTAAATGAGACTTTATATTCTAAGCGGGAAATTGTGTAAAAGGTTCAGCCAGGATCAAGCACAGCTGTCCAGTATAGATTTTACTGGTTAATTGTCCTTTCCTACACCATTAACTGCTTTCTTTGTTCAGCTCAGAAGGCATCCTGCTGAACTTTAAGTAAATCCTTTTGATAGATTGCATCATTTGCAATATTAGTACTCCATATACTGTTTGTTGTATATTTTTCAAATCCAGGTTGTCGTTCTCTGATCTGAATGAACAGAATATGACAAATCTCTGTAAAATAATAGTCCCAAAAAATAAACCTGCAGATTTCAGTCTATGTGGTGAATTTGGTGAAGAAACAGTAAAATCATTTTTTGAAATTCTGAAAAATGAAGATTACACTCCTAAAAATGTCAGGTAATTATGACACTTGCCATTACATTAAATTGTTTACTGTAAGTTTTAAATTCTGTATTTTTCCAAATTCACAACTTTAAACCACAACATTTTTATCTATTATAAGAAAAATAAGAAATCAACTCTGTGTTACTAGCTCATGGTTAAATTCTGTAGCCAACTCTTGACTTCTGTTTTATAGGAAAATAATAAGTTGATGTTGTTCATCATTACTCAGAAAACAGTTTGAGGCTATAAAGATGCAGTAAATACATATTAGTTATATTTCCAAATGATTACAGAATTATAGGACACCCTGTATTTTGTGAAATATAATACTTTGAATGACGTCTTTGTTCTCAATGCTTAGATTACAGATCCGGAACCTAACTGAAGTATCAGTAGAAAATATCTACACATTTTTGCATACAGATAAAATGAAATATGTAAGCTGGAAATTATATGAAGATTATAGCAAATTTGATGAAGATTTTCTGTTTGATGAGGAAAACCTGATTATACTTGAATATAAAGCTGAATGTTCTGAGACAAGGTATGACTTAGTAGAAGTTGTATGTTTCATTAGATATATTTTAAAAGATGTCAGCACATAAACAAACTACAGCTCCGCTTGCTCTGAACCAATAACATAGTGTACTCATTATCATCAGGGATTAGGACATAACATTTTATTCTTAATTTCATTTAACATTTTTATCAGGGATGCAATGGTCCTCCACCATTTTGGTGCTATGATGGTACATGTTGCAAGGAATGAGAATCTTGACATGTTTTAGTAAGTTGACTAGTTATCTAAAATTGAGCTGCATACCAATCAGTGTTATTGTCATTAATATGAACTATTACAAAAATGTAAACTCGCAATGAAAAACTTGTTAAAAAATGTTAACATGGCATAATATTCAGGTGCTGTGGGGTATTGAGTTAACTGATTTCTTAGTAAATTTAAAGAAGCAATTATCACATTTTTGTTTATTAAATATTTTTATATTTTGCTGCTGGATTTATTTGATTCTTTTTAGTGTTTTTGTTACACCTTCTGTTGAGGAGAAATTAATTTTGGTAATGGAAAGTACTATTGTAAAACTCATTTTCATTTTTAAAATACTATTAAACTAGTTTTTTGGACCCATTGTAGATTTCACTAATAGTGTATGGTGTTTATATTAGACACTGTGTATATTTAACTTCTTTCATCATGGAGGAGTGCTTTTCCCCACACATTTCCTTGTTTTCGTTAAAAAAATGTGCAAAAGTTTCATTTATGGTGATGACTTTGCAGTCTGGTGTAGTGAGGAGTAAATCACAACAACAAACTATAAACTCCAGCAAGCAATCTAGGAAATAGAGGCATGGATCAGATCACAGCTTGTGGAGGTCAATGGAAAGAACACAACATATACCATCTTGATGAGACTCCGGCCACTGACTCCTCAGTGTACAGTACCTTGGGGTCACTATGGATCACAAGCTAGCTTGGAAAAAACAGCAGCACAAGAACCAAACCAGAGTGAAGATCAGAGTGGCTTTGATGAAGAACCTTCAAGGCACAAGCTGTCTTTTGGTGGATACTGAAACAAGAGACATTAAATGCTGAGTACAAATGAAATTTAGCAGCAAAACATTTGAGCTTATTTGAATGAATACAGCATGCCAGCATCATTAATCAAAGTTAATTCGATGTTTCCTACATGAAACAGTCAATCTGAAAATACATTTCTGTTCAGCTTGAAGCTGTGTGTCATCACCAAAAACTTTTCATGAAGCAAAGCCTTTGAAAAAATGTTTTGCCCAGTGTAATTTGTTTGATTTGCTTGTGGACTTGATATTTGGTTTTTGGTTTCTCACACTTCTTAATGTGTTCAGTAGGAAGACAGAAATACCCTGTTAAATAGATGTTATAAAGAACAGCAGAGATTTTAAACTATATTATTTGTATGATAAAGCAGAAAAGTTATCAAGGTCAGAAACAGAGCTGATACACTTAGAAACAAGACAAAACTGATTTTGAATTCAAAATAAAATACTATTCACAGCCAGTTGACATTTTATTTACCAGCAACATGATGCTGCATCAGCAACTACACAATGTCACTGAAAATAGTAAACAACAGAAATGCCAGATACAGTGCCTATGAGGAAGTTATCACATTTTATTGTTATACAACATTAATAACAGAAAGACTCTTTAATGTCAAAATGAAAAACGATCTTAGCAAAGTGGTAAAAATTAATTACAAACATACTGTATAACACAAAAGTTGCTTGTCTGATAGCCCTAGAGCTTGAAGAAAGTACCCCAGTGTGACGAAACCCACGGGTATGGGAGAGACGACGGAATAAGACCTTCTGGAAGGTGGTGGGGAGACACTTCACAGAAAATCTCTGGCTGCAACATTTTAGAATGACACCGCCGATGTTTGAGATGTTGTGTGGATTCATCAGTCCTGATGTTGCGCCCATCACAGGTTGTCACCGACCACCGGTTCCAACCCCAAAGCGGATTGCCATCTCCCTTTACAAGCTGGAAAACTGCGCCGAGTATAGAGTAGTTGGAGAAACTTTCGGGGTTAGTAAAACTACCGTCCATCGATGTGTATATGCTGTGTGCACCGCTATTAAAGAAAAATTAATGCCGCGTTACATCAGACTTCCGACTGTAGCAGAGGCCAACGAAACTGCTTACCGCAATTCCTTGGTGCATCTTGTGCCACAGATTTACAGTGCGCTGGATGGCACACATGTGCCTATTCTTCCCCCGACGGAAGGTTACCGCGATTACATTAATCGCAAAGGGTGGCCATCTATTGTTCTCCAGGCCCTTGTTGATGACAGATGCATGAAACGAGACATTTGTGTTGGCACTCCTGGAAGTGCCCATGATGCAGCTGTGTTTGCAGCATCGGATCTGTACAGATGAGCCTACCTTTCAACATCCCTTCTCAGTGCGATAACAACTGAATTAGTACTGTAACCTGCTTCCCTTAAGGTTTTTAATTAAAACTGAAATTTGAATTAATACAAAATAACAACGTTTAATCAAAAAAAACTAAAGTTAATATTAATGAGAGAATTTCTCATATATGCTAAAACATCTGCCATTTACAGTAGTTTGAAAAACTATTTGCCCCCTTCCTGATTTCTTATTCTTTTGCATGTTTGTCACACAAAATGTTTCTGATCATCAAACACATTTAACCAATAGTCAAATATAACACAAGTAAACACAAAATGCAGTTTTTAAATGATGGTTTTATTATTTAGGAGAAAAAATCCAAACCTACATGGCCCTGTGTGAAAAAGTAATTGCCCCTTGTTAAAAATAACCTAACTGTGGTGTATCACACCTGAGCTCAATTTCCGTAGCCACCCCCAGGCCTGATTACTGCCACACCTGTTTCAATCAAGAAATCACTTAAATAGGAGCTGCCTGACACAGAGAAGTAGACCAAAAGCACCTCAAAAGCTAGACATCATGCCAAGATCCAAAGAAATTCAGGAACAAAATGAGAACAGAAGTAATTGAGATCTATCAGTCTGGTAAAGGTTATAAAGCCATTTCTAAAGCTTTGGGACTCCAGCGAACCTCAGTGAGAGCCATTATCCACAAACGGCAAAAACATGGAACAGTGGTGATCCTTCCCAGGAGTGGCCGGCTAACCAAAATTACCCCAAGATCGCAGAGACGACTCATCCGAGAGGTCACAAAAGACCCCAGGACAACGTCTAAAGAACTGCAGGCCTCACTTGCCTCAATTAAGGTCAGTGTTCACGACTCCACCATAAGAAAGAGACTGGGCAAAAACGGCCTGC
The DNA here is from genome assembly GCF_016835505.1 of Polypterus senegalus. Classification (NCBI taxonomy): domain Eukaryota; kingdom Metazoa; phylum Chordata; class Cladistia; order Polypteriformes; family Polypteridae; genus Polypterus; species Polypterus senegalus. Next base: position 226,224,170 of record NC_053157.1, read on the forward strand.
ATGGCAGATTTCCAAGACGCAAACCACTGTTAAGCAAAAAGCACATTAGGGCTCGTCTCAATTTTGCTAAGAAACATCTCAATGATTGCCAAAACTTTTGGGAAAATACCTTGTGGACTGATGAGACAAAAGTTGAACTTTTTGGAAGGCAAATGTCCCGTTACATCTGTCATAAAAGGAACATAGCATTTCAGAAAAAGAACATCATAACAACAGTAAAATATGGTGGTGGTAGTGTGATAGTCTGGGGTTGTTTTGCTGCTTCAGGACCTGGAAGGCTTGCTGTGATAGATGGAACCATGAATTCTACTGTCTACCAAAAAATCCTGAAGGAGAATGTCCGCCATCTTTTGTCAACTCAAGCTGAAGCGATCTTGGGTGCTGCAACAGGACAATGACCCAAAACACACCAGCAAATCCACCTCTGAATGGCTGAAGAAAAACAAAATGAAGACTTTGGAGTGGCCTAGTCAAAGTCCTCACCTGAATCCAATTGAGATGCTATGGCATGACCATAAAAAGGCGGTTCATGCTAGAAAACCCTCAAATAAAGCTGAATTACAACAATTCTGCAAAGATGAGTGGGCCAAAATTCCTCCAGAGCTGTAAAGACTCATTGCAAGTTATCGCAAACGCTTGATTGCAGTTATTGCTGCTAAGGGTGGCCCAACCAGTTATTAGGTTCAGGGGGCAATTACTTTTTCACACAGGGCCATGTAGGTTTGGATTTTTTTTCTCCCTAAATAATAAAACCATCATTTAAAACTGCATTTTGTGTTTATTTGTGTTATATTTGACTAGTGGTTAAATGTGTTTGATGATCAGAAACATTTTGTGTGACAAACATGCAAAAGAATAAGAAATCAGGAAGGGGGCAAATAGTTTTTCACACTACTGTAATAATAAGAAAAAAATGTTTAGATAATGAAACACACGGTTTATTAAATATTTTGACTGGCACAGTAAATTACCTTTGCGGTTTTTGTATTATTTAGACATCCTGAGAGACACCCCCAGGCTACAGTTGATGTGGAGGAAGTTCAGGTACCCCTTTTAGTAGCAGGAGACCCAGCCTATCCGCTACTGCATTGGCTTATCACGAGAAATAACGAGTCTCTTCATCAGACCATGCAAACCGCTCCGCTATTCTCGTTTTGATTGCACGTGATGAAAATGTATCATGTAACACATTTATTTGCGTTAAAGCCCTTTTTTTCTGACAAAAAGTGTTTCTAATGTAGTTTTTGTTACATCGATATGGAATTTATGCGCTAAAGTTAAACGGAAAAATATTATGTCGACATGTACAACATTTTATCGATAATTAGCATTTCCATCAGCTAAAATTTGAAGCGCTAAATATTTTTTCGCAAAAACTCCTTGGATGGAAACCTGGTTATTGTCTTGTCTCACTAGCTCTAGGCAGTTGTCCTTAATTGCAACAACTGTTTCATTTTTAATTTCTAAGCAAGGAGACTGCTGCCTTAAAGAACACTTTCTCAGTCATTTTCTCCATCTTTTAATACTTGAATTTCTTCTGCTGGTACCTGAAATTTCAGGTCTTTTACTTTATTCTTACTTAGCACACATTTCACAGGGAAATCATTGTCACATGTTTCATGAACTGTTTTGAAATGCCATCCAAGGATGCTTTTACTTTTGCAAGAGTCTTGCCAATATGGCAAATACACATTTGGAGTTTGACAATGTCCCATCTCAAATGGAATTGATTTTCACCATCCATGTATTCTTCAGTTCTCTTTATTTAAAATAAACTATTAAAAGTGAATCAAAATGTACTGGGAATAAACCAAGATTGTTCCGATCTGATTCCTGTCAAGTTTATAACAAATTGTATTGCTCTAACTTGGAGGCTGGCAGTAGAGCCAGAGTATGTAGAGGCCATTCACCATGTCATATTAAGTTTAATGGAATTTCCTATTTTAAATAAAACAATAGGATCACACTCTCAGCCTTAATCTAGAGTTACTATTTTGATTATCGATTTGACCATGAAAACCATTGTCTCAATTAATTTAGGAGTTTAATGAGTGCTAAAGACCACTGTAAAATTCCAAATTACACCATAAGCAAGTAACAAAAGTCAAAAACTAAATTTTATTTTTCATTTTTTAAAACTTTTAATCTAACATTCATATTTTAATTAAAATCCTAAAGAAACATTCTGTAAGGAATTCTTTCATACCATAAAGTAAATCATAATAATGTAAAATAGCTTTACAATGCTTGTCACAGTTGCTAGCCCATCAGGTCACCTGTGATTCCTGGAAGAATGTGCATACTTAAGGTATAATAAACATAATACACATGCTTACAACATGCATTTGCAAAGTAATGCCATACAATACTCCATCCGTATTGTTTTCACACAATCTTATATTCATGGATTAAAATAAAGGACAGATGAAATTATATATTAACAGGTTATGCACTCCTATATATTGACTGTTCATGCAGTTCCACACTGATGTTCCTGGTCTAATATGCCAAGTAAGTCCCATAACCATCACTGGCATAACAACATGAACAATATGTCTAGTACAGAATAATGCTGCTGCAGTGATGACACAAAAATAAATAAAACAGAACTAATTCAAATATCTTACAGAATCCAAAAATGTAAAAAAAAAAAAAAAGTACAGAAATTCCACCTTATGCTTTTTAAATGAGCAGTCTGAGTATTAGTTTTGTTGCTTTTTTCACGTAAGGCAGATGGATCTAATTTGGCAGTTACTCAATGTATAATTAAAAAAAATAAAATAAGACCTTGTCCATTTCTTCTATTTTGTTTTCTTTTTGCCTTAGTTTATCAGTCTTTAGCAGGTATCCACCAGAGGTAATGGAAAACTGCCAAAACAAAATAATTAAATATAGACCCCAAAACATCATTCTTTGTGGAGCACTTGGTGAAAAGACATCTAAAGATTTTCTTCAAATTCTAAAGAATGAAAACCACACTCCAAAATACCTAAGGTTGGTATATGTTATGTTTTTGGACTTCATATTTAAGTATTGTAAGGATGTCCACTCCCTTTAAATGTTCTGCACATTTTATCCTACAGTATTTTATCCTCTTGCAATGTGCATGATAATTTAAATCTCTAATCTTCCTCTAATATGTAATCTCTGATTTTACTATTATTAATGGATGTAGGTCACCTAATGTTAATTATATCCATAATATGTGGTTTTGATTGCAAATTTTGCGCAAATTAAGTAATATGGAAAAATCAAGTGTACCCTTGCTTCAGTACTGACTGTGGTCCCTTTGGCAGAAATATTTTGATATAAGTATTTGTTGTTTACTGTTCCAAGATATTCTTTCAGCTATGCAGTAAAGTAACTAAATATCAGTAGTGGACATTTATACGGTGGTTTTTGATGTACAGATAATTGATGTTGGATAAGTTGGTAATTGATGTACAGATAATTGAAGGCAGTTTTTTTTTTGTTTTGTTTTTGTTTTTTTTTTTATCTTGACAAATTATATATATTTTGTAGTCTGCAGAGGGAGGAAGTGGTGCTAGTAAACAGCACCCTTCTGTGCTCCAGTGGGAAATTATCATCACACAAGCCTTTAAGCTGTCTCTCATATGCATGCTTGTGCCAAAATATAATGAAAAGTTGATTTACTCACTCAACAAAAACACTATTTCCCATTTAATTAAACAGCTTAAATTTGACAGGATGGCACATCAAGGACAGTAAGCATCCACTAAGAAAGAACACTTTGATACATATTAATATATAGGTGTAAACCACGTAAAAACTAAGAACCTCAAAATCTCAAAATTTTTGAGTGATGTGACTGAAATTTGGTGAAGTTGTACAAAAAAGAACATTAGCCAACTTGTTTTTATAGTAATAAACACTGTTGTAAATAATGCTGTAGCAAGTAGGCTATGCTTAAGAACCACATTCATTTTTTGGCTCAGTGTTCTACTAATCAAGCTATAGCTTTAATCGTGCAGAGAAAGGTGGTCAGCACTGAGTAAACAAGGGTGGCTTCCTTGCACAGGAAAAAAGACATGAGGCGGTGACCTGCGTGGAAAACGAAATGTTGAAGTGGAAGAAGGAAAGTTCGGTGAAACTGAAAGAAACTGTGATTAGCAAATAATCTCCTTTTGTGCATATGTACAAAATGTGTGTGTATACTCCTGATTCTAACTGCTTCTTTTTCCTCCTTGTGATATGAAATAAAATACAAGTTCAAGCCAGATTGGATTGATGAGCACACTTACAGTGGTGTGAAAAACTATTTGCCCCCTTCCTGATTTCTTATTCTTTTGCATGTTTGTCACACAAAATGTTTCTGATCATCAAACACATTTAACCATTCGTCAAATATAACACAAGTAAACACAAAATGCAGTTTTTAAATGATGGTTTTATTATTTACGGAGAAAAAAAATCCAAACCTACATGGCCCTGTGTGAAAAAGTAATTGCCCCCTTGTTAAAAAATAACCTAACTATCACACCTGAGTTCAATTTCCGTAGCCACCCACAGGCCTGATTACTGCCACACCTGTTTCAATCAAGAAATCACTTAAATAGGAGCTGCCTGACACAGACAAGTAGACCAAAAGCACCTCAAAAGCTAGACATCATGCCAAGATCCAAAGAAATTCAGGAACAAATGAGAACAGAAGTAATTGAGATCTATCAGTCTGGTAAAGGATATAAAGCCATTTCTAAAGCTTTGGGACTCCAGTGAACCACAGTGAGAGCCATTATCCACAAATGGCAAAAACATGGAACAGTGGTGAACCTTCCCAGGAGTGGCCGGCCGACCAAAATTACCCCAAGAGCGCAGAGACGACTCATCCGAGAGGTCACAAAAGACCCCAGGACGACGTCTAAAGAACTGCAGGCCTCACTTGCCTCAATTAAGGTCAGTGTTCACGACTCCACCATAAGAAAGAGACTGGGCAAAACGGCCTGCATGGCAGATTTCAAGACGCAAACCACTGTTAAGCAAAAGAACATTAGGGCTCGTCTCAATTTTGCTAAGAAACATCTCAATGATTGCCAAGACTTTTGGGAAAATACCTTGTGGACTGATGAGACAAAAGTTGAACTTTTTCGAAGGCAAATGTCCCGTTACATCTGGCGTAAAAGGAACACAGCATTTCAGAAAAAGAACATCATACCAACAGTAAAATATGGTGGTGGTAGTGTGATGGTCTGGGGTTGTTTTGCTGCTTCAGGACCTGGAAGGCTTGCTGTGATAGATGGAACCATGAATTCTACTGTCTACCAAAAATCCTGAAGGAGAATGTCCGCCATCTGTTCGTCAACTCAAGCTGAAGCGATCTTGGGTGCTGCAACAGGACAATGACCCAAAACACACCAGCAAATCCACCTCTGAATGGCTGAAGAAAAACAAAATGAAGACTTTGGAGTGGCCTAGTCAAAGTCCTGACCTGAATCCAATTGAGATGCTATGGCATGACCTTAAAAAGGCGGTTCATGCTAGAAAACCCTCAAATAAAGCTGAATTACAACAATTCTGCAAAGATGAGTGGGCCAAAATTCCTCCAGAGCGCTGTAAAAGACTCATTGCAAGTTATCACAAACGCTTGATTGCAGTTATTGCTGCTAAGGGTGGCCCAACCAGTTATTAGGTTCAGGGGCAATTACTTTTCACACAGGGCCATGTAGGTTTGGATTTTTTCTCCTAAATAATAAAACCATCATTTAAAAACTCCATTTTGTGTTTACTTGTGTTATATTTGACTAATGGTTACATGTGTTTGATGATCAGAAACATTTTGTGTGACAAACATGCAAAAGAATAAGAAATCAGGAAGGGGGCAAATAGTTTTTCACACCACTGTATATACAGTATAGAAATTTCAAAGAGCCAGATGTGGGTGGTGGGGGGTTGATTTTTTTTACTTAGTGGTAAAATACATACAGTATTTCAGATAACTGTGGTGTCCTTTTGGAGGTCAGATATTGATGTGCCACAGTACTCCAGTCCCCAAAGCAGAAACATTTAATTGCTGGTACAGCAAATTGGCCCACTTTAAGCCCTATGTGCAAAGCAAGCCAGGAGTGACAGCATGCCTTAGTCAGTTCAAACGCTTGCACAGCTCAGTAAAAGGATCCCCCGTGGACAGAGTATAGAGGAGGCGAAAAGTTTTTATAAAGTTGACAATATTATTTCTTTTCACCTGTTCTTTTCTGTACATAGTTTTAATGTTCAATTTATTGCCTGGACCTTATAAATTTGTGTAGCCTGTAAACATCAATGCTCTGTGTAATAAGTTAAAGTAAAACCACAATTCAGTATATATTGCTTTTGATCTAAACTCTTCAAAACTTTTTAAAGGTACACAATTACGTATCAGAGTCTTATATGCACATCTGACAGAAGCTATCATTTTTAAAGAATGTACTACAAGGTGACATTATATTTTGCTTTTAACAAAACTTGTATTCTCTTGCATTAGCATAGGCTGCAGTATTCTAAATAATGCAAAACAGCAAAATATATGCACTTTCCTGACATCAGAAAATGAAATGAAAACTATGAGCTGGGAATTATATCACCGTGTTGGTGATGAGGATGGTTATGACAAGATAAGCAGGATTTTCCTGAGACAGGAAGATGATGGTTCTTCAATAAGGTAAGGAGTAATGAAGAAAAAGTTGCCAATTCATGATGAGTCAACAGTGATTTTTTTCCTATAGCTTGGGTATATACAGAAGCTATTGTCATTATATTTATTGAATTTATAATAGTAATTTTGTTAATACAAAATTTCTCCTTGTAATGAAACTTTTATAAACAAATACTATTGCTTCATGTGGCATCTTTTTTGATATTTGTACAGCTTTATTTAATCAGTTAAGCACACTTTTTGAATTGTATGACAGTTATATGGTAAATGTGTGGAAGACTGCCAGGATTTCTCATGTCTTTAGGCTTATTTTTTTAAAATATAAAAATATTGCAAATCATATTTTTTCAGATCAATTAAAGTACCTGTTCTGTTAGATAAATAACTAAAGTGAGATAGAAATGTTCACAGATACCAATTCAAGTCCACAAAGCTTCAGAATACATTCATGTGTGAAAGAAAAAATAATACAATTTTGAATGTTTAAAAGATATTCAGCGTAACTGATAAAAAAAGTGATCTACAGTCATTAAGTTCACATTATCCTTATATTTCATGTATCATGCTATGTATAAAGTATTACTTTTTCAAAATAAAATTTCTCTGCCTTTTTTTTTCTTAAAAAATCATAATCTAACTCTTAATTAAACTGGTCTCAATTTTCCTGAATAAAAGTGTCATACAGATGCACAGCAAACATGCCATGATTCTTCAACTATAAAACCAATATAGTTCAATTTTATATAATGGTCTTATTATATGTTCAGCAATATGGTATGATACAAATATTAAAATTTTCATTTTATAAGTAATTTTAATGTAAAGGAAAGGACAAACATATAATTCATGTAATGAATATTGTTTAAAATACTTAATACAACTGTACAGCACTAAAATTAATTGTGATGAATATAGTATGCTCACAGAAAACACTTTGTGACCAGATACAAAACCAATAATGACATTTATAAGAAAATATAATAAGTAGGCATGCTGCATTATATTTGTGCCATATTTGGTGGCCTGTTGCTATCAGTTACCCAGGGTCTTGCAACATTCCAGCAGTATAATCTGTGGCAGCACATTGTAGGCTAATTTTTGTGGTCATAAAAATTATTTATGAACATTTTGAAATCACTTCAGTTCTTTTTGTCTTCAACTCCGGACTCACCAGCCCAAGAAAAATCCCACATATGATATACCATTTGACTTGATGTCTAGTTTTTGCAGGACTCAAAAAAAAATCCTACTTTTAGGCCGTTTTTCAACCATGTTTTGTGCAGGAAATTACACCCTTATGACTGAAAAGTAAATCAATAGGTGTGTTCACAAAAGTGATCGGACTTGAAGTTGTGCATGCCACATCAACCAAGCCCAAGGGTTCACCACCTAATAGAATATGAAGGCCTAAAGTTTCTCCTTTTCATAAAACCTCAAAAAAAAAAGGAAAAAAGTATAATAGATAGTAAGGTTTGTGAAGTGTCATCTTATGATATTTCAAGGTTGTTGATCACATATTTTTGATATATTTTTACTATTGACCCTAGTTCTTCTTAGAGTCACTTCCAGAAGGTTCAAAATGATAAATCTCAAACATATGCATATGGGGTATAATTTTAGTCGATTGCAAGGCCAGTTATTTTGAATATAATTTTTAGATTTTTGATCCTTTACTTAGGATCTAGCCCTTTGTGCACCTTTATGAGAGAATGAGAAATGAAAAATTTCTATTACAATCAAGAATATTTAGACTTCAAATTAAAGCACACATTTTAATATCTCAGATATCTGAAGCAACTACTCCCATTTATTATGTATTTCTACCTCAGGAAGGTAACCCATTACATTTCTTATAAACACCCTGAATTAGGATGGCTTATGCCAATTAAGAATTTTTTAAAAGTTTTTCATGAAATATATTCAAAAACATAGTATTATATATACAGTCATGGCAAAACGTTTTGAGAGTGACACAAATATTGGTTTTCACAAAGTTTACTGCTTTTGATCTTTTTGTCTGATGTTTCTATGGTATACTGAAGTATAATTGCAAGTATTAAATAAGTTTCAAAGGCTTTTATTGACAATTACATTAAGAGTCAATATTTGCTGTGTTGGCCCTTCTTTCTTTTTCAAGACGTTGGCAATTCGCCCTGGCATGCTGTCAATCAACTTCTGGGCCAAATCCTGACTGATGGCAGCCAATTCTTGCATAATTAATGCTTGTGGTGAATGAGAATTTGTGGGTTGTTTGTTTGTCCACCTCCCTCTGGAGGATTGACCACAAGTTCTCAGTGGGGTATTTTGTTTGCTGGGCCACTTAGTTATCACTTTTGCCTTACAGCACGCTCCATCATGCTGGAAAAGGCATTGTTGGTTACCCATGCCCAGAGGGGACTGGGCTGTCTCATGGTCTGGAAAACCTACAGATTTTATTTTTTTCTCCAGCCGTCTGGAGTTTTTTTTTTGTTTTTTCTGTCCCCCCTGGCCATTGGACCTTACTCTTATTCGATGTTAATTAATGTTGATTTATTTTGTTTTCTTATTGTGTCTTTTATTATTTTTTTTCTTTATTATATAAAGCACTTTGAGCTACTGTTTGTATGAAAATGTGCTATATAAATAAATGTTGTTGTTGTTACCAAACTCTTCTTGGATGATTGGGAGAAGTTGCTTCCAGAGGATGTTTTGGTACCATTCTTTATTCATGGCTGTGTTCTTAGGCAAAATTGTGAGTGAACCCACTGCCTTGGCTAAGAAGCAACCCCACACATGAATGGTCTCAGGATGCTTTACTATTGGCAAGACACAGGACTGATGGTAGCGCTCACCTTTTCATTTTTTGGGTGCCCCAAACAATTGGAAAGGGGATTCATCAGAGAAAATGACTTTACCCCAATAGTCCTCAGCCGTCAATATACCTGTACCTTTTGCAGAATATCAATCTGTCCCTGATGTTTTTCTTGTAGAGATGGGGCTTATTTGCTGCCCTTCTTGACACCAGGCCATCCTCCAAAAGTCTTCACCTCCCTGTATGTGCAAATGCTCTCTCACCTGCTTGCTGCCATTCCTGTGCAACTTCTGCACTGTTGGTGCCCCGATCTCACAGCTGAATCAACTTTAGGAGACAGTCCTGGTGCTTGCTGAACATTCTTGGGCACCCTGAAACCTTCTTCACAAGAGCAGTGGAAATGCTGTTTTTGGGATTAAGTTCACTTTCATGGTAAAGAGGGACTTTGCAATTAATTGCCATTCATCTGATCAATCTTCATAACATTCTGGAGTATATGCAAATTGCCATCATAAAAACTGAGGCAGCAAACTTTGTGAAAATTAGTATTTGTGCCATTCTCAATACAATTGGCCATGACTGTACTTTACACAAGCCAAACTTCATAATTCCAGAAGTTCTGGAATAAAAATGCAATAATGTAAATTTTCCCACCATACTATATAGGTGAACTTGGTCACTTATGGATATTTTAATAGATGTCTCAGGGTTTCCCCCACATGCATTATGGATTATTGAAAGGCTATAAGTGGATCCAGAGTAGATAAAAATTATAGGTCTGCTCAAGTAATTTGTTAAGTACACTTATTAACATCCCTAAAGACATGCAGTATTAGGTTGATTAGTCACTCCAGATTAATCACATGTGAATGGGGGGAGTGCCTGGTGCCCTGGTTGTACTGTTGTGCATTTCTTTTAAAGTCACTCAGTATATTGCAAGAAAGATAGAGGGCACTGTTGCCCTGTGAACCCAACAAACACAGGGTAAAAGCAATAAGAGAGAGAGAGAGGTTAGGAGCCTGCACTGATACAGCGGATTGCCGTACGCAACACATGACAAACCAACGCAGGATGCCAGATTAGAACCCGAGTGCAGCCATGCAATGGGTGACACCTCAGCACCCACACTAGTTCAGATAGAATGGAACCAGTGTGAGGTTTTTTTATGATGGCTAGTGTGCCAGTTCTGCCACTAACCCCCAGGTTTTTCCCTGCAGGTTGGAGGGCCTACATGCACGTCTGGATGCAGATTAACGTCATACCCAGGACGGAGCCATTGCTCAAAGTAGAGTCACTTTTGGCCTTTATGGGATTCAAACCGGCAATCTTCCAATTGCCAGTGCAGATCCCCAGCTTCAGAGCCAACACTCTGGCCAAAAGCAATAAGAAGATCTTTTAATTATTCGTCTTCCTTCAAAGTGCCTTTTTAGCACCACAGCCACCATACACAAATAAACCAATAACAATTAATACAATTTTCTCTTCCACACCTCCCGGCAAGCTCTGTCAACTGCCTTCCAATTCCGGCTACCTTACTGGGTCTCCACCAGTCCTTTATATAGTTCTTGACCTGGAAGTGCACCTACTCTTCCTCTCACATGACTTGCCAGTACTTCTGGGTCAGATGGGGAATCCCAGGTGTTTAATCAGCCCGGAAGTACCGTGGGGCTTATATTCTCATAACTTCCAAGCACTTCTGGGCTGTAAGGGAAGCATGACTCTCCAGAGATGAGAAAATGGACTCCAAGTCTCAGGATGCCCTGCGGGAATCTGGGGCACAGCTAATCTCCAGGGGTGCTGCCATCTAGCGTTTTGGGGGAGATAGTGTCCTGAAAAAGCTGCCTTCCCCCATCCCAGCAAGGTTGAACTACCAGCTGTCCATCACAATATAATATACACTAATAGGTTTGATTCCTTATTCTACTTGAGACACTGTGACTAGAAAAAGACATTCCTAAGCTTTCAAAGAAATAGGTAAGAAATGACAACTAAAAAGTAGCAAATCATCCTATAGCCTATGAAGATTTACTAGGACAGTCAGAACCCTAAACAGCTTTTCATGTGCAAACCTATGTCATCAATTATGTGAGGCTGAAAGAAATCCTTTCTTCTGTAATAACAAACAGATATGTCTGCACAAATGTTTATTTTTAAAACATAGAAAAATACACTTTTAAAAATTAACTATATAGCAAATATTGTCTTGGCCCTGAATTGGATTAAATGGGTCTGAGAATCTTATGGAAAAACCAAAAACATCATCTTTTACATCTTAAGGCGCTTTTCCACTGCATAGTACGGCACAGCACGGTTCAGTACAGCTCACCTTCGTTCGGCTCAGTTCGGCTCGGTTTTGCTTTCGACTGCAGTTTAGTACCGCTTTAGAGTGGGCGGATTATTCACGTGGCGTTATAGTTGCGCCGCCTCTACTGCCGTGACACCGTGGAACTTTTACAACAACACGCAGACAACGACAACACTTTAGCTCGACGACGCGCAAGGGTAAGCATCTAAAAAAAGCACATCACTAGCTAACTTTTATCACTGTTGCAAAGCATAAAATGAACTTAACTGCCAGTGTAACATTAAAATGCTGACTCTGTATATTACAGATCTTCCACATTTTGCAAAAAAGTCGCCGCAACAGACCATCTGTTTGGACATTTAACCGTGCTTCAGAGTGGTGGGATGTGATTGTTCCCGGTTTTACAAACACTCAGTGGCTGGAGAACTTTCGAATGTCTGAAGAAACATTCATCCACTTATGCAACAAACTGCGTCCAGCGATGGAGAGACGGGACACAAACTTCCGCGTGTGTGTACCTTTAAAGAAAAGAATAGCCAGTGACGCAGTAATGACGATTTTCTCCGGCCAATCAGTGACCAGCAGTTTGCACGTCACGTTTTGGTAATGGTTTGGCGCGCTTGGAACCTCGGCTGAGGTGGTACTAAAAAAAGGACCAGGTACCAGGTACTGTTCCCAGTGGAAAACCCCCCAAAAGTGAGCTGAACTGAACCGTGTCGTGCCGTACTATGCAGTAGAAAAGCGCCATTTGTTTTATTAATGTATAGTATCAGCTTATATTTGTAAACAAGACACAGCACTTGAGTAGTTTGGTTTAACACAACATAATTAAACATGGCATTCAACTTGTATACCAATACAATACCTTCATCCTTCAGAATTCCTGTATGTAATGTATAATCATCTAGCTCTGTCAACATCCAAATCAGGTAGCTGATATTCTAGTCTTGTGCTCTCATTTTCAGGATTTGATTTTTTCCTTGCTTATTTCATATAGGTGATGCATTATTGAACTCTCATATCAGGCGAGCAGCCATTTAGTCATTTACAAAAATAAGAATTTGTAATGTTTAAAAAGTAACTGAAGGTTAGATGGATGAGGTTTCTAAGTAAACAGAGTTAATTTACTGTGAAATTGTGGTGGAGATCTTTGCATATTTAACCTTTTTTTGTTTGTTTTTTCTTAAGACTTTTGCTCTCTGATATCTCTGAATATATTCTTTTGGGAGTATCTAAAATGATAATACCAACATATAAACCTACAGAGATAAATGTGTCTGGAGTGTTTGGTGAAGAGTCAATAATTGACTTTATTGACTTGTTAAAAAATCAAGATTACATGCCAAAATGTCTGCGGTAAGTCTCTTTCACTCACTCACGCACTAATTTTTTGGTATTGCAAGCTGCAGGCTGCTTATTCCTCATATTTGTTATTCATATAAAAGGGGTATCTGACCATAATATATAGCATACACCACAGAAGCAAGACTATGCCAAAGTGCATATTTCCTACTATCGTATCATATTTACAGTTGTGGTAGAAATAATCCTTCACAAAGACAAAAGTTTTGGGGACCATCTCCATATATTGTCGTCCAGACAATAAGAAAAAAAGAAGCAATTCAAAGTCTTGGAATACAATGAATGAATTTATTGGGTCAAAATGGCGGTTATATAACAGAATAAGAACATGTGACAGGAAATGGTTGGCATGGTGTGACGCTGCAGCAGGAACTGGAAACAACACCATCAAGGTTGGCCAGAAGTGACGTCATCATGGCCATTTTGGAACCCGAAAGTTGCAGGGATTATTTTTCTTCTTGATTTCTGTTGATGAAAAGTTCAGGTAAGTACCACGTGACAATCCCTTATCTCGCGATGTTTCACTCACCTTTAGGTTCTTTGCCTCCTAATCGCACATGTGTGACACAGTTTACTGTATATTTAATATTTACTACCATATATAGTGTAAGTCTGGTCTTAAACCTGAAAAATCGATCATAAAATCAGACCCTGACTTATACACCCATTGAAAAATGCGACATTTAATTTTTATTTTTTTTTAAATCTTCTTGCCTCCTCCAATCTCGCATCACTTTCTCAGAGGCATCAAATTTTGTTGCAGCAGCAAAATTACCAAATTCTTTTGCTACTTCAACAACTTTTAATTTAAAACCAGCTTCATATTTTCTTCTGATCGAACGCTCCATCATAGATAAGAGATACTCTTATGATAAAGGTGTATGAGGGTGTGAGACACAAAAAACACAAATCAGTGCAAACATTGCTTCAAAATAGTTTGGGTATTACCTTGTGGTCACATAGGCACAATATATAGAAAAAAATGACAGTGTGTTCTGTGGTTACACTCTCCACTGGGCTTTACCATATCATAATCACTTGTACCAATAGCATGAGTTTTCCGTATTCAACTTTTACGACCGACATTATAAAATGCCAGAAATTATACAGTAAAATCAAGTCCTGACTTTTTGACGGGACAACTTATCCACAAGTATGTATGGTATAGTATCAGATTAAAGCTTACTTACATTAAATAAAATCAGTTGAATAGTGCTTAACCTATATAAAACAGTCATGCACTCCTATATGGTGATCTACCTTGATTATTAACAAGGTTATTACTGTTTAGGACTGTTGTAGAAAAAGATGTTAACTGATGTCCCTTGTGGCAGATGAAATTTAATGTAAGTAAATGTAATGCATATATACGTAAGAAATAAAGAAGAGGAGGATATACAGTAGGAGTCGCAGTGGACTCGTCACTATCAAACTCTAGACAGCGTACAGAAACCATTAAAATGGCTAACAATGTTCAATGACAACATTTATTTATATAGCACATTTTGATACAAAAAGTAGCTCAAAGTGCTTTACATAATAAAGAATAGAAAAATAAAAGACACAGTAAGAAAATAAAATAAGTCAACATTAATTAACATAGAATAATAGTAAGGTCCAATGGCCAGGGTGGACAGAAAAAACAAAAAAAACTCCAGACGGCTGGAGAAAAAAATAAAATCTGTAGGGATTCCAGACCATGAGACCGCCCAGTCCCCTCTGGGCATTCTACCTAACATAAATGAAACAGTCCTCTTTGGATTTAGGGTTCTCACGGAAGGACTTGAAAATAATGGTCACGTAGACTTCTGCCTTTTAATCTATCCATCATTGTTGGAGTATCATGATGCTTTGAGTAGGTGGAGGTGGCGCAGGCCACCACCACAAAGAAACCGGAAAAAGAAACAGAAGAGAGTAGGGGTCAGTACGGATTTTAGAGCCACCATGAATAGTTATTATGAGGAAATTGAACATACAGAGTATCAGGATTAAGTTAAATTGAAGTTATAGAAAGGCCATGTTACAGTAATGTGTTTTCAGCAGTTTTTTAAAGTGCTCTACTGTATCAGCCTGGTGAATTCCTATTGGCAGGCTATTCCAGATTTTAGGTGCATAGCAGCAGAAGGCCGCCTCACCACTTCTTTTAAGTTTAGCTTTTGGAATTATAAGGAGACCCTCATTTGAGGATCTGAGGTTACGATTTGGAATATAACGTGTCAGACATTCCGATATATACGATGGGGCGAGATTATTTAAGACTTTATAAACCATAAGCAGAATTTTAAAGTCAATCCTGAATGACACAGGTAACCAGTGTAGTGACATCAAAACATGTTCGATTATTTAGCACCCTGATGTGTGAGGTTTTATATCATTTGTAGAATAAAAGTCAAAGGAAGTTATCCTTAAGCTCTACAACTCATCACTGAGGCCATCAGGCTACAGAAAGAATCACAAAAAGTCCATAGATGAATGACTAGACTGATTCCAATTCTTCAAGGTATAAGTTATGAGGAAAGATAAAAGCAGTTGAAACTTTTTAGTTTAAAATTATGAAGGGAACTGGTACCATGCATCCTGGCTGTTACTTTAAAATGAGATCATGAATATTTGCCACAGCTCAAAACATGTAAGGGGCTATCACATTCTGCCTAAACTCATTTGAAAATTTTAAGCTGCCTTATGAAAGCTTTGTGGGGAATAGTTTGCTGAACAGGAGTGAGATGTGGCCAATGAATGTGAAATATTAAGCAAAGATTTTAGAGTGGGTTAGGATTTTTAGTAGTGAGTAAAATGAGATGATAAGCAAGCAATGTGATGTAAAATATCGCAGTATATTTTTTGTGAGAGTTTTAACCCATCAAGTCCAATCATAAATCCAAAGCTATCTCTTTAATAAGAAAAGCTATTTTGCTGAAATAATTTTGATTAACCAACTATATGATCTAGATAGGCAAGTGCTTGATGACATTGTTCACAGTTTGGGCTTTGTCCTATATTTACCTTAAATTGTTTTATTTGAGTTAGATATGTGCAATTTACATTTTTAGCATAGTTGTTGATGGCTGATCTCTGTTCATTTTTGGAGATTCTTAATTAGAGGTCCCATTCCCCATGTTGTCTTAGATGTCTTGGGTGATTGTGGATGTTCAACAGGCTTCTTTCTACTTTTTTGCTAACTTTTACTTAGTGAAAATGCTTGAAAGAATATGTTTGATTTGTGATTGTTTAGAGCAATGCAAATGTACAAGTATTGCCAGCATAGAGATCTTTAGCCAAGTGTGTTTTATTATGTTTTAATGAAATTAATTCTGTTGTGGCTCACCAGTGCCATGACTTAAAACAAACAATGGAGTCAAAGGTTACTTAATCTTCATCGTATGAATATGTAATTATCACAACTACAACCGAAAAGTTGCCTTTATTAGAATTTTGAAATAAATGTCAATATACTTAGTTTATTCAGTAATGTAAAAGGCAAGCTATGGTAAGCTATACAAGTATTTTATTTTATAAGAATGTTTGTGCATCAAGTAATTCCACCATATTAAAAATGTAAAGAAATTTTAAGAAAAACATGATTCTTTTATTGAGATTGGGGCAGTCCTTGGGATATAAATGAGATTGGTTCTAAGACTGCTTTTAAATTGAATTTATAGGTAATTCAGGATTGGTACGCACAGATTTTATTTAGTGTCAGTTTGTCAGATGATTCTCTTAGTATATTTACCTTTCTTAGAATTTGGTTGCAAATCCATATTTAATCTATTAGAAGTGGAACTATAAGCAGCTATGATAAAGACAAATTTAAAACATTGTATTTGTAGAAGTATTTTAATATGTACTACAGTATTAATCGCGCATATCTCTATTGGTAAAGTATTCCATATTTTTAGTGCAGAACAGCAAAAGGTCACCTCACCATTTCTGTTATTTTTAGCTGTTGGAATAATAAGAAAACCACTATTTGAAGATTTGTGGTTATGACTGGGAATGAGGAGTGGCAGGCATTCCAAAACACAGGAAGGAGCAAGATTATTTAAAGCTTTATATACCATTAGTAGTATTTTAAAGTCAATTTTAAAAGACATGGATAAGAAATGTAACAATGTGAAGACTGGTGAGATGTGTTCAGGTCTTCTCTATGTGGTTACATTTCTTGCTGTTACATTCTGAACTACTGTACTTAATAACCAATTAACATCTTTCTTAGGTCATCCTGTTAGGAGTACATTAGAGTAATCTAGTCTGCTAAAAACATAAGTGTCTTGTAATGTTATAAGAGGTCTAACCTTTGCAATGTTTCTTAAATGAAAAAAAACACAGTTGTAGTAATATGGTTAAAGTGTGATTTAAAGGCTAGGTCAGGGTCCATGATAACACCTACTGTAAATTATTTATTTCAACCTTTACTTTTAATGCTAAGGTGTCCAGTTTATTCCTATTACCCTCACTATTTCCATTTTTAACAACAACAAAGATTTTTGTTTTCTTTTTATTTAGCTCGAGGAAATGATTATTCATCCATTCAGAAATGCAAGACAGACATTGGATGAGAGAGTCCAGTGTGTCAGGGTCATCAAGTGCTATAAATGAGTAAAGCTGCATGTCACTGCATTGCTGTGGTAGATCACCCTGTGTTTGTAGATAATCTGGCGTAACATTCGTCATGCAGCACCCTGCTGTCAGTCTCATTCACCACAACCTATTGTAAAGGATGTTGAACAATCAGAATTAACTTCTGTTCTGAATTCTAGCAGTGTGAAACAGAATAAAGACAGAATTTCATGTTTAGAATTATTATTTTAAACCTTTTCATTATTATCTGGTATTCAACCACCTTAAAGACAAACACTATGTGGAGTTACTGGTGAATAACATAACGTTCCCTAAAAATTAGTCACAGAATGTGCCATGGTACTTCCAAGTCATTTATGTGAGCTCAAATGTATGCTTAATATACAGTAAGTCTGTTTTAAATACTTTGGTGTAAGAGACCAACCTTAATGTGAAAGCTGTTTTCCTTCATTTAAGGATAAAGACTGACAGTCTGACTGCAGCTTCAACAGAAAACATCTGTGCCAGTTTGTCTGCCTACAAAGAAATGAAATCTCCAAAGTGAGTACCCTGCTCATATTAAGTGTAACTTACTGTGAATGTTCCAATGACAATATACCATCATCAAAACACCATCTGCATGTGAGGAAAAGGAAGCCATACAGTATTTTGAAAAATACCAAGCCACTGTTATGATAGCGGCTCATGTTGAAACTCCCTATTGGATGTAATAAAAATAAATTCAGATATCCACATATGTAAAAGTTTTAATTGAACACAAGGGAGAATTACAAAGCAGACACACAATATGTGGTTCTGTATACTATTAGAACAATTTGGGGTACAATGCCATTTGGTGGCTGCCCACTGTCCCAAGCTTTCTTCTGTAAACACTGGCTGCCTGTTTTCCCTGTCAGTGAATTTTACACATATTCACTTTTCAGTTAACCTGGTGTGATAAAAACACAGACCAGACATCATAAAAAGGTTTGGGGCAGCCACCCATATAATATCCCTTGCTGCAAAAGGTTTTTTAAATTGACAGTGATGTTCGCAATACTGAGTCCAAAACAGAACTGATTTCTTGGTGGTAAGATGGCGGCTTTAAAGGCCTATATAGGAAGTGATGTCATTGAGGGAGCCAGACCCGAACCCAGAAGTGACATCATCGAGGGCCCCGGGCCTGGAAGGGAAGTCATTTAATACAGATGCTGAAGTAAGAGCCTGTTTTAAGTCATAGAACGCAGATTCCATCTTGTCAGTCCATACCACATTGTTGGGAGCTCTTTTCTTCGTCAAATCAGTCAAGGTCGCCGCTCTCTCAGAAAACCGAGGTACAAACCGATGGTAGTACCTGGCTAATCTGAGAAATGCTTGGACTTGCTGCTTGGTTCGTGGATGGGACCATTTCAAAATGGCATCTATCTTTGAACACTGTGGCTTCACAGTGCCCCGACCCACCAGATAGCCCAAATATTTAGCTTCTCTCAGTCCAAAGAAACATTTCTTTGGATTGATTCGGTGCCCAGCTTCTCCTAGTGTCCACAACACCACTCTGACCTGCTGTATGTGTTCCTTCCATGTGCTGGAATAGATGACGACGTCATCCAGATAGGCAGCACTATACACATTATGGGGACAGAGTACTTTGTCCACCAGATGCTGGAAAGTCGCAGGAGCCCCGTGTAGCCAAAATGGAAGGACACGATACTGCCAGTGTCCACTAGGGGTGCTAAATGCCGTCTTCACCTTTGCGGAATCCGTTAAAGGAATCTGCCAGTAACCCTTTGTCATGTCAAGTGTGGTCAAGAACCTTGCTTGGCCCAGCCTTTTGAGGAGGTCGTCCACGCGAGGCATGGGATAAGCATCAAATTGGGAGACTTGGTTAAGACGACGGAAATCATTGCAAAACTTCCAACTTCCAACTTTCCAACTGCCGTCAGGTTTACAAACCAAGATGATTGGACTGGACCAGGGACTAAAACTTTCCTCTATCACTCCTAGTTCCAGTATTTGCTTGATTTCCAGCTCCATTTCCACTTTCTTTGCCTCAGGGAGTCTACAGGGGCACTCGTGGACGATAACCCCAGGCTCTGTCAATATGTCATGCACAATCAGAGAGGTCCTTCTTGGTCTCTCACTTACCACCTCTGGAACAAACAGGATAGATGACTCCAGCTCCTGTCTCTGTCTGAAAGTTAATTTCTTGCCGAAATTAAGGGTGTCTATTAGAGCAAAGAATGAGCTTGGCTGAGCAGAGGAGGGTCCTTCCACGGCTTCAGCAAGTTTGCATGATAAATTCGCTCGCTTGGTTGATGATTGGGTTGTTTCACCAAATAGTCGACCAGCGCTTTCCTCTCCCTAATTTCATAAGGGCCTTGCCAATGGGTGAGTAATTTGGAATGGGAGGTGGGAACCAACACCATGACACATGGAATTCTCGGAGCGCCGTGCCATGGTCGTAATAATGGGTCTGTGCTGCTTGTGCCTTTTGCATATGACTTTTTAGAATTGGCCGAATTTTTCCAAATCTATCTCGTAATTGTGTGATATATTCCAATATATTAGTAGAGGGAAGAGCCTGTCCTTCCCAGCCTTCTTTCAAAATGTATAATATACCCTGAGGTTGTCGACCATATAACAATTCAAAAGGTGAGCACCCCGTAGAGGCTTGTGGAACTTCCCGGTATGCAAATAGAACGAGATCCCAATTCCTTCTATTCCCGCTTAACACCTTGCGAAGCATCTGCCTGAGAGTCTGGTTAAACCTCTCTACTAGACCATCGGTTTGAGGATAATATACCGCGGTCTTTAAGTGCTTTATTTTCAGTAACTTGGCCGTTTCCCTGAATGTTTCTGAGGTAAAATGTCCCTTGGGCCATTAGGACCCTACAAGTTCCCACGCAATTGCTTTAGATGTAGCTGAGCACAAAGGAACAGCTTCTGGGTATCGGGTCGCATAATCAATGAGGACTAATATATTTTTGTGTCCCTGGGCTGAGGGCTCTAAGGGTCCTACTATATCGAACCCTATTCTTTAAAAGGGAGTGTCAATTAGGGGAAGGGGAATGAGAGGAGCGCGGCCCCTCCTAGGAATTTCCTGTAGTTGACACTCTGGACAAGAAGTACAACAAACGGCGAACCTCCTCATTAATTCCCAGCCAATAAAATCTGAGCTTGATCCGCTCTAAGGTTTTTCCAATGCCTAAATGGCCTCCAAGGAGGTGAGAATGTGCCAATTCACAAACCTGCCCCCAGAAGGTTCGTGGGATTAGCAACAATTTCTGGACCTTCCCCTCATGCTCTGCGATCCGTTATAATAAGTCATTCTCTATTACGAAGTGAGGTCCTTGTGGCATGGACTGATGCGTGCATTGGCCCTTAACACTGGAATTACCAGAGCCTACGAAAAAACTCTTAGTTCCGTCCCACCTTAAATCGATTCTTAAAACCGTTCTCACCTCTCCGCCAGCGTCTTTTGTTAATCTAAATGTGCTGATAAAGAAAAGTTGCAAGTAGCCGGCTATTCTATCCCCCACCGACTAAGAACGTGCACAAAGTTCTCCCAGCTCATGCCTTGATTGATTATCTGGGAGTGAAGTGGAGTTTTAGAGTGGAAATAATAGATTATTTGGAATACACGCATTTCACGTGTGTTCCGTTTCTACTGTAATCCGTGTAAACACATTTTTAAAACAGAAGCGTTTTTCATTTTGTAGTAGTAAATGACAAAATGTAGGCATAAACTCTATAATGTATGAAGCCTGAAGTCCAAATATCAAAGAAATAGTTTCACAAAAGGTACAAATATAATAGAACAAGCATGCTTTTATTCAACACAATAACTGCAGAAAAAAGCCGCCTTAGCATGCCACATTGACACATATTCATTACAACTGCCTCGGTAGCGTAATGGTATCAGCTGTTGACTAGTAATCAAAAGGTCATGAGTTTGATCCCACACGACTCCGTTTTGAGAAGTAAACTGCTCTTATTCTTAATATTTTAAAATAAAAACGTACATTTATTTTCAGTGTGTAACAGCCAGTGTAATTTATGATACTTGTAAAGTTTAGTTTTTTTTTTAGTTCACTTTTCATTCGCTCAGTCATGTTCAAGATCCTATAAAGATGCGCTGTAGCAAAACAGGGTACTTGTGACTGCATTCTCGTGACAATGCTTGCGAACTGCAGTGCCTGCGTGCACTTTTCGAGGCATTACACGTCTATTTTTTGAGCATGCCCGTGTCGCTCAAACACAGGAACATATGTTGGTGTACAAGTATAACAAAACAAGTGCACTTTTATTCTAGACTATCAGACAGGCAGAGAGGGCACTAGATATATAAATAAATAAACAGGGAAGGCACTGTATAATAGATATATAAAAAACAGCTATGTCTAATTGCATATAGCTCTGAACTTACTGCTCTGTACTATTCTGTCCTGTGCATGTCCTGGAGTACAAAAGAAACGCCACCATACAGCAACATGTGCGAACTGGCAAGATTGGGAAAAAAACACGCAGTCACTGATTACAAACCGCAAGATGAATGAAAGAGACAATATATTTAAAAACATCATCGCACTAATGCAATATTATTTGAAAACAAAAGCGTCATATCGGGTTTGAATATGCGCCCGATCTGACACTGTCTGTTTTCAGATAATATCGCATGTACTGTACGTTGAAACTGCTGCACTGAATAAGCTGACGCCTTTTGAAACCTGCGTCGGCGTGTATTCAAACCCAATCTGACATTGTTCGTTTTCAAATAAATTGCATGTACTGTACTATTTTAGAATAAAAACATACATTTGATTTCAGTCAGTCTGTAAGAGCCAGTGTAAATACATAATTATAAAGGTTACCTTTTTTTTTTATTCAGTTCCATTCTCTCAGACGCGTTTATGACCCCCAAACCCCCATCTGACACTGCTGTTTTCACATAAAGACATGCTATAGCTCAAATGTGATTTATTTGGAGATGCGCTATAGCTTGAATGTTATTTATATAGGGAAGAAAGTACAGTGTCAGGCGCTCATTCAGTGTAATAGAAACTATAGCACAGAGAGATGTGTACACTGCAACAAGTACACATGTCGTGAATGTAGGAAGGGTGTGTGGGAATTGTTAATATTTTAATGTGATGATTTTATATAGCACGGATCAGAAATCAGCAGTTCTTAGCATTGTACCATGCAAGCTGTCGTATCAACCGCCTACTGTAACTTGCTTTATTTTTTCTTCACTTATAGCCTAGAATAAAAGTGCACCGTGTTTGAGCGACACGGCATGCTCAAAAAATAGACGTGTAATGCCACGAAAAGTGCACGCAGGCACTGCAGTTGGCAAGCATTGTTACGAGAATGCAGTCACAAGTACGCTGTAGAGCTACAGTGCATCTTTATGTGAAAACAGCATTGTCAGATTGGGGGGAGGTAGGGAAGGATCTTGAACACGACTGAGTGAATGAAAAGTGAATAAAAAAAAAACTAAACTTTAAAAGTATAAATTACACTGGCTGTTACACACTGAAATCAAATATATGTTTTTATTTTAAAATAGTAAGAATAAGAGCAGTTTACTTCTCAAAACGGAGTCGTGCGGGATCAAACTCTTGACCCTTTCATTACTAGTCAGCAGCTGATACCATTACCCTACCGAGGCAGTTGTAATGAATATGTGTCAATGTGGCATGCTAAGGCGGCTTTTTTTCTGCAGTTATATTTTTGAATAAAAGCATGCTTGTTCTGTTATATTTGTACCTTTTGTTAAACTGTTTCTTTGATATTTGGACTTCAGGCTTCATACATTATATAGTTTATGCCTACATTTTGTCTTTTACTACTACAATATGAAAAACGTTTCTGTTTTAACAATGTGTTTACACGGATTACTGTAGAAACGGAACACACGTGAAATGCGTGTATTCCAAATAATCTATTATTTCCACTCTAAAACTCCACTTCACTCCCAGATAATCAATCAAGGCATGAGCTGGGAGAAGTTTGTGTACGTTCTAAGTCGGTGGGGAATGGAATAGCCGGCCACTTGCAACTTTTCTTTATCAGCACATTTAGATTAACAAAAGACGCTGGCAGAGAGGTGAGAACGGTTTTAAGAATCAATTTAAAGTAAGATGGATCTCCAAGTTTTTTCGTAGGCTCTGGTAATTCTAGTGTTAATGAGAACAACTGCATTTTTTGCAAATTTAAGGGAGTCATCTTTCCATTGCTCCCTTTTAAAAGAAGCTGACATTTCTTTAAATTGAAAATGAATTTGGGAGAGAGGATCCGGGTTGACCTCAAGGGGTGGAGACTCGTCCCAAATTGTTGAGGCGTGTGTGGATGATGTTTCCACCCGCGACGGTCCCAGAGTCACTCCGTCCTCCTCACGGGCTTCCGTACGTCTCCCTGCCGGCAGAATACATGGCGTGGAAACAGCTTGAGATGAATTATCCTCATCTGTAACTAGGCCCAAGTGTGGATCAGTAGTAACCTGTAGCTAACTGCATTTATTATTAGACCAGTTTCACCCCAGAATTACTGGAAAAGGTGGATTGGGGAGGATCACTACGGGGAATTTTTTTAGCAAACCTCCTTGAGAAATGAAAACTGGGGTCGATTTATAGGTATGGACTTCTCCGTAAATACATTTAATACTGGTCTTTACTTTCATCCATTGTCGCAGCAAGATTTATTGGCAATCAACAATGGAAATGTTGCTGCCTGAGTCAAACAATGCATTGAGGTTTATAACCATTTACGACTACTTGTCCCATCTGGGATGCCATCAGGGGATTAGCAAGGGCACACAAACTGGTCTCCATCCTCCACCTGCATTCCGCCTCGCTCCCGGATAGGTTATCCGTCAAGCAGCCCGGGGACTTCGGAACAGGTTCCGGTTTATGTGGAAGAGACTTATGGTGTAGGACGTAATCTCTAGGGAATCAACTAGAGCATCGTTCTGCTCTCCCAGATTTCGAGGCTGATTTAGGTTTTTCTATGAGCTGTACCAGCTCTTCCATTAAATGGAATTCTCCCCAGACCGGCTGGGAAAAAGAGATGGGGAAGCCCTTGTAAAAAAATAAAACAGGCTATTTGCTGCACTATTTGGAAGGGAGTTAATTCAAACGACCTTAGCCATAATGACACCTGTCCCCACGTTTCCATAGCTTGCCCCCGAACTGATCCCTTAGGATCGAATTTCCAAGCCTTTATTCTCCCTCCCTGCTGGTCTGGGGCTAACCCACTTTTAGCTGGGTCCTTGGTCTCAATGGGCAGCTCAGCTCTCTTGTCTGAGAGAACATAATAAGCCCTTTTTGTTTCATCCCCAGAAACGAGCCTACGTCTGTATATCTCCTCTACACTCTCCTTCTGGTAAGATACTAGCCCAAGTTTACACTTACAAAGTGGAGCCTGTCCTTACCTCCTACTTGCACATGTGTGACACTGGTTATTGTATACTGTATTATGAAAGACTTGAGGGTACAGTAAGACATGCCACGCAATGGCCCTGAAAAATGTTGCAAGTTTTAAAAAGGCCAAGTGGCCATCACAACTGATTTACCCCTATGAGAACAATGGCTAAGGCTAGCTAGCTTCTTGCCAGACCCTCATAATTCTTTTTACCCCATTTTCCTGTAACACTTCCATTGGGCCTAACAAACTTGTTAACTTTTGGTGATGTCTACAAAAGTTTTTTACTGGCCTTCTAAATCTCTGTAGCCTTAAACTATTTAATTAGGGCATTATTGTCATGTGTTGCTGCTGATTATTTACATACTTGTTATAGTTTATACTTTATACTTGTTATAGTTATGTACATATTTGTTATAGATGCCCTCCAGAGCATTTGTTTTCTTTGCTTGTTCATTTTGCTCATACATTTTAACATTATTCAGAATTTATTATATCTGTGTTCTTCATTTTTACCACTTGGGAGTATTTTCATACACATTTACAGGTACGTATGTGGTCATGGGACCACTTGTAGTAAGGTGTTTTAATGAGGCGATTATTTCTGCTCCCTTTTTAAGGCTAAGAAATGCAAAGGAATTGCAGTCTAATCCCATTCTCTTAACGTTTTTTTTTCCCAGTAACATGTTTTTGCCTACTCCTCCTCACTATTATTATTATTAGTTATAAAGTATATTATTTATTTTAGTAGTAGTGGTAGTACTGCTACTATGTGCCTGCTGAATTATGAAACTTAAATTGTTTCTGGTTGTTGGGATTACTGTACTTTTTTTCCTTAGGAAACCTCAGGACAGATGAAATGGATAAAGATGAATAGTTAATGACCAATGGAAGCATTTGACAACACATCAGCAACAGTTGTCAGACAGCATTTCAGTTATTAAGTTAACTTACAGTATGGTATTATTTCATATTTTTTATTTTTTCTCTTGTTAAGCAGATGCTCGCAACCAGAAGCTAAAGATGCAAGCATTAATGCTTAAAGGAGATTCCAGCCTTTGGAACCAGTGCCACCTCTGGATGTTTCATTGTTGAGTTAACCATTCCAGTAGCATGAAGGCTATGGTTAAAAAAAATGTACATTAACCAAAAATAATTTAGAATTTCGACTTGACTCAACACCAAAATTGCTTGTATTTGGTCAAGTTTCAGCAGAGAAGGACAACATGAAAGAGCATGACAGACTGTGCCTCACACACACACACACGATACTTGCCCAAGGAAGATCAATTCACTACAAAAAGACACTTTTAATTTTAAATCTCATAAAATGACAAACCAAGATGCACTTTTTTTATTTACTTTATTTTATATTTACATAATTTTTAATTTTTTTACTATTTACGTCTAAGATTTCTTTAGAGGTGTGCTTTACTTTATTATGCATTTCAATCCCTAAATCAATTATTTCTTTCTCTTGTTTCACTTTAATTAGTATAATGAGTGCATTCTTTATAAAATGTGTATATGCTATAGTTTTTGTTTATGGTGCTTTTACGATTTCGTATTTGTAATATACACAATATCTGTATGTAATTTGATTGTTTGGTGGTTAATATAGTTATGGTAAAGAGCTTTATGATTAAATTCTACCAAATGGGGTATATATTTTGTCATATCTCACAGGTGTTTTTTTATCATTCCAATTTTTTTATTACTTTGTCAAGCAGTTTGTTCCTAATAATGTCACATCATTGTTTTCTATTTCTGCTTTTATTGTTGCTTTTTAAAAATACAAATGTCAAAAGTGCTCAAGAGCCCCAGTCAAAAGCACCCAATCCCACGTATGCATTTTTATGAAATATAACTATTTATTCAGACACTGTTTCTTATTGATCCTAAGTTAGAGTGTCACACATTAACAAGGGGTGTAGGGACACTCTGTTAGTCATTCAGGAGACATACATATCAGCAGCTACAGATTCCCACAGCTCCTCTGTTCACAACTTGAGATACTGCTGTTCCTAAGGTATACGTTCCAAGTCTGAAATACAATGCATAGCTTCATAATGAAATGTTATATAACTAAAAAATTAATTATTAATTAATTAATAATTTTTATGTTCTGTTATAAAAGATAATAATGTAAAAAAGTTTACCATGCAGTCAGAGCATGATGAAGACAGGATGTGAGTATGGAAAAAAAGAAATTGTAATATGTCCTGAGGCTGCAGTGGGGAAAGGTAAGAAGGAGAGATACGTAAGGGCAAGGAAGTTTCTCAGAGCTCCAAGATGCCCCTTTCCGAGATATATACACAATGTGTTTAGAACATCTCCTGAAGTACTTCATTCCAGGCACAGACATATGTGTGGTTGAGCAGTTTGTTGGTTTCAGAAGCAAGTGCAATTTCAGACAATATATCCTATTCAAGCCTGAAAATTATGGAATAAAAAATCTAGTAGAACTGTGATGCAGCGACCAGCTACCCTCTCAAGTGTGAGATATACCTTGGCAGACAGGCTGGGAGGGAACGAGATGTAAATAAAGGGGCCCATGTAGTGAAAGAGCTTGTGGGACCTTGGTGCAGAAGTGGCAGACATGTCACAGCTGCCAAATTTTTCACTTCCGTTCCCTTAGCTGAAGTCTTACTGGAAAATGGATTGACATATTACATAAATTACTCTTGTGTCATGTGTTCCAGCAAAAAGATATGATGTACTGGAGCTGTGAAAAGCAAAAACCAGAGATCATACTACACTATAATGCAACCAAAGGTAGTGCGGATAATCTGGATCATCTGGCCATAATTTTCACATGCAGAAGAAAAATAAACAGATGGGCAATGGCACTATTTAAAGAACATGGATGTTGCGGCCATTGCTGTCGTCATCATCTGGGTGGGGAACTTCCCAGACTGGAAGGCATCAAAACATGACAGGCATTGCCAGGTCATACCGAGGCAGCTGGGGCATGCCTTGGTCACGCCACACATGAAAAAGGAGAGCTGAAACTCCTAGATTGTAAGCCCCAATCAAAGCAATATTGACCCTTATGGGAGTGAGTAAAATTCCTGCAGATGTGACTGCTCAACGCTTGGGTGGAAAATCTATTCAGAAAAGGTGTC
This sequence comes from Polypterus senegalus, assembly GCF_016835505.1. Classification (NCBI taxonomy): domain Eukaryota; kingdom Metazoa; phylum Chordata; class Cladistia; order Polypteriformes; family Polypteridae; genus Polypterus; species Polypterus senegalus. The sequence continues at coordinate 226,252,381 of NC_053157.1, forward strand.
ACCTTTGCTCCTGAGACACAGACAGGAAGGTAGCAACTGTTTGCTCCTTCTGTCACATGCCATCATGCACTGAGCATAGCATGAAGCAAATTGTGTGTATGACTGCCTGTAGTGTTTATAGTTTTCATTTTATTTACTTTGCACTGAAAGAAAAAATAAACTTTAGAAGTGTTGAAGAATTTAGTTTTAAAAGATAAAAGAATATGTAAATAAAAATTGTTTGAATGACTATGTGTTTCTTTCAATTATTTTATATACAAAATATGCAAATTAATTGTAAATTTACTAAAATAATAATAATAATCTTTTCTTTAGATGGCATTATTTACATAACTAATAATGCTTTAATAAGAAGTTTTGCTGTTATTATTATTTTACCATAATAATTGCTTCTTCTGTTAAATTATCCTTGGGGTCCCCAGGGATCCCAGTGGGCAGTTCATGTATGTAAAATATGTTGGTAGGGTGAATGTTAAGCATCATTATTTAGCTAAAATGTTAACAGAGATAAGCATTTTCATTTGAAATTGCAAAGAATTTTCGTAAATATGCATTTTATTGTTCGTATTTGCCACTTACTGTATAATTTAGGGGTTTCTGCACAGGTTTCAAGAACAAGTCAAAATAAAAAGAATTAAATTTATTTATCACATACAGTCAAGTTGAGATAGTAATTTGACATCTGAACATTTTTTTTCTCTTTTAATACTCAAGATTTGATCTTCATTTAATTTAATTTTAATAAAAAAAAAAGTTATGGCAGTTTTTGTAATCCTATCTTAAATTTTAATAATGAGGCCAGTGCAAGGAAGGACCCAGTCGTCTATGAGAGCTACATCTGCAAGAGATAACAGTTGATCCAGCATTTCAAGCTCAGGGTCGTTGAACTGGAAGAAGAGTTGGCTGGCCTGTGTTGTAGTAGAGAAATGGCACACCTGGCCCAGATGTCCTTTAGAGATAGTGTGCACCCCTAAGGTGGCAAAGTAAAGGGTGCTCATTGTCCAGGCCTTCAACCCCAGAACTGGAAGGGTCAAAACTGTTTTCAGGTCCTTGCGGAGCTGGACGGTCAAAACTGTTTTCAGGTCTTTGTGGAGCTGGACGATATCTCTGATGGTTCTGAGGTGATAGGTAGGGATGTGGAGCCCCAATGGGCCACCTCAAAACCAGATTCCAGAAAGACAATGGTTGTTAGAGAGATATCAATAATTAAGAGACACGGCTCACATTTCAAGGTGCACCTCCCAGCTTGCACGAGAGTGCATATTATGGGATGTTCAAAAGCGAAAGTACTATAGTAGTCATTTCCAAGTAGAGGAACATTTGTTTGTGATAAGTAAGAGTCAGTAGTGTCCTGAATTAATAAGAAGTGTGTGTTAATGACCAGAGGTGGGTTCGTTTGCATTTTACTTGTATGCTTTTATACGTTAAGATGCAAAGTTGTTTAAGTGTACTGTTTAGCATTTATATGTTGGTAATGTGCCTTAGTGTTAGTTACATGCAGCAATATTATTTAATAATAGTTTATGGTATTCCATCAATGCACTTTACTATAAGTTTGTTAATACTATGTACTGATAAGTTCTTGATTTGGATTCTATATTCCCAGTAAGCTAGTGCCTAATTTGAGTAATATTGCCATCTAGTGGACTTTGTGTAACTTACCAATAAGTTTTAGGTATTATTTTTATTGTAGACCACATATACACCTATATACCTATTCAAATACAGGTGTATATCTTCAAATAAATTAATTCAATTTCATTCTGAGTTGCTGTGTGGAATTCTCTGCATCATTTACCAGTGCCCTGATTGACACACCGGAGTGAACACTATAAGTCCTGAACACACTACAGATACAGTAGTCCTTCGCTACAATGGTAGTGATACTTGGGGACTCAATCATTATGGGGATTGATGCACAGGTTTCCTCCAGAAACAGAGTCTTGCACGGTGTGTTGCCTTCTGAGTGCACAGGTGGGAAACCTCCATGGAAGGGTAGATAGGCTATTGGCCAGAGTGGGGGTGGATCCAGTTGTTATTGTCCATGTTGGAACAAATGACATACATAAGGGTAGTCTGTCAATTCTGTGATCCAAATTCAAAAAGTTAGGTGCCAGGCTGAGGAACAAATCTGACAAGGTAGTCTTCTCTGAAGTTCTGCCTGTGCCAGGTGCCAGGCCAGGTAAGACTGAGGAGATTAGAAGGCCTAACGTGTGGCTCAGATCTTGGTGCAGGGTAGAAGGGTATAGGTTTATGGGGCATTGGGACTCATTTGGGAACAGATGGGACCTGTTCTGCCACAGCACATTACATCTAACATGGAGGGGCACAAATGATTTGGGGAAGGCATATGAGTAAGCTAGTTAAGGATTGTTTAAACTAGGGAATGGTTGGGGGCTGGCGTTTGGGAGTTTAGGACATTCCACGTTTAGAACTATGCATGGAGGAGTACAAGTAAAAATGCATAGTAATGTAAATTCTAACCCAATGTTTAAATGTAGAAGGATTAAACAACACACATTAAAAATAGCTTGCCTTAATGCTAGAAGTATGAAAAATATGTCAAGTGAGATGAAGTTGTATGTATTAGAGCATAATTATGATATTATAGCAATAACGGAAACCTGGCTAAATAACAAAGATGAGGATGAGAATAATATAGAGGGATACACATTTTTAGGAAGGATAGACAGAACAGAAAAGGGAGGCTGTTTATGTCAAACAAAATTTAAATGTAAGTTCACTTCAGTTGGATGATGAGCCTCATCTCAGTGAGGACATGTGGCTTTGCCTGGAAAAGATTAGAGATAGAGTTCCTATTTTAGCAGTTTGTTATAGACCATTCAATGCAGACAGTAATTTCAACACTCACCTTTAAGTAATATTGAAAAGGCAGGTTTACAGGGAGATATTATAGTCATGGGGGGTATTTAACTATCAGAATATTAACTGGGATAACCTTGCAGATGGAGGAGCACAAGAGTTTTTAGAAGTAATCAGCGACTGTTTTTTAATACAGCATGTTAAAGCACCAACATGAGGTGAAGCCTGTCTGGATTTAGTATTCTGTAATAATCAGGATAGAATTGTGGGAGAAGAGGTGATTGAACCACTAGGGTCAAGTGACCGTAATATAATACAATTCTCAGTATTTTATAGCAGTGCAGATGCAAAGACTGAAATTGTTAAGGTTAACTTTGGCAGGGCTAATTTTGAGCAGATGCAACAATGTCTAAGTAGAATAGACTGGGATAAACTTTTAAGTGTGGAGAGAGTCGAGGAGCAGTGGAACAGGTTTAAAAATATTTTACATGTAATGCAGGACAGATACAGACCTAAATTTGGAATTCATAGTCAATTTAAAACAATCTGCAGTATGTTAATAAAGAGTTAAAAAAGAAGCTGCAAAGTAAAAAAAGAGCAGTATACGGTGTATAAGACTAATAACTCCAAAGTGAATTGTAGGTCGTACAAGAACGTGAGGGCAACCATTAAGAAGGATATATCAGGGAGGTTAAAAGACAGTTGGAGAGGAATATAGCAGATAAGGCAAAAGACGACCCTAAGAGATTCTTTCAGTATTTTAGTATAGGAAACAATCAAGGAGGAGGTGAACTGCATCAGGAATAGGAAAGGGGATTTAAAAGATACAGACAGTGAAATAGTGGATGTTTTAAACTTGCGTGTTTCTGAGGTGTTCACAAGTGAGCAAGTGGATAACCTCCTGAGAGTAAATGGGACCACTAAGGAGGTACTGAGGGATTTTAAAATTGTAGAGAGAGAAGTGCTGCTCAGATTAAATAAGCTGAAATCAAACAAATCAACAGGGCAAGATAATATTTATCCTCATGTTCTTAAGGAGGCTAGTGAGTACATATATAAACCCTTGACACATATTTTTAGGAAGTTACTGCATACTGGAGAGATTCCGAAGGACAGGAAAATAGCAAATATCATCCCATTTTATAAAAATGGTGACCGGGCAGATTCAAGCAACTATAGGACAGTAAGTATAACATGTATAACAGGAAAATTAATGGAGGAGATTGTTAAGGATACGATTGAGCAACACAAGACGAGTACAAGAGTTTTTCTGAATAGTCAGCATGGTGTTTTACTAACATGCTGGAATTCTATGAGGAGGCAACAAAAGGATACAATCAAAGTGGGGCTTATGATATTATTTATTTGGACTTTCAGAAAGCATTTGTTAAGGTGCCACATGAGAGTGTGGGCATCAAATTAAAAGAAGTGGCAGTTCAGGGTGATGTTTTTAAGTGGTATCCAGCAGGGGTCAGTGCTAGGGCTGCTGCTATTTGTAATATATATAAATTATTTGAATAGGAATATAAGTAACAAGCTGGTTAAGTTTGCAGATGATACCATTACAGAAGTATTGGACAGAATACAGGCTTGGGCAGATTTGTGGCAGATGAAATTTAATGTCAGTAAATGTAAAGTATTACACATAGGAAGCAAAACTGTTTGAATATACAATCGGAGGCCCGAATATCAAAAGTACACCTTAGGAGAAGGATTTAGAAGTTGTAGTTAACTCTACTGTATCATCTTCCAGACAGTGTTCAGAAGCCATTAAGAAGGCTAACAGAATGTCAGGTTATATAGCACGATGTGTGGAGTACAAGTCCAAGGAGGTTACGCTCAACCTTTATAATGCACTGGTGAGGCCTCATCTTGAGTCCTGTGTGCAGTTTTGGTCTCCAGGCTACAAAAATGACATAGCAGCACTAGAAAAGGTCCAGAGAAGAACGACTAGGCTGATTCCAGGGCTATAGGGGATGAATTATGAAGAAAGATTATAAGAGCTGAGCCTTTACAGTTTAAGCCAAAGAAGATTAAGAGGTGACATAATTGAAGTGTGTAAAAGTCTGAAGGGAATTATTAGTACAGTGGATCGAGACTTGTATTTTAAAATGAGTTCATCAAGAACACGGGGACACAGTTGAAAACTTGTTAAGAGTACATTTCGTGCAAACATTAGAAAGTTTTCCTTTACACAAAGAACTATACACAATTAGAATAAGCTACCAAGCAGTGTGGTAGATAGTAAGACTTTAGGGACTTTCAAAACTCAACTTGATGTTTTTTTAGAAGAAATAAGTGCATAGCACTGGCAAGCTTTCTTGTGCTGGATGGCCTGTTCTCATTTAGATTGTTCCAATGTTCTAACAATAGTGCCAGGGTGCTTCACCTGTCACAGTTCAAGGGAGAGTGGCGAAGAGGAACAATGCACAGAATGTCTCATTGGAAGATAAAAGTCAGCTGTAAAGAGTTTCTTTGGTTGAATAAGCAAAACTAAGATTTCTGGCCATCAGACTGGTATAAGCCAAACACTGCACATTATTAAAAATACACCATCCCTACTGCAAAACGTGACAGTGGCAGCTTCATGATGCTTCTCTTCAGTGAGCACTGGAAGGCTTGTGAGGATAAAATGAATGCAGCTGAATACAGGGAAATTCTGGAGGAAAAATGATGCTGACTGCAAGAAATCTGTTCCTTCAGAGAAAATGTATTTTTCATTAAGATAATGACCCCAAGCATAAAGTCAAAGCTACAAATGAATGGCTTAAAACAATAGTGTTAATGTCCTGGAGTGGTCAAGTCAGAGTCCAGATCTCAATCCAGTGTGGACGTTGACAAGGACTATTCACTCTCAATCCTCATGACACCTGACAGAGTTGAAGCAGTTTAGCTAAAAATAAAAAGGTGGGGTTGAGAGAAGAGAGCACTGTGAGTACAGAGTTAAGGCTGTTATGGCTGCCAAAGGTGCATGAATTTAAATACTGACCTAAATACTTTTGTGATTACTTATTTTTTTTTTTTTATATTTGTAATTACTTTTCACCACTTTGCTGAGATTTTTTTCAGTTTGTCATTAAAGACTCTATTGAAAAATGTTAAAAAATTTAAATGAAATCCCCTGTGATTCGATATTCTATAACAGTAAAATGTAAAAATCTCCAAATGGATTTGCACTTTTTACAGGCATTGTATATTCCATTGTATTCATATTTAGTCTGTCATTTCTTTATTGACCCTTGCTGTCCTGCATTAAGACTTTCTTATCTGTTAAATCATAACTTTTGTCTGATTGTTTCTGTACTTGGCATGTCAAATTTTACTTTCATTTTTATTGTCTTGATGGTTGCCTCCCATAATCTAATGAATTGTAATTCAGCGGTGTTCTTTTTTTTTTCTAAACTTTATTTTATATTGAATGTTATTAATTAATTTTAGGATATGGCCTCAGACTTTTTACTGTTACTGTTATTTTTTTAATTGAACTGAAGATATGCTGCGGTCATTACAGACCCAAGATCCAGTCTGCCTTTTTGGTGGAGCTGTGAACTTGAGCGATGTCACAGGGTGAATATACAGGATCTGAGGGTACCTTAAGTAACAACTGAGTGTGTAAAAGGCTCCATGGAATTTAAAGTGAGATAATTAAATATTCCCATGCTCAGCTGGTAGTACTGCAGTCACCAAAGAAGCTATCTGAAAACTCATTGGAGAAGCAGCTTGTCTGAGCATGGAAAAGGTGAAGATCCAGAGCAAGATTAAAAGAAAGGTGGGAAGAGTCTAAAACTGGCCAACCTCCATATGTCAGGCAATTCAGTGCTTCCACCTGGTGTGCTCACTAAGTTTATTTTATGTATTTATTTATTTACAAGGGGGCTTACTCCCTGCTTGCTTCGCTCTCCAACCCCTGTTTTCTGTGCTATGCACCAGCCACTTTGCGTGTCTTCCACTCGCATTGTGAAGAGGGGGGCTGAATGCACCCCAAGGAGACACGGTCACTCCTCCGAAACCCCCTTTTTACCTCCTCTTTGCTCGATCAACTGCTGGTTTGCTTTTGCTGCCGTGCCATGTGATCTGCATTACATGCAGTGCTTCAAACGTTTAAAAACCTGTACAGCAGCTGTCTTTGTCATCTACTCTTTTGTCTTTTATTTCCAGCCCTGGGCATGGTTAAATCTCTTGGCACAAAGTCTCATCTCGTGCGATGTGAGTTCTTGATATTTTTTACTTTATAATTTAAAAAAGGAATAAGAATCTGAAAATCTAACAACATCACATTAAAGTTTGATAAATTCTGAAAAGAATGATGTCAAACATATATGTGTAGGTTTTAAAATAAGCCTGATTTAAAGCGGGACAAAAAATGACAACATATATGTATACATACGTACACACTCACCAGCCACTTTATTAGATATACCTTGCTTGTAATGAGTTGGATCCCGTCTTTCCTTCAAAACTACCCTAATTCATCTTGGCATAGATTCAACAAAGTGCTGATAACATTCCTCGGGGATTTTGGTCCACAGTGTCATGAAAGTATCACACTGTTGCTGCATATTTGTTGGCTGCGCATCCATGATGCGAATCTCCCATTCCACCATATCCAAAAGGAGCTCAATTTTAATTGAGATCTGGTGACTGTGGAAGCCATTTGAGTGAACTCATTATCATGTTCAAGAAACCAGTTTGAGATGATCTGAGCTTTGTGACATGCTGTGTTATCCTGCTGGAGGTAGCCATCAGAAGATGAGTACACTGTGGCCATAAAGGGGTGAACATGGTCAGAAAAAATACTCAGGTAGGCTGTGGTATTTAAACAATGCTTAATTAGTACTAAGGGGACCAAAGTGTCCCAAGAAAATATCCCCCATACTATTACACCACCACCAACAGCCTGAACCATCTGTGCAAGGCAAGGTAGATTCATGTTTTAATGTTGCTGATGTCATATTCTGACCCTGTCATCCAAATGTCACAGCAAAAATCAAGACTCATCAGACCAGGCAACATTATTCTTCTATTGTCCAGTTTTGGTGAGTCTGTGTGAATTGTAGCCTTATTTGCCTGTACTTGGCTGAAGGGAGTGGCACCCAGTGTGGTCTCCTGCTGCTGTAGGCCATCTGTTTCACGCATTCAGAGATGTTCTTCTGCATACCTCTGTTGTAACGAGTGGTTATTTGAGTTACTGTTTCCTTTCTATCAGCTCAAGTCACACTGGCCATTCTCATCTGACCTTTGGCATCAACGGGGCGTTTTCACCCAGAGAGCTGTCACTGTCAAGCTAAGTCTCAACATATGGAGATGGGCAAAATTCAGATTTTGGTAGATTAGTGATATAAATAAATATAATATAAACTAGGGGACTTCGGCCCCTGCTCGCCTCACTCGCCAACCCCCATGTTTGGTTTTCCGGGCACACTTTTAAGATTTTTTTTTTCATTGAATTGTTGCTATTTCATTAGTTTCTTTCGAGTCCAAATATGCTGAATCTTTTAAATGAGGTCAGTGAGACATGTGTTTAATGACTTTGTCAGGTTAGAGATAATGAAAACTGGAATTCAAAAGACCACAAAAAACGTAAGTGTGAAACACATGCAGAGCAAGATACAGAATATGAAAGCAGCAAAAAAACGAAAGTGTCCAAAAAAAAATAAACTTCACATTAGCGCAAAAAACCAGAAATTATTACTCGGAGAAATAACAAAACGGCGACTAGAGATCGAATATATGGACATAGGTGATATGTCAGAAGTATGTAAATATTGTAAAGCTTTGAAATTTAAGTCAGAGAATTTCAAAAACTTGTTTTACCTCACATGAATTTATTGGTTACTTTGCAAAAAAAACTTATTAACTGCTGATGATGTAGATCGCTTTGTCTGTACTGAAATTCCAAACAGAGAAACCTATCTTGAATTATCTCTAACCTGCTCTGCATGTATTTGGCCCCTTGTTTTTAAACCACTTTATGACTTTTCACTTTGTTTTCTGCTTTGTCTTTTATCTCTGACCTCGCTTTGTCCTGCTTTTTTTTCAATGACACCTGGTCCGTGGTGATTATCTTCCCTTTTATGAGTATTCATTTCCGTTTGTTTGCGCTACTGCGATCTTTACTTTTGTTTTTTATACTTTATAATTTTCCTACTTTCATATTCTTTAACTTTCTCCACATTTGAATTGAGTCTCTTTTCTCTGTGCTGATTTCTTCTTTGCTTATTTATCGATGTTTCATTTATAACGTATGTCCTTATACGCTTTATATGCACTGAGACCCTGGATCTGTATGTGCTCAAATTCCTTCACAAGACTGAATGTTTTGCTGCCCCATTGTCCTATTTGATAGATTGTAAGTAGGGTGTGTCTTGCAAGAATCTCATGTTCTATGTCATCGCGAGATGGTCCTAGGTCAATCTCTTGGCACAATGTCTCATGTTTACGGTCCCCACGAGACGCACCATGGCAAGTCTCTTTAGTCTCGCAGGTCTTTTAAATGACTTCCAAGAAGATCATGTATCATAGCCTTGCTTTTGCTTTCCAGGACAGGATTTTTTTTTATAATAGAAAGATAAATGTCAAGGCTTATACCATATAAAAGACAGATAAAAAATATTGGATTTAGCCACCTAATGGAGGGTTGTCAGAAAAGACTTTGGACAATCTGCTGATATCACTGTTAACAAGCAAAAAAGAGTACAGAGATGAACAAAGACAAAAGCTGGACATCAGTGCAGCATGAATCAAGAATTAACCCCATCTGGAATGCTGAGCACAGATGGTGGTCCTCATAATATAAGAAAACCTTAACAGCACTAGAGAAGGTGCAGAACAGAGCAACCGGACTGCTGAGTGTTGTATAAAGTCCAGTGCCTGAGCCTATAAACACTGGAACAGCAGAGCCAGACAGGAGTCAGTACAGTTTGGTATAAATTCTTCAGAACAGGTTTAGGATTAGGTAGAATTTATTATCTCAGAGGAAAATTTGATTGCAGCAGCAAGTACAAAACAGAAGACATTGTTACAGAGATCCAATAGATAAACAAAGACACAACATTTGACAACCAATGTTATTGTATAAACACACACTCAAGATTAATACAAAGAAGAATAATTACTTCCAAGAGTTCACAAAATAATAACTCAGAAGTTAACATTTAGCAGCATCCAAAGAAGTCATTGCATCTCCCCAAAGAAACTCTGACATGGACTCATCGTGTGCCTGGACCAAAGAGACTAGCCATGGAAGGGGACACCCCATTCTAAGGAGAATTCCAGAGATGCAAAAAAGAAGTTAAAGGGGTGACAACCCAGCATCACCAGGCAGACCTGGCCCCTCCAGAGGACCTGGCTGTACCGGGAACCTCTGATTGGGAACCCAGTCAGCCCGAGCCAGCGGGAAATGCCCCTCATCCACTTGTTTCGCTACAGCTTCAGATCTGTTCCCTGCCTTCATCCTTTAAACGATAGCAGTGGAATGATGATTCCTTGAAGCACGCAAGAAATGCAGTCTCCACTGTAAACGGCCACCCCACCCATACTTCCACTTCGTCCAGTTCTACCTTTGTTGTATCGAGTGACAAACCACCAAGAGGAATCCAGAAGCTAGCTCCTCATCCTTTTGACCATACTGCCACAAGATTTGAGAGCTAGCTCATGCCCACCTGTTAGGGGCTTACCTCAGAACTGAGAAAACACTAGAGTGTGCTACCGCACTTTTCTACTGGCTGGGGGTTCTCGAGGAAATTCACCCATTTTGCAAATCCTGCCCCGAGTGTCAATTAGTCCAAATACCGCGATGGGACCATGCCCTCCTCGTCCCCCTCCCGCTAATTGATATCCCATTTGACCAGATTGACACTGATAATTCTCGGGCCACTGGAGCCCTCTAATCAAGGTCATAAGTATATACTAGTCATAGTAGATTATGCCACCCGATACCCAGAAGCCATCCCCTTTGAGATCGGCTAACTCAAAACTAATTGGCCAGGAACTTAGATGGGTCTTTGCACGAGTCGGCTTCCCCAAAGAAGTCTTAAATGACCAGGGGATGCCTTTCACATTGCATACTTTCAAGGAGGTCGCCAAACTGCTAAAGATTACACATCTAAAAACATCAGTATATCAAGCCCTGACAGACGGTCTGGAACTTCTGTCTGTCTTGCTGCGTTTATCTGCCGAGAGAGTTTCCACCAATTTTCATCACAATCCTGTATATTCACCAGAGGCAGTGGTGGGCGAAGCCATTAACACCATCTAAGAGTTATACAGAGGCTTGAATTGCTATCTCCCGACTCTCTGAACTTTATTTTGGAAGACTGGCAGTTTTTGCCAGTATATCACTTGACCAACTCTTCACAGCCAAATGCTTGATCAGTGTTACAGGAACATCAAGGGCACTTATGAATCAACAGCAAAGCCACCGCTGCGTTCCTCAGATCATTACTGTGTCCACCTAATTCCAATCTATAAACCCGTCTTTAAGAGAGAAAAGCTGGAAAGCAAACCAATTAAAATCTGGACAAGAACTCTGTTGAGTGCTTGCATGGCTGTTGTGATTACATGACTGGTAAGTGTTTGAAAAATCCTGTGCTGACATTGACGAACTGACAGACAATTCTGCAAGAACACCATAATAGCCACAAAATCAGCCAAAATATACCAGAGATCTGAGTACCACAAAGACCCTCAGTTACAAAAGTGTGGAGTGTGCGATTCAAAGTGAGGCTCTATGCAAATTTCAAGTCAAGCACCTCCTGTACAAAAGGTGGAATTTTATATGTAGGCATTGGGAATGTTTGTTGAATAAAACTGAATCCATTAATAAAAGCAAAAAAGAAAACTGAATGACAGAACAAACGAGTGAGTTATTCTGATTATGAGCATGAAATCCTTGTTATTGTGGAGAATAACAGAACATTTTATTTTGGTAGCAACAGTCTGTGAAAGTAAACTGGCAACTTTATTCTGCATTTCTGAAATAATTTCCAGCAACTTTAAGAGAAGCTGAAAGCAATTTTTCTGTATAGGTGTATGAAACTAAATAAATAATGATGATGATAATGGAAGGCAGACAGGAAACAAACGCAGAACAGAGATGTCCGGTTTCCCCACCACTGGTCTTATTTAGATAGCAGTGGTTATGCAGATGGGTAACTGCAACATGGCCAAAGATGATGAAGACATCTATGTAAATCTGGACTATTCCTGTCAAAAAAAGCCTGAAGGACAACAGAAGGGTACGTTAATTTAATTTGGTTCAACAGCTTATTTAGATCAACATACTGTAGTTTATAATATGAGCTCTTCTGGAAAGCCCTGTCTGCTTAGAAGATACTTGGATGGTGCAGGATGAGCACCTTTTTTCTAATCGTAATGCTGCTTTTTGCCATTATGTAAGAAGTGAAGGTTAAACTATCATATCTATCACCAAGTCCTCTTTTGAGTATGGTTGTTCCTTTCCCAGTTTTATTCCTTCTACACGTTTGTTTTGTGGTTCAGTTCTTGTCACTGATCATTAGCACCTTCATCCTGCTCTGGGCTCTGTGTCTACAAAGAGCTTGTGTTTTGAACTGGAATGTGCTAAGTTAGTTTCTTTCATTTAGGACATTGTGGTGGATGGCTCTGTAATGGAAGGACTGGGTATGATTACATATTCAGGGTAATACCTTCCCCAGGTCACTAGAGAGCAACCTCCCTGGCTTACGGCGGAGCGGGTTTGGAGCATGGAAGCTCAACCCTGCTGGGGCTGGTGGCCATCACCACGGGGCGCCTGGACAGTTGCTGAGCCCAGGGTTGCAGCACTTCCACCAGAACTGGAGGTGCTGCTGGAAGAAGGTCTTGGAGCACCTGGAGCACAGCTTGCTGGGAGAGGAGTGGAGGTAGCAGAGCAAGAGAGAAGAAAGGAGGGAAGAAAGAAATGACTGTGTATTTGTGTAGTTGGTGCTTTGTGTACTGTGGTGTGTATTGGGGAACAAAGGAAAAGCGCTTCCCATCGGAAAATAAAATGTGTGCGCTAGATTTAAACTTGTGTCTCATGTCTGTCTGTGTTGGGTTCAGGCGGCTGTAAGTCCCCTGGTGGTCCACAACATGCAAAAATCTTATTGCATTGCTTCATTAAATATTTCCTTTACAACATGCATAAAATCATCTATTGTTTAAAAGAACTGATAAACAGGAAATTTGGATTCAGCATTCTGACAAATGCTAGAATAGAAAGGTAAGGGAGTGAGGAAAAAAAAAACAAATAAAATTGCAAATTTATTTCACAAGTTTACTCACTTCCAGTAGAGCTGTGAGTCATGACATAGGTTATCAATCAATCAATCAATCAACCAATCAATCAATTAATTAATTAATCAATTAATTAATGTTTCTGCTTACTTTTTCTTCTGCAGAACCAAATAATATAATACATTATACAGTATTATGTTCCCAAATATGCTTATTCCGATTAAGGGTTGGGGAGCCAAAATCTACTCCAGCAGCAGGAACCAAATGTGGACAGGGTGACAGTAATTTGCAGGGAACTGATAATCACTTTCACCAAAGCTTCTTCTTTCTCTTCACCTTTTGGCACCTCTATGTGGGGTCAATGTGCTTGATCAATCTTCTCCGAACAGCTCGGTCCTCCATCTCCTCGCCAGTCCAGCCCCTTTCCTTCAGATCTTCTTTTACTTTATCCATCCACCACTACTTTGGCCTCCATTCACTTTCTCTTCCCCTGTATTTCTATCCCCATTACTCTTATGCCAACATATTCATTGTCTGTCCTCATCACATGTCCATACCATTTCAACCTGCTTTCCTTGTACTTTCATAGATATCTCCTTCAATTTTGTTGTTCCTCTGATTGTCTCATTTGTTATTCTGTCCTTTTTTGTAACTTCACACATCCATTTCCACATTCTAATTTCTGCCACATCCATCTTCTTCTCCTGCACTCCCTTTAATGGCCATGTCTCAGCACCATACATCATTGCCGGTCTTACCACTGTCAAAAACCTTACCTTTAACCTTCGCATTAATTCTTTGATCACACAATTCTCCTGATACATTTTTCCAATTGTTCCATCCACCCTGCACTATATGGGTTACCTGTGTATTTAATTTTCCATCATTTTGCTACCTCTAACCCTAGATATTCAAATGTATCCACTTTTTTTGATAGCTCTCCCTGCAGGCTAATGTCTGATTACTGATCACCATTAAACCTCATATAATCCTATATTTATCTTCAACCATCTATCCTCCAAACTCTTCTCCATTCTTCCAGCTTCTTCTGTGCTACCTTTTTTCTGGTGCTACACAATTCAATGCCATCAGCAAAAAGCCTGCACCAGGGTGATTGGTCTTTTATCCCATAACTGAACATATCCATAACCAGACCAAAGAGGTTAGGACTTAAAGAAAATCCCTGGTGCAGACCTTCTCTAACTGGATCTTGTCTGTTACCCCAACACTGATTTTAACCTGAGTCCTCACTCCCTCAGACATATCCTGGATAATCCTCATATACTTCTCCAGTTCTCCGCTCTCTCTCATGCTCCTCCAGTCTTCTTGATGTGGCACACCATCATAGCCCTTCCCCAAATCAATAAACGCTTAATCATTTTCACCACATAAATAGTAAAAATAATAATGTGTAACTGAAATAGGGGGAAAGAAAATCTTGTTTACTAACCCACTTGAGATGAAAATGTTGGACCGATGCCCATAACACTCCTCTTGGTTTCTGCAGGTGGTTACAGGGGAACAGATACTGAGACGCATCAGGCAATAAACAAAAGCATAACCAACTAATTATACTTCCTAATCTGGAAAGAATTACTTTTAGGAGAACACCACACACCACCTGCTAAAAACTGGAAAAAATACTAAGTTGGTGAGTCTTTCAAAAGTGATAAATTTAACCTAAGCTAAAATAGAGGAGAGAAGAAATGCGGTTTTCAAATACGTAGAAGCACAGCAGGATCAGCCATGTATGGAAAATACGTACTTTATTTAGAAAAAAACAGAAAGCAAAGTCCACACAACAAATACTTGCCTCTGCACGTTCAGTTTTAGAAATGGTTATCCAAGATTTCTTCCCAAGATGCCTCGCTATTTTCTTTCCAAAATGCCTTATAAACTCCCTCTATAGAGCATTAAGAGTTTGCTTTGACTCCACACTGTGCTTGAATCCCAAACATTTTGGCACCCTTTGGTCTCTAACATTGCTCTAGGATTATTGTTTAGTGATGAGCAATATTCAAGTTTCCCGAGACTCCATAGACACATGCAGCTGAGAAATGTAAATAGTATGTTGCATGATTTTTAATACCAGTGGCAGGCATTATGGCTTAAATCTTTTAAAGAGCAGCCATTATCAAGTGCTTTGGTGACACTGCTCTAAATACCAAGTGACACAGTAAAAACACCTGGCCACTTAAGACCCTAGTTTGGCTATGGGCAGCACTGACTGGCAAGTATGCAAGGCACTGTCATATAAAATCTGGGAGTTGCAATAGTCTTATTACTTTTTTAGAGAACCATTGGGGTTTGAATCAGTCCAATATCTGTCTCATCCACATCTGAGAAAATATTTTTAATGATCGAGATAACTAGTGAATACAGCAAATGAGCTGGATATTCATGACTATAGCTGTCCATATTAGATATAGTGAAGTGTTTCCCTGCAGATTTCTCTTTTTTTAAACATATCCTTATCCCAACAGCTCCAGAACCTTCTGACAATCCAGTCAACATACGTTGCCCGTTTAAGCGGCTTCTGCTCCCATGTGTTGTTCTAGTGGCTGTCATCATCATCCTCACAGTGTACCGTAAGTGTCTTACTAAACTGAATTGAAGTGAGCAGGCGGCTGGTGGGTAGTATCAGTGCTGTTTGTACTGTTCCAGGTATGCGAGCTGATGCTCATTTTTTAAAATGCTTTACCATATTGAAGATTCCTTCTCATGCCTCTTATTTGAATGTCACTTATTTTTCAATACATATTCAATGATTCAGACAGTCATTAATGTCCTTTGTTCTTATTTAATTTTATGTTTATCTTTTGTTGTTTCCTAGTACTCTTGTTTTATTATTATTATTATTATTATTATTATTATTATTATTATTATTATTATTTTGGATTTTACTTTTTTATTAGTATTAATTTGTCATTTGTCATCAGTTTTCATTTTTGACTTTGTTTTAAGTCTTGACAAGATGGCCCATTGCTAAGGACACATCAAGGCAATGATTCAAAAGCTGGCATACATGTTACCAGTGTCCAAGATTGTGGATAAACATTAAAACAAATAGCAAATACTTTCTTTTGTTTCTGACTTTTAGTGGTTGAAACAATGAAGCATTCTTTTGATTCCAAATTAAGGATTACATATTGGGGTTTGTGTGAACGATACTGTATAGGAATCTTTTGGGTTTTGAATTTAGTAACCAACACTGAATTATGTGTATTCAGTTCTTTCAGGTTACCCCGATTCTGACCCCTGTCTTTGCTTTATGTTCTCATCTCTTAGTCCCTGCCTTATTCAATTCATTAAATTTATTTTTTCATCCTTTTTATTTTTATTTTTTTATGTTATGCTGTTTAGGTGTGGCAGGTGACCATAATCATCAGTTCAATGACATCAGAGTAAATGATCCTATAAATACGGTGATGATTTCAGTATGTACAATACTTTGGTGGGTAAACAACATCCTTCAAATCTTTAGCATAATTAAATTTATTCTTAGGCTAGTAGGCTATATGTGCAGTGTTGGGAAACCAGGAGAGAGGTGCAAAACTGAAAAGGATCAAAAATGACAAATCTATTACTGCTTCAACAACAAAGTCAATCAGCAAGGTAAAAATTGTGGTAGAAATTCAACATCTTATTAAAGAAAGAAACATCCTCTAACAGGACAAATCAGAAAAGAGGTAGGAGAAAAGCTGTTCATTGTATCTTTTAATTACACCTCAGCAAAATGCCTTAGAGGAAGCATTCTTCTAAAACAGTCTGTTACAGTGTGATAAGAGAAACAAAGAAAAGAGGTTCATTTTATAAACTACTAGCTGTCCCTCGCAGCTCCACCCGTGTAGTAGTGAAACAGGACAAAGTTTAAAACTCAATAAACTAAGTGGTACCGCTAGCTAAGCGGAGGTGAGGTATGATTCGAAACATGCCGAGAGGTACTTGACTTGAACGGAGGGTGGCGTGTGAGTGATGAGGGCCCAACCCGGCTCCCTACTCCTGACGTCATGCTGCCCCCTCCCCTCTGTTTGCAGCCCCTGTCTTGGATTAGTGCAAATAAATCGCTCCTGTATGCGAACTATGATACTCAGCATGATGACAGAAGTTGCAAAATCAACCAAATGTTCATGCAAACTATTGAAAAAAAAAACAGATCTAAATCCGCTAAGTACTTCTCTGGTAAAAATCAGACAGACATTTGATTTTTTGCATATGTTATGACCAAAACCCAAAGCCTCGGCCATTTTGCAATTTTGGCCGAGAGGAGTGGCCAAAGTCCGAATTACTAGAAATGACCAGTGTATATGCTACTTTGGTCGGCCATTTTGCGAAGTGGAGAAAAATCCCTGGCCAAAATTCAATGCGCTGATGTAAGAATGTCCGCTCCTGTTGCGAAGATGCTTAAAAACTTCAGATGCAGATTCAGAAGTGAGGTTTCCATTCTGCACGAGAAACTGCTCACACTGGAATCCAGAAGAAAAATCACTACGAACTGTTGTGTCTTCCCAATCACTGACTGGCGGCCAAGGTGTCACTCGATGCAATTGCACTACTAAGTGCACAACAAATTGCTGCTCATGCCTTTTTCCTGCCGACTTTGGCTGATCACCCCATCCTATTTTGTAAACTGGCTGGCCAAATCCCGAAATGAAGGAAAAGATCGGATATTGGCTGGTCAATTGACAGCAACATTGGTCATTTCCCGATTTGGCTGGATATGTCCAACTTTGGCTGATTTTGGCTTTTGGCCGCAACATATACATATAGAGATTGAATTTACATACAGCGTTGTTCAATGTATATATTTTACTCTGGTTGGTTCGTTGGTTTACACCTAAATGACTTGTTTAAAATAAAAGGATATTATATTATATTCTGGTTCTTCTTATACCTTTTGAGATGAGCCACCACCCTTGAAATTTCTGTGCATATAACAACTGTCAATTGCCAGCATGTGATGAACTCAGGTGCCACACCCCGCAACAGTGGGAAAAGTTACCCTGGCAACAGAAGAAACTGCAGTGCACTCAAGACACATGAGACCACAGCCAGAAGAAATAAAGTTCAAAAATATAATAAAAGAGCTAGGTTTGGTATCAACTTTGTTTTTGTCTTCAACTGACGAGTCTCATCTTGTCCTGTTCTTAGTTGTCTGCTCTTATTGATCTTCTGGTTCAGAACTCCGCCTATCCTGTTTTGTTCAAACTATGCTTTTTTCATCTCCTAGTCTCATTACTATCCCACAATACTTCTTAGTTACCCTCGAGTAACTTGAAACTGGGTAAGAATGCATTGGTTTTGTAGATTTTGCATCAGACCCTGGGAGTAAAGTTAGTGCTTTGTCCATAGCCTAAGCTATTAAAATCCCAGTTTGTACATTGATTTTAATGAAAGAATAAATTGATTTATACAATTTATTTATAAATGGGATCAACAATGTTTCTGCTGTGTAGCCATTATCAGGTTGGTACCACCTGATGGAACATGAAGTTATCAATAAAACATTTTCAATGCTGCTAGCATACTTTCTTGACTTTTTTACTTGGAAGAATCCTAATTGACCGCCTATAACAAAATGTTACTAAAAATTAGGGAACAAATCGCTTTGGCAGAAACAGTTAAAATAACATCTTTATATAATCTGGCGGACGTCTATTCAGTTGTATTCTTAGCTAGTTAAACATACTGCAACATTACCTGCCTTTGTGATATTTCAATATCTCTGAGTGATTTCTTTATATTGAGGGTGTTCCTTTTTCTGATTTCCAAATGAGCAATAATTGATCTGTTTTGAATGATATATCCATCCATTATCCAGCCTGCTATATCCTAACTACAGGGTCACGGGGGTCTGCTGGAGCCTGTAGATAACTTGTAATTTATTAATTCTAGTGACCTTCTTCAAATCAATGCATCCTTTTTGGTTTTATATACTTTGTTAAAAAGAAGGGAAATTATCTTTTTTCACATGACCTTTGGAGGGGTTTCCAAGCGCAGAGTCAGCTATTGGCCCAACAGAGTAGAATCCATTCTGGCAGTAAAATGATTTGAACTAGCAGCCTTCCAAATACCGACTACTTAGCATTTTAACATTTTGCCTTAATCGAATTTCAATTTATGAATTAATTTATATAATACCAGTAACGGCGTACTGCACGATATCGTGCAGTGAATATACTTGACTTGAGCATTCCTAATTTTCATACTTTTTCTCTGTACGTTTAGCATTCGTTTGCTTGATGCACTTGCTGCTTCCTGAGTAGCTCTTCTTTTCTCCACCCTAGCGGCCCGCTGCTTCTCTTCTTTCATTGGCATCTTTTCGCGTTAAAACTGATTAAGTTAGTTTTTGTGTTGCAATTACTTAGTACGTTTTCTTTAATGTTACACTTAAGCTGGCACTTAAGTCTTCAATCTGCCTCAAGAATGATTAGCGAAGGTGGTAGGAAATGAGAATGGCGCCCATACGCATGCGTTGCACGACTGCTCTGCTGCGCGCTGCCAAGAGTTGATTCTACAATAAAATAAAATAAAAATAAAAAGAATAATAAAAATCATCACCCCAAAAGCGGATAGTAGATGTCACGTAATGTATGTGTACCAAATTTCAGATCAATAGTTCAAATGGTTTGCGAGCTACAGGTGATTTAAAATTCTAGACAGACAAACAAACAGCCACAGTAGCGTATTATATAGGAAGATTTCCAATCTATTCTCACAATCGCATTACATCATTAGTGGTTCCATCATTGGCCTAAAAACGACTTACTGACGATGGACTGAGCTATTCATGATTGCTGACATTACACTGAGGAGATAAAAAGCAAACAAAGTTAAAAAATGTCCACTTTAAAAAGTATCTGAAAAACTTTTCAAGAGATGATCAGGAATTGCCACTGCAGCTGATTTAGATTTTTCAGAATATTGTGGTAATTTAGAGCACATATATATTAAGATTTCACTTGATTACATATGTGGAAATCGTGTTACTTATAGTCATGGTAAACACTACCTGGAAATATTTAACTGTGCCACAATTTAGGTGGCTTTAATCATTTTTTGTTGTCCTTCTAATGTAATATTTTTGGTGTTTCAACCCTCAATGAATACGATTTTT
Organism: Polypterus senegalus; assembly: GCF_016835505.1. Classification (NCBI taxonomy): domain Eukaryota; kingdom Metazoa; phylum Chordata; class Cladistia; order Polypteriformes; family Polypteridae; genus Polypterus; species Polypterus senegalus. The sequence goes on from NC_053157.1 coordinate 226,272,551, forward strand.
CATCTGTTTCCTTTGTGTTTTGTTTCTTGAGATCGTTTGCTCTGTCAACACTGCCATTTTATTTTTCTTTGATACTGCCATTTTGGATTTGTATTACAACGATAAGACGCTCTGTTATGGGGCGCTCAGTTCCCACAAGTAGTGCCTTGTGATGTCACTCAGTTGGCAACACATAAAAGATACACACTAAGTTATGTCCAAAAAAAAATGTGAATATACATTTTCATGCATATTTTGGTGAAATTCTCTTGGAATTTAGACTTTTGAAAAGAGCTTGTTGACAATGACTTTCGTTTTTATTTGGTTGAGACACTAGTGTCATTCATTTCTTGGTTTCAAATATCTGATCTCTTAACTGTGCCTTAGTGGCCTGTCTATTTCCATCTTCTGTGAGTACAAACCAGTGGTTGAACTGGAAAAAAAGAAGCGGCAGTACACCCGATGTTCTGGCTTCTTCAGCATTCCTTCTTGAAATTTCTACAGTGCATTCCATAATGTTACGGTATTTGCATACATTTTATTCACATCATGTAGAAATGACGACATTTTTTCTACATCGCCTCCCCATTTCTGGACACCATAATGTTTGGGACAATTGGCGTCACAGGTGTTTGTGAGATCTCAGATGAATTTTATTGCTTCATAAGATACCTCTACCCTTTGGAGTCTGTAACTGCAATTGATCAACACGAGAACAGGAGCTGTGCCAGTGAAAGTCAAAGGCTTATGAGGCTGAAAATAAGAATAAAACAATTAGAGACGTCAATAAAATCTTAGGATGACCAAAATCAACTGTCTGGAATATAATTAAGAAGAAAGAATGCACTGGTGAGCTCAGTAATTACAAAGGGACTGGTAGGCCTAGGAAGGCCTCCACTGCTGATGACAGAAGAATCCTCACTATGGTAAAGAAAAAGCCTCAAAGTCCAGTCCAACATTTCAGAAATAGTCTTCAGGAGGCAAATGTGGATGTGTCAAAGATGACTATCAGCAGAACATACAGACTCCAGACTACAAGATGCAAACGACTAGTTAGCCCAAAATCAGGATGGCCACATTACAAAGAGCCTGCAGAATTCTAGAAAAAGATCTTGTAGACAGACGATGACAAAGATGATCATCAGAGTGTTGGCAAGAGGAAAGAGTGGAGACGAAAAGGAAATACCAAGGATCCAAAGCAGATCACCTCATTTGTTACACTTGGTGCCAGGGGTGTTATGGTTTGGGCATGTATGGCTGCCTCAGGTCCCGGCACACTTCCTTCATTGATTATGGAGCTGCTGACAGCAGTGGTACAATGAATTCTGAGGTGTACAGAAACTTCTGATCTGCTCAAGTTCCAATAAATGCCTCCAAGTTCAATGGATGATGCTTAATCCTACAAGTTAATGATCTAAACATACTGCTAAGACAACACAGGAATATTTCAAAGCTAAACAAAATGGAAATTCTTGAATGTCCAAGACAGTAACCTGAGTGAATTCCAAATAAACAGGCCTTCCATATGCTGAAGAGAAAACTAAAGAGGATAAGCCCCCAAAACAAGCAGGAAATGAAGATGGCTGCATTAGAGGCTTGGCAGAACATCACCAGAGAAGATCCTCATAACCTGGTAATGTTTATGAATCATAGTCTTCAATGGATATGTGACAAAGTCCTAAATATGACAGCTTTAATTGACCTGCCATTGCTATGTCTCAAATATTATGGTGCCTCAAATCATATAAAAAGTGTTGTCATTCGAACATGGTGTGACCAAAATGTATGCAGATCCCCTTAAATGAAAGTCTGAAGCGTGCACTTTAATCACATTTAAATTGTTTTGATTTGTAATTTTAAACTGTGGAGCAGAGGGGTAAATCAAGAAACAGTGTGTCCTTGTCCCAAACATTATGGAGGGCACTGTAAGTTAAGAGATGGAGTAATTTTAGTTAGGAGACTGGGTGGAGGAGATAGCTGGCAAGTTAACAGGTGTGGTATTATAGTACCAAGAGGTTATGAGAAATGAATACTGAAAGAAAACCTAACCAAACTCTGAAGTGTTAAACTTGGAAGTGCCAGTGCTGCACTTTGGTCTGACATCAGACTCGGCCCTACACAAGAAAAGCAAATCACAGAAGTGCTGGTATAGTAACTGGTTAGTATCAGTCTACTTTAAGCACAGGTACAAACTGAACATAGCATTATATTAACTTCTCTATAAGTCACATTAAGTATTTTGAGATATCATTGGATAGCAGGCCAGACGGATGACTGACATATTGAAAAATTAGGATATACGTAATCTATTTCCTAAAAGGCATTTTAGCTTGGAATGCAATCTGTAATATTAAATTGGTTTAAATATTTTATTTGTGCTTCTTGAGCCCAAAGTAACAAACACTTTATTTTATAAAGTACCTTTTATATTAAACACTATCTGAAGATGCTGTTAGCATTTTTACATTCTGTAGCAGAATCATTTACATTTTTTTTTAGTGTAAGCACTGGCAGGAAAAATGATTCACTCGATTCACTCGATGTCACAAAGCCTGTCAGAGACGGGGAGTAAACTGGTGTCTTTGATGTGTGTACTCCAACATGTCCGCCTATACAGTATATCCTTCAGTTCAGGTTCTGTCTAAAACTGTTATAGTTTGTCTAGGTCAGAATGTTCTTTATTACCTTGAAATGTACATGATTCTTAGCTAAAATGTAAGTTATATACAGTTGGGTGACTGATTGCATTAAATTAATTTCTTTCTCCTTAGATTTCAGAAACCTTAAAAGTCAAGCTAACCTGCAGTCACAGTACAACATACTGAACAGGAGCCATGCTGAATTGTCAGTTAAATTAACAAAACTGAAGGAGGTATACTGTCCATCTCTAGGTATGTGAATTACCAAAGCGTCAGTACACTTTATGTACACTTTATGTTCTGGGAAGGCTTGCCCTGTATGTAAAATGGGCTGGGTCCCCTTCAATTCCAAGTGTTACTTCTTCTCCATCGATAAACGGACCTGGCAGTTGAGCCGTGACAAGTGTATGAAAATGGGTGGGCACCTGGTGATTATAGAAAGTGCAGAGGAGCAGGTACACCAATCAGCCCGATGGGCACTGATTCACTTACTTTGTGCCATTCTTAAGACAGGTGGAGCGTGTAAACTGCCAAGACAAAAACAGACACAGGTGCACAACTCTGTGCACAACAAATGGCTGACTTCTGTCTGTTTGCGTTATACCCAAAAAAAGTATTCATCCAATGGAAAAAGTTAGGTTCTGGTGTACTCAAATACACGCTGAGATTGTTTTCTCAATAGAAGTCTGAATGACCTTACTCTTTACTTAAATCATAATTTACATAACACAACATTCTCAAAAGGACTTTAATCCAGTTCTGGGATGAGATGTGCTGGAGTGTATTCTAGCGGCACTGGGTGTAAGGAAAGGAAGAGCCCTGAACTGCACAGAAGTCCACTGTAAAGCCCACTCACATACACTCACACAGATTTAGAATTGTCAGTCAAGCTGATATCCACGTTTTGGGATGTGAAGGACAACCCACACACACACAAACACACACACACAGGAAGAATGAGGATATTCCATACAGGCTGACTAGGTGCGGGATTCAAACCAGGACACTGAATCCATTAGGCACTATCGTGCTACAATAGTGAACCGTTGTTTAGGGGGGTTAAAAAAAACGTATCACGTTTTTTTGCAAAAGTTTTGCAAAAATCCAAGAATGTGTAATGTGGGAAAAGAGTGCTATACTGTCAGGATTTAGGGGGCATTTTTCATATCGTAGTTGTTGCTTTGGTGCACTGGTTCTGCTGTAAGCACCAGATTTCAATTTATTTGTTCACAGACTTTTTGAGTTTTGAGAGCTGCCTTTATTAAAATCATTAAAATCATAAATCCACTCTGTTGATGCATTTACAAGTGTAGGTTGATTTTACAGCTGTGTACATAGATAAAGCGGTTTTCTTTATATTGTTTTTTGTTGAAATGACATCACTCAAATACAACCATGAAATGTCATTTCTATTTCTAGTTCTTTCTATATATAAGCAAATATTTTAGGTAAGTTACTGTTTAGAGACATTGATAAAAATAAGTTATCTCCAGAATTCCCTCCCTTCTAATGTAGTGAGAAGTCAAGCAAAATGACATATTGTAACCTTTTTAATTAGCTAATAAAAGGTATCATTTTGCTTGACTTCTCACTACATTTATAATGCCTAACACAGTACAACACCCTACCCACCCTTTGCCTGGGATTGTATTTGAAATCTAAGACGCTGTTGGACGAGTAAAGGAGGAAAATAAACAAAATAAACAAGTTGAGGTAACTAGTCTCAAAGTAAAATTGAAAAAGTGAGCTAATTTGTAGAAGTCGCACAAAATGTTTCTCCATCATGAGTTAGACAAATATGCAGATTTCTCAATGATTTTCAATTAGTACAGAAGCTCTAGACCGCACAGTGAAAAAAATTTATTGGATAACCCTTTTCTCGTACGTACGTGTAAATATCTTGTAGGTACGAGATACTTTCACGTGCGTACGAGATGTTTTCACGTACGTATGAGATACTTTCACGTACGTACAAGATATTTCATGTACGTATGAGATAAACTTAGATTAAAATATTACAAAAGTGTGCTTCAGGGCTTCCTAATTACGACCTTAACAAGGCCATTGCGCTTCAGTTTGACGTCACTTCCAGCTCTTGTAGCGCGGTGATATAAAAAAGCAGACGAGGGGCCTTTGATAAGGTCGTAATTAGGAAGCTCCAAAGCACACTTTTGTAATATTTTATTTTATTTTATTATTCGCCAGGCTGATACAGTAGAGCACTTTAAAACACTGCTGAAAACACATTACTTTAACATGGCCTTCTCATAACTTCACTTTAACTTAATACTGATACTCTGTATGTTCAATTCTTCATAATAATTATTCACAGTGGCTCCAAAATCCATACTGACCCCTACTCTCTCTTCTGTTTCTTTTTCCAGTTTCTTTGTGGTGGCGGCCTGTGCCACCACCACCTACTCAAAGCATCATGATGCACCAACATTGATGGACTGAAAGCCAGAAGTCTACATGACCATCATCATCATCATCATCATCAGGTCCTTCCATGAAAACCCTAAATACAAAGAGGACTGTTTGATTTACGTTAGGTAGATTGCCCAGAGGGGACTGGGCGGTCTCGTGGTCTGGAATCCCAACAGATTTTATTTTTTTCTCCAGCTTTTGGAGTTTTTTTTTTGTTTTTTCTGTCCACCCTGGCCATCGGACCTTACTCTTATTCTATGTTAATTAATGTTGACTTATGTTTATTTTTTATTGTGTCTTCTATTTCTCTATTCATCTTGTAAAGCACTTTGAGCTACATTTTTTTGTATGAATATGTGCTATATAAATAAATGTTGATTGATTGATTGATTGATATTTCAATCTAAGTTTATCTGTCACGTAAGTGAAAACATTTTCACGTACGAACAAGATAAGGGTTATCCCATAATTTTTTTCACTGTATGGTTCAGAGCTTCCATAAATTACTGAGTTTGGTATTTCGAAACTTTGTACATTGTGATCTGTTTGTAATCTTTCAAAAACAAAATGAACTGACTTTTTTCTGATAAGTAGCCAAATTTCAACAAAATGGTCCACTGGGGGCTGCATTATTTCATTTGGACAGACAGTCAGACAGAAATTGTTATGGCAGCAGGTGCTTCTCACATTATATCGAAAAAATCACTAAAAATATAATATTGTGCTTATTTTTAAAATTAAATGTCTTTAGGTTCACATTTGGTTTTCCTTTACTAGTAACAGCTAATTTTAGATTTGATTTTTTTTGTTAAGTTTACACTACTTGATTGTCTGTAGTACTAGGGTGTTGTACCGCGTTAGCCATTATGAATGTAGAGAAAAGCCAAGCAAAATGTCACCTTTTATTGGCTAACTAAAAAGATTACAATATGCAAGCTTTTGAGGCAACTCAGGCCCCTTCTTCAAGCGAGACGTAATGTTTTGACATTTCTTTCTTCTTTTTGCAAGGCATTTTTAAAAAATGAAATTAATATCAAAGAAGGTAATGGCAAAAGCTATTGGATTGGCCTGACTGATCAGGTGGAAGAAGGTCAATTTCTCTGGGTGGACAACAGACCTCTAGATCCAAATAACAAGTAAGAGAACTCCTGTCAACCTCTGACATCCTTCTTTAATTAAAGCAAGCTGCAAAACAACATGGCCCAAGTGCTACAAACTTAGCTGAGACAAGAAATCAAAAGAATTGAAAGCCACAAATATGTTGTAAACAATAAATGTAAAGCAGGAAGACAAAATGACATATGGCCATATTGCTGAATAATTATATAATTAAGAAGTTCTTGTGTCATATCCCACAGGAGTTTGCTCTGCTTGCCTATCCCTACATGGATGACACACACGGTCAGCATGTTAAGTAATGTTGCCTGAGGCAAGGTACATTACTGCTGACCCTCCACTCTGCCATACTTATTAGACATTAGTTGATACACTTAAACCACAAACAATGCGTATCGTGATAAAGGCTTCACAATGCAACATTACCATGGAACAGTGCATTTTGTAATAACAGGCAAATAATAAAAAAAATAATATATATTATTTTGAAAAAAATGAAAAAGATTACCTGTAAAACAATAAAACACACAAAATATGCATTAAGACAAAAAAAATACATAAATCCTTTACTGGTTTGTTGGACTCCCATAATGAAATGAAAAATGGAATCAGAAATGAAGCTCGTCCTCTGCTTTTGTCTGCCTTGGCACATTTATACTCCATCTGCAAGCTAAAAAGCACCTGTCCTTTATAACTGAGCATATGTGGTACAAACAAAAAAAGATACTGTATTTAACAGATACTATACATGTGGCTGAAACCTTAATAACTACCACAAATTAACACAATTTTTAAAAAATGTTAGCAATACAGTATGTGAAAAGTCAAGAAAATGAACAACGGCATCCTGTAACAATACATAGCTTTGATGTATGCATGCGCCATTTTCCTTCTTGGCAGTTAGTGGGACGGTGAAGCTGTGTGGATCCTCATTATGTGCAATTTAAATCTTTTAAAAAGTTTTAATGTGAAACAAAATATTTCTTGTAGTCTTTATAGTAAATAAATAAGGAACACGTTTATGGAATTTTAAAGGCTTTTAATTACTTCTCAATTTTTAGTGTAATTATTTTGCAATGTTAAAAAATGCTGTGGCAAGAAAATTTCAGCCTCACCAAAGTGCTGCCTGAGGCAAATGATACGACCACCTCACCTGACACATTGGCCCTGATGACACATTAGACACAATCATAACATTAGAACACTCTAGAAATGAATAGTCCATTTGGCCCAACAAAGCTCACCAATCCTGTCCAATTAATTCTTCTAAAATAACATCAAGTCGAGTTTTCAAAGTCCCTATTGTCCTATTGTCTACCACACTATTTGGTAGCTTATTCCAAATGTCTGTGGTTCGATCTGTAAAGAAAAGCTTCCAAATGTTTGTACGAAATTTACCTTTAACAAGTTTCCAATTCTGTCTCCTGTGTTCTTGATGAGCTCATTTTAAAATACAAGTCTCGATCCACCGGACTAATTCCTTTCATAATTTTAAACACTTCCATCATGTCTCCTCTTACTCTTCTTTTGCTTAAACTGTATAGGCTCAGCTCTTTTAATCTTTCTTCATAATTCAACCCCTGTAGCCCTGAAATCAGCCTAGTCACTCTTCTCTGGACCTTTTCTAGCGCTGCTATGTCCTTTTTGTAGCCTGAAGACCAAAACTGCACACAATACTCCAGATGAGGCCTCACCAGTGTGTTATAAAGTTTGAGAAGAACCTCCTTGGACTCCACACATCGTGTTATATAACCTGACATTATATTATCCTTCTTAATGGATTCTGAACACTGTTTGGAAGTTGATAGCTTGGAGTCCACTATGACTCCTAAATCCTTCTCATAAGGTGTACTCTCGATTTTCCGACCGCCCATTGTGTATTCAAACCTAACATTTTTACTTCCTATGTGTAATACTTTACATTTACTGACATTAAATTTCATCTGCCACAAATCTGCCCAAGCCTGTTTGCTATCCAAGTCCTTCTGTAGTGATATAATGGATTCCAAATTATCTGCTAATCCACCTATCTTGGTATCATCTGCAAACTTAACCAGCTTGTTACTTGTATTCCTATCTAAATCATTTATATATATTATAAAATAGCAGCGGCCCTAGCACTGACCCCTGTGGAGCACCACTCTTAACATCGGCCAGTTCTGATGAGGTTTCTCACACCATCACCCTCTGCTTCCTGTGTCTGAGCCAATTCTGCACCCATCTAAAAACTTCACCCTGAACCTCTCATGTGGCACCTTATCAAATGTTTTCTGAAAGTCAAGATAAATAATATCATAAGCTCCACTCTGGTTGTATTTTTTGTTGCTTCCTCATAGAATTCCAGCATGTTAGTAAAACGCAACCTCCCTCTTTTGAACCCATGCTGAGTATTCAGTACAATTCCTGCTCTTGTCAGGTGCTGCTCAATCTTTCCTTTAATAATTCCTTCCATTAATTTACCTCTGATACATGTAAAGCTTACTGGCCTAGTTGCTTGGATCTGCCCGGTCACCCTTTTTATGAAATGAGATATTTCCCATTTTCAATTTATCCATTTAGAATCCATTGTTTGTAGTACTGTAGGTGATTGTGTGGAGCAAGTTTTTATTTTGGCAGGTAAGAGTGTAGCACTGGACAAGCTGACAGCTGACTACAGATAGCCAATTCGAATATACACCTCTGTTTTAACATGCCATGCACACTTTGTGTTCCTTATGTACTACACGTCTTATGGAATTGCTTTGATCACTGACATGCCCGTGAAGATATAATCTGGTGATTCTGCCATGTTCTCTCAAGTCCAACTTCAGACCTTTGAATTTAATTCTAATCGCTTCAAGCCTAAGGTACTAAAACAATGAAAATCTAAGTGCTAATTTCTCTATTCCTCAAATATTAATCAAGATAGGAAAACAACTGTAAAATGTTCATGGAAGAGCCAGATTGTCTCCTAAACTTTCCAATCATGGGAATGCCACGTATTTCAACAGAGGACATTCTAGTGCCATTGTCAGATGCTTACTACCATTTTAGCCTTAGCCCATGTTCATTTGCTTTACAATACTGTTTTCTTCAGGTTCATTAATTATCTATATGCTTGATGTACATCCATCCATCCATTTTCCAACCCACTGAATCCAAACACAGAGTCACAGGGGTCTGCCTTAGCCAATCCCAGCCAACACAGGGCACAAGGCAGGAACCAATCCCGGGCAGGGCACCAACCCACAGCAGGACACACACCAAGCATACACGGGCCAATTTAGAATTGCCAATCCACCTAAACTGCATGTCTTTGGACTGTGAGAGAAAACTGGAGCACCCGGAGGAAACCCACACAGACCTGGGGGGAACATGTAAACTCCATGCAGGAAGGACCCGGGAAGCGAACCCAGTTCTCCTTATTGCGAGGCAACAGTGCTACCACTGCGCCAATGTGCCGCCCATATGCTTGATGTCCCAACCCAATTGTTAAATATGCAACTCCTAACCACATTTTGCTTGAAGCATAATTCAGCTGCTTTGAGTGTGGTCAGATCAGGTGACAGAGTAATAATTCCTTTTTTGTTTTAGATTCTGGGACAAAGGCCAGCCTGACAAAGAATCTGAAGACTGTGTGCAACTAGGAGTAAAAGACAACTGGGACAATTGGCATGACTTCTCCTGTGAGGGGGAAAGAAAAAGAATTTGTGAGAAAACTGCTGAGCTACTTCTTAGTTAAAATAGTGCTAGGCAAGACATAGGATGAAGTTGCCATTGTCAAGCATCTTCATCTCTACTGAATGTTTTAGTCCCTTGTTGCACCTTTTCTGTTCCTGTCATTGATGTGTTTCTTTTTCCCATAAAGTGCTATGATGTTTTCTTGACCATATTTGAAATAATAATGCTTAAGAGTAGATTGCATAACTAGTAAAAATACCCTAATGTTTTAGAATTTATTTTTTATGTTTCTTTTTTTAACTCATGAACTCTTTATATATCAGAGTCCTAGCTTTGGTCTGAATTTAGAAATCGGAGCATTGATCAACAGCGGCCATTGTGAAGAGAACTTACTCTTACTGGCATATGTAGTGACCAGTGACTTCCAAAGGTATTCTGAAAGATTTCAAATTTTCCTAGAATGTTTAATTCCCACAAATGCATTAAAGTGTATTTTACATTTATGTATTTTGACCTTTAACATATGACAACTTTTAAGTCTTTTTGCATAACTGCCTACCTGCTTTGGGTCCTGCAATTTTGGTACTTTGCTATCACTTATTTCCAAAAAGGTTCAAATTATTCCACACATTTTCAATGGTGCTGTCTTCAGAACACTGAATAGACCACTTAAAGATTTTCTCTTTTTCTTGTGTGTCTGATTACACATAGCACAGCCCTCCAGGCTGCAAAGTGTTGAATGGTCTCCTTAAATATTATTATTATTATTATTATTATAATCATACTGTATATTTTGCTGATGCCTTAAACCAAATTAACTTCTAAGAGCAGGATTTGTTGCAGTTCTTTAAAGCATAAGGAGAGTCAATCATTTGCTCAGGGTCACACAGTAAGGTAGAGATTGGAACCAATTGACGGCTTTGTGGTTTCACATTCAGCGTCTTAGACATTGCACCATATTGCTCACTCTTCACCCTAACTTCAGGATTAAAACAGGTACCGTTGCGTGAAATGCATTCAGTTCTTTTTTTACTACAATCTTTGCTGAAGAGAATCGTCTCTGTAAGATGGTGAAGCCATTATCATAGTTTTGTCTTTTTCCACATCTTATCTTTATGACTGAAATGTTCTTGTAGATGAGTTGTTTTGATCATAAAAGCCTATTTCAAGGCAAATTTGCTGGTTTTGCCAGTGACCATATTCACCAAATTTTTCCCTGAAAATTCCCTGTACAACTGGTTTGGATTAACTTTTTTCCCAGTGCCCCATGATATTTTGCAAGGTCAGCATGACATCATGGAATTGTAGCAGCCATGTTGGATAGGGATATCACTACCTGATCTGCACTACCTACCCAATTTGCATCACAAATGTGCAGAATTTTCACACATGTGTACTGCAAGCTTACTCCACTTCACACTTTATGGTGCATCCTGATCTGCTTTGTGCATACATGAAGAATTTACAGCAAACACACGTATGCATGGTGAGACTACCCAATCGGTACTCCATCCAGATTCACAAAGCACACACAATAAAATGAAAATATAAAACTTGCACAATTTTCATTTGAGGGGTACATTAGCTGAGCTTAATAAGAATATTATGAAAATTCGTTGTTGTTCTCCATAACTTCATTGTTCATTGTTTCTTCACCACTTCATTAAGTATGTTATGCTCCTCTCTATGTAGCGCAGATCAGGTAGTGACAGGCACAGGCCCCCTGAGTATATAACGGTGATCCAGTGAATCACAGGCTCTGTGGGTGTTAGTTAGTTTTAGTAGAAGCTCGGGAGATAAAGGACTCGGAGTATTCTGAAGTATAATTTTATCTCAGTGCTGTGAAATGCTGCCTCATAGCTCACATCACATATTTTGCCACAATATTCAGTCCTGCATAGTTAGCAAACTTCTCCCTAGCTGTCAGGTACACTTTAAAGACCATTGCACTATTATAAGCCACTTAAAACTAGGTTCATTACTCCTTCCCCATTGTCTTCAGTGCATTTTGCCAAATTTGGCAAAATTCACAAACATTTCTTCATCTTCTCCAAACTCAAGCCAAAGCAAATTCAAAGGGTTTTTCTCATCACCACAGATCAGCACTGAAGCAGTATTTAAAACTTTTCACACTGTCACACTGACCAGTAAAGCCAGATAAATACATATAAATATTATTTATTTTTTACCTACTGGATTCCCAGTTCCAAACGTTTGAAGGGCAGATAAAAGATAGGCAGAAATTTGGTCATCAAATAAATAAGAGGTTTATAATTGACTAAGTAACTTCACAGAGTTCCCGGGAATAGTTTGGGAGCCAACCGGGCAATCCCATTTAGTCTATAAGCTTAAATAAATAAGTGACTGAAGGTACATGTGAACAAAAAAATCACTTTCTCTGGCTTTCTCCTAACTCCTCTTAAGGCAATCTTTGTAATTAGCTTGTTCTATGAGAGGGTAAGTAATTGGGAGCTCCATCCTCATAGGCTCATGTCCAAAAAATGATGTTGCATTACAGGGTCGATCGATTTTCATAATGCTGGGACAAAAAGGAGTGGTGTCTTCCTTGTATATGTCACGTATCCTCACTTGGCGTCTTATTAGAACTGCAGGAGTAAGAAACAGAACAGAATCAAGTCCCAAAATGATATTACCTGCTTGGTCTGAATCCTGAAGATAATTCTCAAGTACCAGGGGCCTCAGGTATAACGCGGTTCATGGAACTCACATTATAACATGGCGTAAGCACAAAAGTGGGAATGTGCGTACGCACAGAAAAATCCAGATGCAGGAATCTGTGCGTACGCAAACTTCAACGTTCTTCCGCTACATAAATCCCGTTCAGCGTGAAAAGTAACGCACGTGCACACGCCTGCTGTCCCGTCCCAACTCCTCCCAGAATTACGCCTCTTTGAATATGTAAATTAATATAAATAGCCCTTAAGCTCAGCGTTCTGTGAAAAGACAATGGCAAAACCATGAGAAACAATAGAACAATTTCTGCAAGTACCAAGTGGTGGCAAGGAAAAACATACTATTTGTTGGTTTAAACAGTGGTATAAACAAGAAAAGGAAGCTGATCGAGTGACATAGCATGTCGGAGAAACTCGAAAGCTCAAGTTCACAAAGTCGCACAGTGCCCAAAATAAAAAAGAAGTCGCATATCAAAGTTGCCATGAAAAGGCGAGTCGTAGCCAACCGTCTGAGTGTCATATGAAAGCTTATTAGGGTACAGAGAAAAAAAATAAGGCACACAGTGGGAAAAAAGCACAAAATGTCAACTTTAATCTCGAAATTTCCACTTTAATCACGTAGTTTATTTTGTCATTAAAGCAGAACATCATAAACTTAATCTTAAAATTGTTTAATTTACTAGTTTCTCAAATCCCATCGTAACTAAAGTAGTACGTTAAATGCTTTGTTTTGTATTTGATCTTCTTTGTGTTCTATGTGTGTGAATCACTACATGCTTCTTAACACCAGCTTTCTCTTCCTCCGACAGGACACACAATCCATTACATTCATGATATTACAGCTCTCTGAATAACTAAAATACTGAGATGTATACGTGATATCCTTTTCATGATGACAGGAGTTAAAGCACGTTATTAAACATAGGAACACAGTGGCACAGTGATTGTGCGTGGCCTTTGATGAAATAATTTATTGCAGCAGTACTGTATCTTTCAAACGTACTAACCTCCAATTCCTGTCCTTCCTTTTCTTTCTCCAAATACCCAATCACCACACAATCAGCTCTGTAATAGACGTTAAGCCATCTCTATGTTTATAACACAAAACTTTTAAGGAACATTGAAATATCTTCGTAGTACGTGTTTAATTATTCTATCCTTCACGCCAGTCCCAGTGAAGCATACAGTGCGAGGAAGGAACAATCTGTGAACTGAGCTTCAGATCATTGCTAGCGTAGCAACACTGTGTCCTTTAATTATTAACAATGTAGATTATTTAAATAAAGTTTTATTTGTATAATATAATAAACATATTTTGCTGCATTTCATCTTAAAAATGATATCGTCATCATATGTAAATACGCACTTCATAAAGTGGCTCAGGTTGTGCAATATTATAACTGTATCACAAGTTTACAGTGAGGTCATTGTACTATGTATAAACAGTTGATGGACTGATAGAGTGTGTTTAGAGCTCTTGGGATAAAATTCTTTCTGAACCGTGAGGGCCGTACAGGAAAGGTTTTGAAGCATTTGTTGTGTGCAGTTCAAATAGGAAGCATGGCTGAGGCAGTGTGTGCTTGATGCTGTATACCGATAATTCTCTTTCCGATCAGCTGCTCCGAGTGGTGCAGTGAGAGGAATATGGAAAAAGATGATCCGCTGTGGCAACCCCTGACAGGATCAGCTGAAAGAAAAAGAAGAAGGTGCAGTGAGAGTAACAATGCTAAACAAGCTATGGTATTTATATTATATTGTTACAGGTTAATTACAATCAGATGCATTAAACTAATAAACAATATGTGGTTAATTTCAGTGTATTCACAGCGCTTCATCACTTTTTCCACATTTTGTTATGTTAGAGCCTTATTCTAAAATGGATTAAATTCTTTTTTTTCCTCAGAATTCCACACACAACACCCCATAATGACAACGTGAAAAAAGCTTACTTGAGATTTTTGCAAATTTATTAAAAATAAAAAAAATTGAGAACGCACATGTACATAAGTAGTCACAGCCTTTGTCATGAAGCTCAAAATTGAGCTCAGGTGCATCCTGTTTCCCCTGATCATCCTTGAGATGTTTCTGCAGCTTAATTGGAGTCCACCTGTGGTAAATTTAGTTGATTGGACATGATTTGGAAAGGCACACATCTGTCTATATAAGGTACCACAGTTGACAGTTCATGTCAGAGCACAAACCAAGCATGAAATCAAAGGAATTGTTTGTAGACCTCAGAGACAGGATTGTCTTGAGGCACAAATCTGGGGAAGGTTACAGAAAAATTTCTGCTGCTTTGAAGGTCCCAATGAGCACAGTGGCCTCCATCATCCGTAAGTGGAAGAAGTTCGAAACCACCAGGACTCTTCCTAGCTGGCCAGCCATCTAAACTGAGCGATTGGGGGAGAAGGGCCTTAGTCAGGGAGGTGACCAAAAACCCGATGGTCACTCTGTCAGAGCTCCAGAGGTCCTCTCTGGAGAGAGGAGAACCTTCCAGAAGGACAACCATCTCCGCAGCAATCCACCAATCAGGCCTGTATGGTAGAGTGGCCAGACGGAAGCCACTCCTTAGTAAAAGGCACATGGTAGCCCGCCTGGAGTTTGCCAAAAGGCACCTGAAGGACTCTCAGACAATGAGAAACAAAATTTTCTGGTCTGATGAGACAAAGATTGAACTGTGTGTGAATGCCAGGCGTCACGTTTCGAGGAAACCAGGCACAGTTCATCAACAGGCCAATACCATCCCTACAGTGAAGCATGGTGGTGGCAGTATCATGCTGTGGGGATGTTTTTCAGCGGCAGGAACTGGGAGACTAGTCAGGATAAAGGGAAAGATGACTGCAGCAATGTACAGAGACATCCTGGATGAAAACCTGCTCCAGAGCGCTCTTGACCTCAGACTGGGGCGACGGTTTATCTTTCAGCAGGACAACAACCTTAAGCACACAGCCACAATATCAAAGGAGTGGCTTCAGGACAACGTTGTGAATGTCCTTGAGTGGCCCAGCCAGAGCCCAGACTTGAATCTGATTGAACATCTCTGGAGAGATCTTAAAATGGCTGTGCACCGACGCTTCCCATCCAACCTGATGAAGTATGAGAGGTGCTGCAAAGAGGAATGGGCGAAACTGGCCAAGGATAGGTGTGCCAAGCTTGTAGCATCATATTCAAAAAGACTTGAGGCTGTGATTGCTGCCAGAGGTGCATCGATAAAGTATTGAGCAGTGAATACTTATGTACATGTGATTTCTCAGTTTTTATTTTTAATAAATTTGCAAAAACCTTAAGTAAACTTTTTTCACAATGTCATTATGGGGGGTTGTGTGTAGAATTCTGAGGAAAAAAATGAATTTAATACATTTTGGAATAAGGCTGTAACATAACAAAATGTGGAAAAAGTGATGCGCTGTGAATACTTTCCGGATGCACTGTATAAAGCCACGTCAGGGATGAGGATCTGAAAAAGAAAGATAAACCAAACAGAAACAGTAGCATTGCTTTGACGCTGGAAGCCACCAAAAACTTGCGTACGACAGGGTATGAGGTACCTTGGAAATGTGCGTGGCTTTATGCCAAGTGTAGGTTTTATATATCGCGATTTGAACGTGGAAACATTGTTACGCAACATTTCTGTGCGTACGCACCGTTTATACATGAGACCTCAGGACTGTAATTAGTACTGTTTACTACAGGACTGTTATGCTTTAAAGAGAAACTAGAACTAGAATCCAGAAAATAATTATATGATATATCCAAGATCAGAATGTGTTTAAGCAAAAGGACACCCAAGAATATCATTTAGAGGTGTGTGCCATAGCCATGCTCATGGATTCCAGATTACATTTTGCTGCCGTCTGTTTGGGACGATTGTAGCCATGATGCAATTGGCTGGCTACAGAGATGGTGCAATCTAGTGTTTGAGATTAGTCTTGCAGCCAATACACGAAGGAGGTAAAATAAGACAGCTGACACTTGGTTGTGAGATATGCTAAAGCCCACACAAGGAAGAAACAGGCAGCTCCAAACTGGTTAGAACTTCAGAACAATTTTAACAAAATCAGGCCATTTGGCCCAGCAAATCTCGAAAGTCCTATTCACGCAATTTCTCCAACAACACATTGAGATGAGTGTTCAATGTTCCTTAACTCTCACTCTGTACGACACTACTGATTTATTGCATTTGTTTACCATGCCACTGATGTCAGTTTCCTTATAAATGGAAGTAAGGGCACACAGAGCTTTTCAGAAAATTGGACTTCATCAATTCTGACAGTCCTTTTTTTTCTTAATTCTTCATTTATTTGTATTTTTCCACATTGCACTGTGATTCCTTCAAGCTTACTTCTTCTTTAATTTTTGGTTTCTTCTCAGCACCCTTTGTGATTAACAGGAGCTGGAAACATTTAGACAAATAATCAAGATTAATTAAGAGAGTGAAGCAAAGAGTTCTTGACTTGAGCTGGATGTAATTTTTGGGAATATTACAGCAGTTTTGACAAAAATCCTAGGCCTACCTTAGTAAGTACACTGTAAAACCATACCAGTAAGATTTCAGCAAATTACTCTCTTAGCACACTGACTGTTATTCGTTAATAGTGGTATGGAGAAAAATAGGAATAAAACAAGAGTTTTAAAAAAAATCTCAGTTTTTATTCTTTGGGTGCATAAATGTAAGACTTTTTATTTCTGCAGGGGTACCACAGATTACATGGGATGAAATTTAATGCTGAGAAGGATACCACAGTTGATTTTGAATGACAGTATTTGCGTCTGCCTGTCTGTGTTGGGTTGGGTGGCTGGTAAGCCCCCTGGGCTTCACGATAGATAGATAGATAGATAGATAGATAGATAGATAGATAGATAGATAGATAGATAGATAGATAGATAGATAGATAGATAGATCGATCGATCTACTCTTTTTATGTTTAGCCAATCAGACATTTTCTTTTATTTCAGTCATTCTGTGGTCTATTTGAGAGGAGGATTGGTGTTTATCATACGTAATATAATAATATTTATTTATTTAACAATTGAGCACTGTCATTGTCACTTTCTTCTGACAGCTCAAAACCCCATCAGACAATGCAGAATCCAAATCGTGAGCACTACACAAAAAAAATGTCTTTGGTAAAGTATTTTTGATGCCATTATTTGATGCCTCACCGTAACTTCAACTCACTTCATCATGCGCTGTTGCTGCCGTCTAGTGTATAAAACGATTACATTCTTAGTTGACTTTTATTTATTTTTTCTCACCATTAACATCGTACCCCTTGATTTTGACAATTTTTGTCAACACCCATCATGAAAGAAAACAAATACCAGACAGCCAACATCAACCCTTACTGAGAACAATCTGGGGAGTAGTGACAGAGTACAACATTATTCACAGCGTTTCATTGGCTGTTACATAACTGCCACTGGTACAGCATTGGCCAGGCGGGAGGTTAGGTGCATGATTTTTAATTGTGAGATCCAAAAATGCTAAAATGAAAGTTGTTTAAGATGGAACATCACAGAAAACCCAGCATTGACATTTCAATTTATATCTACAGTGTGAATTTGCAATCTGTGGCATATAAAAATGCATTACATTTGATTTTGTAACCTCCTTTATGTACAGTGTCCTCCATAATGTTGGGGACAAAGAAATTGTTTTCCTTGATTTACCCCTTCCATAGGAATAAAACATAATAAATGGGATCTACAGTATTTGGTATCCTTTTAATTTCTGCTAGATGACAATGAAATCAAAAAGAAACAAAATGAAGGCATAGTCTTTTGCTACCTGCTTATAAGATTTTTCCGCTGAGACAAAAAAGCTTGTGTCAAAACACAAAGGTAGAACAGAAAAAGATTTCTTGGAATCCACCCCATATATTGTACAACACAGTTCAGGAAATAATGGCACCAGAGCACTCTCTGGTTCTGTGTCCAAATAGGGACAAACTAAGGAGGGAAGGTGCTGGGTTCTTATAGAGGCAGGGGAGGAAAAGGTGGGTCCAGGATCAAAGATGTCAATGGGAAGTGTGGCTAGGGAAGTGGTACAGGAACGTCAGGTAGTATTTTATTCTGGTTTCTCTTCAGGTGATCTACAGAAGAGGGAGAAAAAAGGTTAGTGCACTTTGTCAAAGCCTGCTCTCGTATTCTGCCCTCAGTTAAGCCCTTGGCCTGGCACTTGTGTGACACCTGGTAGTCTCACAAGGGTCTCCTCTTGAGTTACAGCAGAGATCTCAGCAAAGTCACACAATGGGCTTTGATTTTCCAAGTAGTAGTTTTTTGCAATTTGAAACTATTTTGATAGTGTGCTCAGTAAAATATGGTGAAATGTATGGACAGTTGTTTGTGGTAATAAAACACTTTAAAATGATTACAAACCGTAGTGTTTGCTTCTGAATAATACTGTTAGTTTCTGTAATTTAATTTGCTGTGCTCTAATTATATCACACTCAGTCAGTGTAACTTAGTAATTAAGACTCTGGACTTCAGCCCCTGCTACTGACACTGTGTGGCACTGAGAAAGTTACTTCACCTGTCTGCCCTCCAACTGAAAAAACAACCAATGGCATTTCTGATAAGCCCCCCTGAGATAAAGACATCAGTCGAATAATAAGTAAAAAATATGAAGTTTTGAAAGAGACCTCACAATTTTGACTCCTTTTACCTCAGTTGTATCTCATGTCTCCTGTTTTTGTCTAAAGCTGTTTCTCCTGGAGAATGTTACATTTACATTTACCGTATATACTCGTATATAAGTCGGGCCTTGAAACCCAAAAAATCGATCATAAAATCAGACCCCAACTTATTTGAAAAATATTTAAAAACCTATTTAAAAATACGACCCTTAAAATTGCCTCCTCCAATCTCGCATCAGTTTCTCAGGTGCATCGAATTTTGTTGTAGCAGAGCAGTTACCAATTTCTTTCGTCACTTCAACTACTTTTAATTTAAAACCAGCTTCATTCTTTCTTCTGATCGAACGCTCCATCGTGGATAAGGGATGCTGTTACGATAAAGGTGTATGAGGGTTTGAGATACAAAAAACACAAATCAGTACGAATGTCGCTTCAGTATAGTTTAGGTATTACTGTGTGGTCACGTAGGCACAATAGAAAGGGAAAAAAAGGCGGTGCGCTCCGTGATTACTTGCTCAGATGGGCGTTAGCATATCATATCATTATAAAATACTGGAAATTATACGGTAGAATCTAGACCTGACTTATCTGCAGGAGAACTTAAATGCGAGTGTATACGGTATTTAATTGGCAGACACTTTTAACCCAAAGTGTCTCACAAAGAGGAAAACATAATTGAGTAACATTAGGCTGGGGTCTGTTTGTTCAGCAAGTGTAATAGGATGAGTAACAGAAGTTGATTACCACAAATGGAAAGATGCAATAACTAATAAATTTACAATCATTGATTAACTATTAATAAAGCGATCAGACTTAATCTAACAACAGATTAAACAACAATTTAAAATATCACAGAGGAAGGTGTTTTTTTTCCTCAATCAATCAGACTAATATTCACAGAAAAGATTGGTTTTCAATTGCTTTTTAAATGTGAGTCAGTAGTTCGGATGGAGGTGGGGCAGCCTGTTCCACCAACTAGGAACTACACGGAAAAAGAGTCTGTGTTGAGACTTCACACCATGCAGAGGTGGCATCACCAGACACTGTTCACTGGCAGACCTGTGTGGACAAGAAGGAGCAGAGAAACTCACCCGTGTCTTCATATACATAGGTGCTGACCCACTGACTACTCTGTTCACAAGCATCAGGGATTTGAACTTAATATGTGCTGCTACAGGGAGCCAATGTAGTGACCTGAAGAGAGGACTGACATGTGCCCATCTTGGCTGGTTAAATACAAGATGGGCTGCTGCATTCTGGACTACCTGCAGCGGCTTGATAGCACATGTGGGTTCTCCTGTCAGACGGCCAGATGTGATGAGACCAAAGCCTGAACCAGAAGTTGTGCTGCATATTCTGTCAGATAAGGTGTGATCTCGCGGATGTTGTGCAGCATGAACCTGCATGAGTGAGAAACAGTAGAAATGTGGTCAGAAAAAGATATTTGCTCATCAATCACCACATCAAGGCTGCAAACGGACTTGGCACGTGTTAGCAACTATGAGCAAAGCTGCACAGAGAAGGGAAGTTGAACAGACTGGCTGGCCGGGGTTAGAAGAATTTTATGAGAAACATCTGTGACAAAGTTGATTCTTAAATGAAACATAAATGAGAAGGTCTTTTAAGTCTCATGAGCCATCAAAGATCAACCTTTGAGCAGTAAAATTATCCTATGGGCACTGGTTCACAGTTTAATATTACAAGTCAAACAATTCAGACGTGATTAAAGTGCATATTGCAGATTTTCATTTAAGTATATTTGAGTCACACCATGTAGACGCGACAACCCTTTTTCTACATGGTACCCCCCACTGTTGGTACATCTGTTATACTTTTTGTTATTTTTTTGTGTATTTAATGAAAGTGCAATTTTAGCATAATAATAATGGACAGCAGGCCCATATGAATGTCTTGAAGTGTCAACTATACCAAATACGTGACCATCACTATTGCTCTTATGAATTCTGTAGTCTGCATGCGTTGCAAAATTAGTGGTCTGTCCCCCATTTGTCTTGCAGCTTACTATAGTCTGAAAGTTTATATGTCTGCTAGGACTCTTAATGTGATATTGCATCCAATATGTATGTCACCTGTTGTTTAATTATTAAGGTTGTTTAAAATTACCTGTTTTGGACACAAGCCTTATGCTTTCTTCAGGTTCTTAAGACTATCACAAAGGTGAGTGTTTGCTTTCCTAAGTGACAAGATATAACATCATGCATAGATCAGGTCATTTAAAGATAACTTTTCTGGTTTCGTTATTATTATTCACCCATTTTATAAATCAGACTAACTCAGCTGTGTTTCTAACAAGATCACTGTCAGCTACATTATTACAAAGAAAACAGGATTTTAAAATGCTTGTCTGAGCTAGAAGCTGGCCATTCTCTGTTTAAGGGCTTTTTATGACAGATTGTAGATCAGGTTAAAGAAGCCATCAGACTCACCATTGACCAGGTCTGTGGTTTGCAGCTGCAGGATGTGGTTGGTGTTTAAACCTCGAGCACAGAGGTACCGAAGTTTGCCCAGTGCAGTGTCAGTGTAATTTAACTTTTAAAACTAAGTTAGCACACCTAATTTATGGCTGACATGCTGGACTTTGTAATGAACGTGTCACTATATACAGTATATATATATATATATATATATATATATATATATATATATATATATATATATATATATATATATATATATATATATATATATATATATATATATATATGAGATTAGCATTGTGTTGATTATTTATAGAGGTTCTTTTTCATTGTAATTGTATACTGGCATTGTTACACTGAAGGCTGTCATGATATGACTGCTCTCCTATACCAAAGAGGGTGAAAGTGTCTAAAAATCTATAGAATACAGAAAAATACTCTTCTATGGGAATAAACTATAAAACTTTTGCTACAAAGAGCAAGTCCAAAGAGCAGAAACTTTTTAATTGACAATATGTATTTAGAAAATCACAAAATAAGAACACAAAGGGCCAATAGGAGGAGGAGGAGAAGGTTAGGAGCACGCGCTGATACAGCACATCGCCGCACCCACCACATGACAAATCAACTCAGGGTCTCAGATTAGGACCCGAGTGCAGCCATGCAATGGGTGATACCTCAGCACCACACTAATTCAGATGGAGTGGAACAGTGTGAGGTTTTTAATGGTGGCTGCCACCAACCCCCAGGTTTTTCCCTTCAGGTTGGAGGGCCTACATGCGGGGCTGGATGCAGATTAACGCCACACCCAGGACGGAGCAATTGTAGGCCACAAGCAGATGTCCAAAATGCACTCCTATGTGACCAAGTCCCAATACGCAATCTGAAGATCAGAATTATAGTTCTCAAAAAGAGGAAACCCTCACTTCTTTCATCATGCGTCTATGGATATGCTTTGCTAGTGACTGTGCAGGATAGCAAGACCAGAGGTATCAGGTGGTTGTGATATTACCATTTTTATAATACTAGGGTGTTGTAACATGTTAGCCATTATAGAATATAGTAAGATGTCAAGCAAAATGACCCCTTTTATTGGCTAACTAAAAAGATTACAATATGCAAGCTTTCGAGGCAACTCAGGGCCCTTCTTCGATGCCTGAAGAAGGGGCCTGAGTTGCCTCGAAAGCTTGCATATTGTACCATTATTGTATAAAGACAAAGAAAATGAGAGAAAAAAAACACTATTCATCCTAAAGGGACTACTCTGTAATCTCCCACTGGTGAGAGAGCAGCAGAGAAATGCAGTGAACCCCTAAAAATTATTATTCTGCTTGAATTTCTTTCATGTTTTGATTTCTGCTGTTTTGTGTTTCGAGTCAGCATTCTTTATCTTGCTGTCAGTTCCCTGGAAGCAACATTTTGCACATTTTCAATGTATGTCTTTTTTGGAACACAGTTATCTACAAAAATAGAGTAGATGTGCTCAGTGTTTAATGATCAAGCAAAATACTCAAAATTGCTTCAGGCTTCAACAGTTATATTGACAATGATATTAAGTGAACAGTCAGTCAGTCATTTTCCAACTTGCTATATCCTAACTACAGGGTCACGGGGGTCTGCCGGAGCCAATCCCAGCCAACACAGGGCGCAAGGCAGGAACAAATCCTGGGCAGGGCGCCAGCTCACCGCAGGGCACACACACACACACCAAGCACACACTAGAGGCAGTTCAGAATCGCCAATGCACCAAACCCGCATGTCTTTGGACTGTGGGAGGTAACCGGAGCACCCAGAGGAAACCCATGCAGACATGTGGAGAACATGCAAACTCCACGCAGGGAGGAGCGCGGAAGCAAACCCAGGTCTCTTAACTGCGAGTCAGCAGCATTACCACTGCACCACCGTGCTGCCCACAGTCAGTCATATCAGACAAAAGTTCAGAGTTCTTATATTTCAGAAGGCAGTTCCAGGAATGGGAAAACCAAGGCAAACTGGAGACGTTCATCTTGGTGGTCCTTTATATTGAGTTAATACCACATGTAGTAAAGACAGCCACTATAGTCAGACAGGCAGAATATGCTTCAGGAGTCTCAAATATGAGCTAATAAGAAGAAGAAGAATAACCTTACAAACCTATAAAAATTCATGTGAAGCTCAAAGCCGTGCTCTTCTGCATTAGTTTGGGCATCTGATTAGAATTCCTCCTGGACACGTTGCTGCGGAGGTGTTTCTGGAATGTCCAACCAGGAAGAAACCTCTAAGCTGGCCTGGGAACACCTTGGAATCCCTGCCCCCAGAGGAGTTGGAGGAGGTGGGAACAAAGAACATCTGGGCATCTATACTCAGACTCCTGACTCCCAACCCCACCGACCTGTAAGAGGATAAGCGACAGAAATGGATAGATAGATGGATGAATAGTGAATGCTGTGTGAGGAACAGTGACACTGTGGTTAGTACTGCTGTGTCACAGATCCAGTGCCATGGATTTGAATCTTTCTTCGTATTGTTGTCTCTGTAAAAGTGACATGTTCTCTGTGTATCTCTATGGAGTTTTTTCTGGGTACTGCAGTTTTTCTCCTTTATTTCAACACTACACATGACAGTAAAGTTCAACTCAACCTTATTTGATTAACTGGAAGTTCTAAAACTGGACTGGTGTGTGAATAAGCAGGCCCTATGATGGACTGGTGCCTTCACAAAGGTTAGCTCTCGTCTTGGACCTGATATGCTGGTTGGGTAAGCTCTAAACCCCAGAACTGTGTAAATGACTTTGAGAATGTTACATTTTTTCTTTCCTTTATATGTAGACACACAGGATCCTTATTTTCCTGTATTGTTATGCAGCGTCAACACAAGCTGATCTAGTCATTCACACTGCAATCACACTACAAACCACAGGAGAGTATTGAACTGGCAAATGTATGGTTTAAGGCCAAAGACCTTTGTGTAACAATGGCACAGCATAATTGTACTTTAATGGGATGTTACAAAACCACCAATAATGAATCCCTAGAATTCTATACACTATATGTGCAAAATTCACAGTGTTAAGGTTAAGCTGTGTACAAATTTTAGATTGGACTGAAGTAGCAGAGCAGTGGTTATAAGGCTCAGTCTTGTAGGACCGTGGTGACTGGAAATTTGCATTCCAACAAACTTCTGCTGTTAACTGGAATACAAATTGAATTAATCATACTGTTATGTCTGACTTACTTCCTTTTTTGTGAATGACAATTCACAGGTATTACAAACTTGATAGGGTAAACTCTATAGGATTATATGAAGCATTTCTGTGTAACGCAGGCATGTTTGCTTAATTTTACCTTTCAATCAATCAATCAATCAACATTTATTTATATAGCACATATTCATACAAAAAAATGTAGCTCAAAGTGCTTTACAAAATGAATAGAAAAATAGAAGACACAATAAAAAATAAACATAAGTCAACATTAATTAACATAGAATAAGTAAGGTCCGATGGCCAGGGTGGACAGAAAAAACAAAAAAACTCCAAAAGCTGGAGAAAAAAAATAAAATCTGTAGGGGTTCCAGACCAAGAGACCGCCCAGTCCCCTCTGGGCAATCTACCTAACATAAGTCAAACAGTCCTCTTTGTATTTAGGTTTCATGGAAGGACCTGATGATGGTCACGTAGACTTCTGGCTTTCAGTCCATCAATGTTGGAGCATCATGATGCTTTGAGTAGGTGGAGGTGGCGCAGGTCGCCACCACAAAGAAACCGGAAAAAGAAACAGAAGAGAGAGTAGGGGTCAGTACGGATTTTAGAGCCACTATGAATAGTTATTATGATGAATTGAATATACAGAGTATCAGGATTAAGTTAAAGTGAAGTTATGAGAAGGCCATGTTAAAGTAATGTGTTTTCAGCAGTGTTTTAAAGTGCTAAACTGTATTAGCCTGGCGAATTCCTATTGGCAGGCTATTCCAGATTTTAGGTGCATAACAGCAGAAGGTCGCCTCACCACTTCTTTTAAGTTTAGCTTTTGGAATTATAAGGAGACACTCATTTGAAGATCTAAGGTTACGATTTGGAATATAACGTGTCAGGCATTCCGATATATAAGATGGAGCGAGATTATTTAAGGCTTTATAAACCATAAGCAGTATTTTAAAGTCAATCCTGAATGACACAGGTAACCAGTGTAGTGACATCAAAACTGGAGAGATGTGTTCGGATTTTCTTTTCCTAGTTAGGATTCTGGCAGCTGCATTCTGCACTCGTTGCAAGTGATTTATGTCTTTTTTGGGTAGTCCTGAGAGGAGTGCATTACAGTAATCTAGTCGACTGAAAACAAAAGCGTGAATTAATTTCTCAGCATCTTTCAATGATATAAGAGGTCTAACTTTTGCTATGTTTCTTAAGTGAAAAATGCTGTCCTAGTGGTCTGGTGAATATGCGATTTAAAATTCAGATTACCGTCAACAGTTACCCCTAAGTTTTTTACTTCCGTCTTAACTTTTAATCCTGGTGCATCAAGCTTATTTCTGATAACCTCATTGAATCCATTATTGCCAATTACTAAGATTTCAGTTTTCTCTTTATTTAGTTTGAGAAAATTACTATTAATCCATTCTGATATACCAGTAAGACATTGTGTTAGTGAATCGAGAGAGTCGGAGTCATCAGGTGCTATTGATAAGTACAGCTGTGTGTCATCAGCATAGCTGTGGTAACTCACGTTGTAACCTGAGATAATCTGACCTAACGGAAGCATATAGATTGAGAAAAGCAGCGGACCCAGGATAGAGCCTTGTGGAACACCATACAGAATATCATGTGTCTTTGAGTTATGATTACCACAACTCACAAAGAATTTTCTACCTGCCAGGTAGGATTCAAACCAATTTAAGACACTGCCAGAGAGGCCCACCCATTGACTAAGGCGATTTCTAAGAATATTATGATCAATGGTGTCAAATGCAGCACTCAGATCTAAGAGGATGAGAACAGATAAATGGCCTCTGTCTGCATTTACCCACAAGTCATTTACTACTTTAACGAGTGCAGTTTCTGTGCTGTGATTTGTTCTGAAACCTGACTGAAATTTATCAAGAATAGCAGGTTTATTGAGGTGGTCATTTAATTGCAAAATGTCTGCACGAGTAAAACTGTAATCCGGAGGCGCAGATTCGATTAAAACAGCCGCGCCATTTGAGTTAAGCCATGTTTCATTTAGTGCAATAAAATCAATCTTTCTATCACTAATAAGATCGAGTGCAGAATGCAGCTGCTAGAATCCTAACTGGGAAAAGAAAATCCGAACACATTTCTCCAGTTTTGATGTCACTACACTGGTTGCCTGTGTCATTCAGGATTGACTTTAAAATACTGCTTATGGTTTATAAAGCCTTAAATAATCTCGCCCCATCTTATATATCGGAATGCCTGACACGTTATATTCCAAATCGTAACCTTAGATCTTCAAATGAGTGTCTCCTTATAATTCCAAAAGCTAAACTTAAAAGAAGTGGTGAGGCGGCCTTCTGCTGCTATGCACCTAAAATCTGGAATAGCCTGCCAATAGGAATTCGCCAGGCAAATACAGTGGAACACTTTAAAACACTGCTGAAAACACATTACTTTAACATGGCCTTTTTATAACTTCACTTTAACATAATCCTGATACTCTGTATGTTCAATTATTTATAATAACTATTCATGGTGGCTCTAAAATCCATACTGACCCCTACTCTCTCTTCTGTTTCTTTTTCCGGTTTCTTTGTGGTGGCGACCTGCGCCACCACCACCTACTCAAAGCATCATGATGCTCCAACAATGATGGACTGAAAGCCAGAAGTCTACGTGACCATCATCATCAGGTCCTTCCATGAAAATATGATGATTTATGTTAGGTAGAATGCCCAGAGGGGACTGGGCGGTCTCTTGGTCTGGAACCCCTACAGATTTTATTTTTTCTCCAGCCTTTGGAGTTTTTTTGTTTTTCTGTCCACCCTGGCCATCGGACCTTACTCTTATTCTATGTTAATTAATGTTGACTTATGTTTATCTTTTATTGTGTCTTCTATTTCTCTATTCATTTTGTAAAGCACTTTGAGCTACATTTTTTTTGTATGAATATGTGCTATATAAATAAATGTTGATTGATTGATTGATGGTTTATAAAAAATATCTTGTTAGTTAAAGCTCTAACATTTAATAGTGCCATATTTAATGTTTCTGAAGGTCAGAGCTGAATTTTATGCGTGTTATTGGTAATCGGAACAAAAATTAAGTTATTTTTGTTAACGCCTCTGTGTGTACTTTTATGTAATCTACAATCCGTTTTTATAGTCTTAATGCAGTGTTGATCTGAAGTAGTAATTTCAATTAAATTATTGGTGTTTATGCCGCACTGCCTAGATTTTTTACGTGCATTAAGATTTGTTATTAGATTATTAATGTTGTGCACTTTAACGGAAGACTCTGTTAAGCCATTATGTCCTATCAAAGCAGTAGCAATACGTAAGGGGTTAAAAGTAGAAGTAGACGGTCAAGATAGACGAATTACCTTAGCGATGTTTTCGGAGAGGACCCGGGCGCCAAATCTATTCGGATGCAGTCCATCCCACTTGAAGAAGCGCGGCCTTTCCCAAAAAAGATCCCAGTTGTCTATAAACCCGATGTCTTGATTCTCGCAGAAGCCTCTCAGCCAGTTGTTTAAACCCAGTAGACGACTGTAGTATTCTTTGAAACTTTGCTGTTGTATAATTTGAGGCTTTTATGTTAGCCTTTCTTTATTAGGGACCACATAAGTGAAGATGATACTTCCCTGTAACATTTCTGCCCTTTTCATTTTTCTTAGTTGTTTGTATAAGGAAAAAATTAAAGGTAATTAAAGTAAATGTCCCACTATTTCTCCTCTCTGAATATTCAATATCGACACTCAAGCGGCCTGTTAATTCAACAATGAGATGCAATAAAAGTAAGAACGACCCACTAAATTAAACCTTGCTGACAGAAGGTGCTGTGGTGTGAAATTTTACATGCAAGTTGATACATATTTTGTACAGTATGTCTTTATTTGTAATTTGGGCAAAGCAATGTAATATTAGTATTTAATTAGAGAGACGCATTCATGTTTACCACCTAACCAGCCTCCTAGAGTTAGGATAGTCAATGTTATGACAGGTTTGGGGGAGTCCCTCAAACAAGTTTGGTAAATGTTTCTCTGCTGGAGTCTCTCAGTCAACCCCCACATGAAAGCCAGACTGCCTAGCTGGCAACCTTCACCTTAACACATGGGTTTGGGGGCAGGTGTGAAGGTATTCTCTGCCCCATTGGTCTAAAGTATTGCTGTTTGGAATTGGCTAGAATCAGAAGCCTTTAAGTAACATGTCGCCCTATTGGCTGTAGGGTGTGGACAGAGAATCTATAAATTTACTTGATTTACCCCTCCCTAGCTCCTCTCCCTCTTACACTATACTGATGAAATGTGTGATATCATCTACTGTTAAATTCTGCTCTGTACTTGTAAAATTTTTATTTTTATACTATATTCAGGATTTTTCCTATTCTATGTATTGTACTGTATTGTATTGACCCCCTTCATTTTGACACCCACTGCAGGCCCAACCTACATGGAAAGGGGTCTTTTTTTAACTGCCTTTCCCAAGGTTTCTTCCATTTTTACCCTACTGGGGTTTTTTTGGGAGTTTTTTTTTTTGTCTTCTTAGAGAGTCAAGGCTGGGAGGCTGTCAAGAGGTAGGGCCTGTTAAAGCCCATTGTGGCACTTCTCGTGTGATTTTGTGCTATACAAAAATAATTTATATTGTATTGTATGAAAGAGCATCTCAAACACCATAAACTGTGAGATTTGAGGCATTCTGGAAAAGGCTACACATTAAAAATGCAAAAGGAGAAAGTAGAGTAATATATTACTCTACCAAGACAAAACAGTCTTTCCAGTACTGAAGTACAATAGAGAATGCACTCTTGTAGTCACTCCTGAAAACTTCAATGGCCCTGATTGTGGCCTTCTGCCTTTCTTTTGCTGTACTAATATAAAATCAATAATGAAACATGATGAGGGGAGAAGTTAAATAAAGAAAGAAAATGATTGAAATACTTGTTGGGCAGCATGGTGGCGCAGTGGTAGTGCTGCTGCCTTGCAGTTAGGAGACCCGGGTTCACTTCCTGGGTTCTCCCCTGTGTCTGTGTGAGTTTCCTTCCACAGTCCAAAGACATGCAGGTGTTAGGTGCATTGGCAATCCTAAATTGTCCCTAGTGTGTGCTTGGTGTGTGGGTTTGTTTCCTGCCTTGCGCCCTGTGTTGGCTGGGATTGGCTCCAGCAGACCCCCGTGACCCTGTAGTTAGGATATAGCGGGTTGGATAATGGATGGATGGATGAAATACTTGTTAGTGAGGAGGAGGCTGAACCGTGACTTTCATGTTGGTACAGTTATAATATGAGAATTGAATAGCAACAATATACGGTTTGAATGTGTGATCTGTGTGCTTTTAAATAGTGAATTAGGACCCAACTTCCTTGACAGTTTCTTCTATAAATATGTGAGACATTGTGAGCATAACCACAAACAAAAAAAAACTCATACAAAAATCGAAACAAATGAGCTTCCTCCATCTCCACAGCTCAGTTACTTTTTAGAAGCAGCAGTGATGCAGATGAATAATTATACTTTGCCTATAAATAATGAAAGCATCTATGAAAATGTTGACAATTTCTCTCAGAAAAAACCTGAAGGACAACAAGAAGGTAGGCTAACACAATTTTGCAAAATTCTAAAGATGACAAAAACTTATTTAGCTAAGACCTGTTTGATGGTACCAGTGAGCTGAAGCAAAATTCAGCAATTGCCTTACCTTTGGCAAAGTAAAGACGTATGAAAAACAGATTTTTGTTTGTTAAATAAAGACTAATCTTCATACATTATTTATTGTGGAGTTTACACCAAGACTGTCCCAGAGTAGTGAATGCAGAACAGCCCTGGAAAATTACATTCTTAAAAAGTGTAACACACCATGTTCTGTTGAAGACAGATTGTAATAAAAATCAAACACAAAATCAAATGCAACGAAAGTCCAAAGTCTAACAAAAGAGAAAAGCAGAAAGGATTTAGAATCAAAACATGCTGATGTTTCTGTGAAGCTCTCCTTTGACCAGTTTCCATACATATTGCTGTGGTCTTGTTGAAACCTTAACTCTAACTGTAACTCTTCCTAATTTGAAACGTTTTAATCGTGCCATTTCTTAATCACCTTTTGCTTAAATTAAAAAGGTTCAGCACCTTCCGTTTCTCCTCATAGCTCATACTTTATGTTCCTGGAATCAGCTTTGCTGCTCTTCTCCGGACTTTCTCTTGTGCCTCTGCATTTTTCTGACCAAAACAGAACACAGTACTCCAGGTGCGGCCTCACTAGTGATTTAAATAACTGAAGCAGACTTGACTTGACCGTGACTTGTATTCCATGTATAGAGCTGTATGACCTAACATCTTATTAAACTTATTTGGCCAAAATTTGCTTTTCTGACATTAAAGGGTTTTAATTATTTAAATAGCTCTGCTTAAACACTGTGAAGTGTATTGAATTATGGTTCGCAGATCCTAATGTTTTAGTCACCTTTTAATCTGAAATTTGTATTGATTTTTATTAAACAACAAATCTCTTGATCCTTCAAGATAATGCATTCAAAAATATAGTTATTGATGATATATGAAATTCTGTTCTTGTTCTCCGCTATTTTTAAAGTTAGCTCAGTTAATATTTGGGTACTTTAACTTGCTCATGACTATAATGTCTCCCTCTAAACTTGCTTTTTAAATTGTTTAACCACATGCATATTGATAACGTTGTGTCATTTGGTGCTGGAGGGGAAGTTCTATAATGTACCCTGATACCAGGCCTCTACCCTAATTCTTTCTGATCATATCCAAATAACCTCACTACAATAAGGCCGCTCGCCCATTTGGCACACACATTCAAATTCTGTTTTATATAAATGGCTAATCTCCCAACATCTTTTCTAAAAATGTCTACTTGTTGATGTAACGCTCATCCTCATCTCTCTGATCTAGCCAGGTTTCCTGTTATTACAATGATGTTTTATTTATATTTACTTATAACATCATATATATGTGCAGCTACCATGCAGCTCCAACTTACTAGCATCCTAGCATTGGAGCTCCTGGAATTATGACAAGCAATATTTCATGTATTTTACACATTTTACTTTGTCTTTTTTATTATAGGCCTGAAATTTCACTTGTCTTTTATATTTGCAATTAGTACTACTGTCCAGTCCATTATGTAAAGTTCTAAATTTGGCCTGTCCTAAACTCCCTGCCCGCCATTCCCAAGTTTAAACAACCCTCAACTAACCAATTCATATGCATCCCCAATTCATTTACTTTGAAATCATTAACCAGTTGAACTCTGAATCTTCTCCAAATCTGTGAAAGGGCTCCCTTGCAATCGTTTCGTCTACTATTCTCTCTAAAACCTTTCTTCAACTCTCACAGCATGATGCTCCTGCCACCAGAATTTTTTTCAGGAATGGTGCCCAGTTTGGCCAACACAGAGTACATTCTGTTTTAGCTAAACTCCATAGTCTTATTCTCTTCTAACCATAAAAGTCATTTCCCATTATGCAGATAATTCAGTTTTGTCTGATTGGGTGAACACCAAATTAGATGATTCTTTTTATCTTCCACCTTTACAGACCAGTGTCCTGCATAGACAGTTGATAAGTGCTCTTTTATTGCAGATCTTCTGAGATGATTGTTCAGTGCGGAAATTTAGGGCCAATTCTGGCCAATATGCTGAAACTTCCATTTCTTCGTTACACCCCAATACACCCAGCTTATATTATAATGGAAAAAGAAGTAAAGAGTGACACCCAGAGTGCCTCGAAAATATAGAATAATGAAATCACTGAAGCATCTACAGCACTAGTTTTTAGGCTGACATAAAAGTTAATCACATAAATGCCATTCCTTAGAATAAATAGGAGAAACAGAAGTTTGGTAGTATATATGCATGTAGCTACTATTTGTGTATGTGTGTTTGCGTGTGTGTGTGTGTGTGTGTGTGTGTCTGATTCCTTCCGAGCAATTTGATTGTTCAGTCTAGCATTGGTGGATCAATGGTAGGGATGAAGACCCAATACTTTAGGGATGGGAAGTTTAATTCCTTATTGTGACCATTTTTTTTCCATGACAACAAAGCTAATAACTTACTGAACAACATTGAGTCACTGAGTACTAACAGGCTGCAACACGAGTTGCCTTCAAAGATGAAAAGTGCTCAAAAGGATACGAGTGATGTTTTCACAACAGGTAATTGTGTCAAAAATCACATAGGAAGAGAGTAAAGTGTCTTAAAATGGCAGAGTCTGAGCAGCAGGCTTTACAGAAGTGTGACGAAGATACCAATGAAAGGCATAGAAGGAATGCTGAGGTCACACGAAAGGCAAAAAGGTCAAATATGTTCACATTTTTAGGCATAGCTGGTAAATGTATAATCAGTCAGAAGTATGATATATGAAAATATGACAACAGTAACAGCTAAAAATCATATATAAATAGATAGCTAGTGAAGGGCACTACATTCAATCCATTAGATGGATCGCTAGAATTTGACAGGTCCCAAATATAAACTTGATTTTTTTAGAGCCTCAAGAAATATTTTTTTTTTCTAGATTAGATTAGATTCGGTTAGATAAACTGTATTAATCCCAAGGGAAAATTCAAATGCATACTGCAGCAGAAACAAAAAACAAGAATACAGAGTCACAGGACAGATGATATGTCCAATGACTCAATCAATAAGCAAACAAATAAAAATAAACGTGACAAGTACCTCAGGTGGAAGCTTTGAATGGAGCACATTTTAATGCACAGGATGTACCGAAGCTCAAAGCACTCAAAGTGCTTTTCAATATAGCTATGAAAAATCTATAGCTAAAATAACAACTACAACCCCTTTGCAAAAAATGCATTGAAAAATTCAGTGAAGGACTGAGCACGGAGGTACATCAGCAGTAATTCAAATGTAATAATAATAGTTCATATTTAGTATATTTTTTATTTTAACCGATTATGAAAAATAAGTTTCATAATTTGGATGAGGGCAGTCAACAAAAACAAATATCTTGAACAGAGATCTCCACATCGTAAACAGTGAGTGCGTGAAGATTTTTTTGATGTCTCAGACTAATGATTGTTGACCTAACTCTTCCATTGCTCCTGCACACTGGGCCCAAGTGTGCAGCTGAGCATCAACACTGAGACATATTGGAACCAATGTTACAGTTATGACCATCTGATATGTGCTGATTCCTTGGATACTCCAGCAGACCTTTTAACAAAAACACAGGACAAAAAGCTGGCAACAAATACGCCAGCACAAGTGTGTGGTGGAAAAATACACTCACTGACAAATACACACACCTGGTGTACACCCCTTGGTGGTGCTAAATTCTGTCCATTACATATTACTGTAAATTTAATTTCAATTCTGTTATACAAGACTTTCATGAATTATAATTTTACCACTGAAAAGAAATGACAATCAAACCTTCATATTCTCAAGGGTCAGGGGTGGAAAATTTGTGAATGATGCTTGGACACCCTTATTGTGGTTTAATTGATTGATTGTTTTTAGGTTGTTTTTTACATGCTGAAATGAAATGTCCAGATCTGTTGACTGACTAAAGGAACAGTGAAGGTGGAGGGTTGCTGGCATAGATCCCATAGTTCTTCTTTACCAAAAAATAATTTGATATAGTATGCATTTACACAAACAGAGATGTGATGTTTGCTCTGAGGGTGCTGATGGAGAAGTATAGAGAAGCTCAGAAGGAGTTGCAGTGCGTCTTTGTGGACCTGGAGAAAGCATATGACAGGGTGTCTCGAGAGGAGTTGTGGTATTGTTTGAGAAAGTCAGGAGTGGCAGAGAAATATGTGACAGTTGTACAGGATATGTACAAGGGAAATGCAACAGTGGTGAGGTCTGTAGTAGGAGTGATGGATTCATTCAAGGTGGGGGTGAGATTGCATCAGGGATCAGCTCTGAGCCCTTTCTTATTCACAATGGTGATGAAAAGATTAACAGACGAGATTAGACAGGAGTTCTCATGGACTATGATGTTTGCTGATGACATTGTGATCTGTAGCGATAGTAGAGAGCAGGTTGAGGAGACCCTGGAGAGGTGGAGATATGCTCTAGAGAGGAGAGGACTGTAGGAACAAGACAGAATACATGTGTGTAAATTAGAGGGAGGTCAGTGGAATGGTGAGGACGCAGGGAGTAGAGTTGGCGAAGGTGGATGAGTTTAAATACTTGGGATCAACAATACAGAGTAATGGGGATTGTGGAAGAGAGGCGAAAAAGAGAGTACAGGCAGGGTGGAATGGTTGGAGAAGAGTGTCAGGAGTGATTTGTGACAGACGGGTATCAGCAAGAGTGAAAGGGAAGGCCTACCGGATGGTAGTGAGACCAGCTATGTTATATGAACTGGAGATGGTGGCACTGACCAGAAAACCGGAGACAGAGCTGGAGGTGGCAGAGTTAAAGATGCTAAGATTTGCATTCGGTGTGACGAAGATGGACAAGATTAGAAATGAGGGTATTAGAGGGTCAGCTCAAGTTGGATGGTTGGGAGACAAATTCAGAGAGGTGAGATTTGGACATGTGCAGAGGAGAGATGAGGTGTATATTGGGAAAAGGATGCTAAGGATTGAGCTGCCAGGGAAGAGGGAAAGAGGAAGGCCTAAGAGAAGGTTTATGGATGTGGTGAGAGAGGACATGCAGGTGGTGCATGTAACAGAGCAAGATTTTATGTGATACAAACCATTTTCAGTATTGTTTATATATTTTTGTCATCCACAAGTTTCTGCAGTCTTTTGGCAAGTTCCAAAAATATTCCCTCTAATTGTCCATGCCCAACTCTCAAATAACCAAAGGTGCGAAGTGCCAGATTCATGGGTCTGTAAGGGCGTCATTTTTTTTTTAATTATAAAAACAATATCAATTAGACACCAAAAATGTGACAAATCAAAATGTATAAAGCCAGTAGAATCACCATACACAAAAGGAGAGAAAATTATGTTAATCAAAGGTTAACTGTATGTGCAATTTATAGTGCCACATTCTATAAAATTTCTAGCAAAAAGTCTAAATTTAGCACCCGACTACTCATATATGTCAGCATTTACCGTTTCAGACAGCCACTAAGATGGGCATACTGTATCTTGGACTGGTCATCCCTTTGTCTAGCAGGAAAGTATCCTCAAATGCTTTAAAAGTAGTGGGCTTAGCATCACAAGGCAAAACACTTAAAGCAAATAACATTTTAACATGTAGGAGAACCTTTTCTTCATTTTAGGAATTGTCCACTAAATTACATTTCTATATTTTTCTACTCTGTGTCTTTCCAAGATGGAAAGAAGAAGCCATTAACTGTACACATTCTTCCTGCACACTCATGTCATGCCAACCTCTGGCCGTATCTGTCCAGAAAGTTCCACACATCTGAGCACACACAGCTACATATATGTGACTCACCTGCTGTA
Source organism: Polypterus senegalus (assembly GCF_016835505.1). Lineage (NCBI taxonomy): Eukaryota > Metazoa > Chordata > Cladistia > Polypteriformes > Polypteridae > Polypterus > Polypterus senegalus. Next base: position 226,308,694 of record NC_053157.1, read on the forward strand.
GTGTTTCATCACACCTGCGGTGCTATATTTAGAAATCTTGTCACAGCCTGTACTATATGTTCTAAAATATAAGCAACTCATTTTGTAACCATATAAGAATCTGTAAGAGGAAAAAGCTGTATGTTATAAACAAAAAAAGGCAAACTAGTAAAAGGAAAATAAGTGTAATCCATGCAGTCTAAGCCAAAAAGAATATCCATATTTTCTTTACAAAAAATAAGAAAATGCCATTTATTTTAAATCTAGAACATATTTATGTTTATTATGAATCATTTTTCTTCTTTTATTCTCCTTACAAATACTACATTTATCTTCTTACATGTTAGAAAAAGCTGCTCACTGTTCTTTTTACTTATCTAACAGGAAATGCTTCAAACAGAAGGGCGTGATGGTAGGATTCACACTCAATACAAGACCTGCATAGCAAAAAAAACAAAAAACAACAAAATCTGCAGGGGTTCAGGGCCAAACCACCAGCCCCCATTCTACCTAACGTAACTGCACTTAAATCATTCCTTACTGCTTTGTTGGCTTTATTCTAGACACAATGGGTCTCATCAACAGCTGGAATATCCACTTATGTCCCAAAATCACAGGACTTTTATTAGGCAGTGGTGGCATGGAACACCACCAAAAAATAACAAAAAAAAATATATATAGATTAGTTATGACTGGAAATCCCTGAGGAAAACTATAATTCTAGATATGTATATTCTAGTAGGAATACAACTAAAACATAGTAAAAAATAATGAAAAACAGTGTTTTTAGGAGTTTTTTTTAATACTCCATACCAGAAAGTTGCCTGACCACTTCTTTCATGCTTGGCTCTTGTATAATAAGCAGATCACAATGAGAAGATCGAAGGTTACAACATGGAGTGTAGGGGGGCAGGTATTCCAAATTATAGGAAGGAACAAGATCATTAAAGCTTTATATAGTATATTATTGATAGTATTTTAAAACCAATTCTAAAAGACACCGGTAACCAGTAATAATAATAATAATAATAATAATAATAATAATAATCCATCCATCCATCCATCCTCTTCCGCTTATCCGAGGTCGGATCGCAGGTGCAGCAGCTTGAGCAGAGATGCCCAGACTTCCCTCTCCCCAGCCACTTCTTCTAGCTCTTCCGGGGGAATCCCGAGGCATTCCCTGGCCAGCCTCGAGACATAGTCCCTCCAGCGTGCCCTGGGTCTTCCCCCGGGGCTTCCTCTCATTTGGACGTGCCCGGAACATCTCGCCAGGGAGGCGTCCAGAAGGCATCCTGATCAGATGCCCGAGCCACCTCATCTGACTCCTCTCGATGCGGAGGAGTAGCGGCTCTACTCTGAGCCCCTCCTGGATGACTGAGCTTCTCACCCTACCTTTAAGGGAAAGCCCAGACACCCTGCAGAGGAAACTCATTTCAGCCGCTTGTATTCACGATCTCGTTCTTTCGGTCACTACCCATAGCTCTTCACCATAGGTGAGGGTAGGAACGTAGATCGACTGGTAAATTGAGGGCTTTGCCTTACGGCTCAGCTCCTTTTTCACTACGACAGACCGATGCAGAACCCGCATCACTAGGGACACCGCACCGATCCGCCTGTTTCACGCTCTATTCTTCCCTCACTCTTGAACAAGACCCAGAGATACTTCTACTCCTCCACTTGGGGCAGGATCTCACTCCCAACCCTAAGAGGGCACTCCACCCTTTTCCGGCTGAGGACCATGGTCTTGGATTTGGAGGTGCTGATTCTTATCCCAGCCACTTCACACTCAGCTGCGAACCGATCCAGAGAGAGCTGAAGATCACGACCTGATGAAGCAAACAGGACAACATCATCTGCAAAAAGCAGTGACCCAATCCTGAGCCCACCAAACCGGACCCCCTCAACACCTTGGTTGAACCCGCATTCCGCTTGGCCTGCCGGTACCTATTAGCTGCCTCTAGAGTCCCACAGGACAAAAGGGTCCAGTAGGACTCCTTCTTCGGCTTGACGGCATTCCTCACCGCTGGTGTCCACCAACGGGTTCGGGGATTGCCTCCATGACAGCCGCCTCAACAATAGAGGCACGGAACATGGCCCATTCAGACTCGATGTCCCCCACCTCCCTCGGGATGTGGTCGAAGTTCTGACCGGCATCCTCCCCCACCATCGAAGCCTACTCACCACCGGGTGGTGATCAGCTGACAGCTCCACCCCTCTTTTCACCCGAGTGTCCAAGACATGTGGCCGCAAGTCCGACGACATGACCACAAACTCGATCATTGAACTGAGGCCTAGGGTGTCCTGGTGCCAAGTGCACATATGAACACCCCTATGCCTGAACTTGGTGTTCGTTATGGACATTCTGTGATGAACACAGAAGTCCAATAACAAAACACTGCTCAGGTTCAGATCGGGGGGGCCACCGGAGTAAACCCCAATGAACAGGCTGCAAGTCGGGGGACAATAAGTATGCCCACATCCGCTTGACGCCTCATGTCTCCAGAGTGGTAGAGAATCCAGCCCCTCTCAAGGAGATTCCAAGCTGTGCGTCGAGGTGATGCACTATATCTAGCCGGAACCTCTCAACCTCACGTACTAGCTCAGGTTCCCTCCCCTTCAGGGAGGTGACATTCCACATCCCAAGAGCCAGCTTCTGTAGCCGAGGATCAGACCGCCAAGGTCCCCCTTCGGCCACCACCCAACTCACACTACACCTGACCTCCTTGGCCCCTCCTACAGGTGGTGAGCCCATGGTAAGGGTGACCCACGTTGTCTCTTCGGGCTGTGCCCGGCCAAGCCCCATGTATTTAATTTGCCATCGAGCCCTAACTCCAGAGGCAGGCCCCGGTGACCCACATCCGGGCGAGGGAAAACGTTGTCCAAGGTTTTTATTTTTCATAGGAGGTTTGGATGAATAATAATAATAATGATAAAAATAATACATTTTATTTATCTAGCACCTTTCTCTTGCTTGGTGTAACATAGCTAAGATTGGAGAGAGAAATGTTCTGGTTATATATTCACATGTTTCATGTCACATATGTTCTAATCATACACCAGAAAATTGTAAAATTTAATATGAGCAAAAAATTCTGATTTGGCAGTCACAGTCACAGAATATAAAGACATCACTAGGGCTTCCACTTCAATTTCGGGTGGTGATGTGACTCCACCACTCCTGTCACGACTTCACATTCTGAACTTTCCTACACAGTCTTCTGTTTAAATCTGCTATAACTGATATAAGGCATACCACTTCATATACCAGTGTAGCAGATCCTCTCCATGTCTGCTGGATGTCAGTCCGGTCTTATTCCTATATCTACTGTACGGTTTTTCACTCTAATTCCAATTTCAGTTTATTTTCTTACAGGGTTCTGCATTAAGTTCATGTTCAAGATGCTTTCACAAATAAATAAAGTATAAAGGCTCCTCAGTAGCATTCATTGACTCACTTCTGCTGAATAATTTGTTGGCTGTAAGTCCTAAGTGTTGATGTTTCAGAGAGAGGATGTGCAGGATTCACTCTTAAAAACAAAGACGCCACAGTGGGTCTTTAGATGCCAAAGGAGAACCATTTTTGGGAGAACCCAACAGACCACTCAAATGAAGTTAACAGTAAGAACTTTGATTTATTTAGATCCATACAATAAATAACCATGGACAAATTGTAGCAGATTTGTGAAATATCAATGGCTCATGAGTTTAAAAGAACTCTTTCTGTATACAATAACACAGGATAACTCCAAGCTTTCTTAATCTGTTTGTGTCTTGCAAGGTCCAGAGTGTGCCCCATTACTGAACCTGCCCTTTAATTTAGCTTGTTGATTCGGTGAGCCTCTCCTGAAGTGACATTATCAGCCCAGCACACCACAGCACAGAAAATCACACTGACCACCACAGAGATATAAAAGGTGTGAAAGATGTCACTTCTTACATTTAAGGACTGCAGTCTCTTAAGGAAAAAGTGCTTTCGCTACCCTTTCATTTGAGATCAGTCCAACAGTTTATTAATATGGACCCACCAAGATCTTGTAGGAGTCCATTCCCTGAACAGTGACCGGACATATAGAGGCTCTTTGGTGTGGTGAAAGTCAATAACCAGTTCGCTGGTTTTGCTGATGTTAAGTTGCAGATTATTTTCTTTGCACCAAAAAACAAAACTTTCGTCTAGTTGTTTAAATTAGATTGCCTTACCTGGCTTACCTGTGACTCTGTGGAATTCCTCTTTGATGTGAGTTATTTATTAGGAAGACAGACCAAGTGTGTGTGTGTGTGTGTGTGTGTGTGTGTGTGTGTGCAGACACTGCTTCAGAGTTACAAACATTTGTATCGACCGTGTCATATTTTAGAATGTTGCTCAGATATATTAAAGTCTCAGATGTAAAACAGTAAATTTCAAACCAATCTCTGATTGGGTTCTAATTACATTTCTCCTGAAAGAATGTGGTGAAAAAGTTGTGTTTCTATGTCAATTGTTCATTCCGAAAGTGCCATGACTTTTTCAACATTTCATCATGTTTTTCTGCTTCTTTAATAGTGTGGCTGGGATCAGCATTTCTGACTGGACATTTCTAACCTTTGGTTTAATGATTGGATGCTCTACTCTTTCATTTTTGCGACCTCAAAGCATTGATCAATCATATTAAAGCTGATCTTTTGCAGGTTAGTTTCATGGCATTAGTTGACCCAGTTACTAATTATGATTTCACCAGATCGTTCCTTCTGGAGCAGACAAATCCTCAGATCATTCCAGAAAGCAGGATTAGGAAATTAACTGCATCTTCCACCTCAAGGATAATATCATTCTAGCTTAGTCTCTTCCAGAAATGCAGGTTTGAGTAAATCCAGGTGTTATGGAATGGACTTACTTTAACCAGATTTCACACTAATTCTGCATTCTGGAACAGACCCCAGGAGGTGGCTTTAATGCCAGATTTTTTTCTTATCTCTTCTTCTATTCTATTACATCCTTACATCTCATGAGCAAACTGACAGAAATTCCTATGACATGGTAATAGGAGGGGAGATCAATAATTTGTCTACCTGAGTGTCATGTATTTGTCTTATAAATCTCATTTTGTCACTAATGATCAAGACAGGTCTTGGCATGCCGCTCACGTAGTTTAAGGCCATTTCATATCAAGCACTCAGAAAGAGAGGAAGGCAAGCATATCTACCTGTGAGTCTAAGAAGGAATGGATAGATTGGGCGCATGTTCTGCCACTAAATTCCTTACAAAGGAAGGTAAGAAGTCAAAGGAAACTCAAGAGAAGTTGAATGCTGTGCATGGTGATGATGAACATTTTTTGTATAAAGTGAGTTTCTGATTGGTTCCTCGAAATGCTGACACTGGATCAGGAGAGCATGTTGCCAGAAAGCCAGTCACAAGAACCTGGACCTTCTAAGAGAAAGCCCCACTGACTTTTTCTTATGGAGTGTTACTGGGTATGAAATATGGGTTTATTATTATGACCCTGAAACTAAACAAGAATCAGCTGTAAAAGTCATGGAGATGGTTTTCTGGGATAGAAAAGATGTAGATTTCCTAGGCATTCTACACAATGCCTAATTTCAAACATTGATGGTAACATATATACTTTTTTACAGTTCATGTACTTTAATGTTATGCATATTTTCTTTATTACTTACAGAACTTACTCACATCACATTGACTTATAAAACTTATGTTTTCATGCTTAACAATCAACAGATCATGAATTATAATGAATGCTCCCTAATTTTAAACAGCATCTCTTGCAGTTTTGTTGACCTTTGCCAAACGATGAGCCAGAGTATACAGAAGTGGTTTGAAGTCCCAGATATCTGACACTGGGTCACACTGAGTAAGAAAGCAACTGACATCTTTTGCCATATTCTCAGTTTTACCTGCAAAAACTGAATTTAATAATCTACTTTTCATAAGTCAAGAACCCCAAGATAACCAAAACAGAGGATGACATCTACTATATCGCAAATGAGCCACAAATTCTGGTGAAATCACACCAGAAAGTGGTCAGAACTTCTTTTTGTTAAGTATTTCCCCTCTATTTTGACTCATCCTTATTTCTTCTCTTATCAGATCTAAAACGTCCTGTGAATAGAGACAACAAACTGCATCTGTTCAAGACGTTGTCGCTGCTGCTTCTGTGTGCTGTGCTAGTGATTGCCATCATCTTCTTGACAGTGTACCGTAAGTGTCTTATAAAACTGAGCTAATGTGATAGCGTGGACAGCATTAAAATGTACTCACCTTGTCTTCTTTCTTTATTTTTTTTTTCTCATTTTTATTTTTGAAAACCAGAACATTACAATAATATTCTACTAATCAAACAAATAGTAATATACCAGATAAATCAATTTACTTCAAATGAAATACAATAAAAACAAATGGAAACGTGAGATTCAGAAAAAGGAAAAAAGCAGAGGTTTACATCTGAAATGAATTATCATTCAGAAGACCCTAAAGTTATCTTCTGATTTACCATTTGATGGATTTGCTTAATGAGCCCAATGATAAAGACATGGTGTGCTAATCTCCTTCTCACTCCATTAATATACTAATAGGTTAATATATACCAACAGAGTTTATTTGGTAGGCTTAATCATTTTTGATTTACTGATTTATAATGTTTATATATGTTAAGATTAATTTACACAAGTATAGATACAGATTTAATTCTGATCATCTGTATTACAGTGCGTAAAATAATAAAGTGTTATTAATTCAATAATAAACCCTTAACCCAGCCCTAACCACTTGTAAAAATACAGAATATTTAAGAAAACTTTTCTCTAGAATGATTGTCACTGAGGATTTGGATTGTCAAAATGGTCCGGGACCTCTGCTTTTAAACATGTTCACCAAGGTTGACTCTGCAAGGAGTATAGAAAGTTTAAAGGTTTATCGCCACTTACAAACCTTATCACTGCAACCAGGATGCAATATAATAGAGGGTTGTGGTCTTCTCATTCAGTTAACAGCTTGGTTATGTTTGATTTGTATGAGTCTGGTTGCTTGGATTATATGGAAGTTTTTACCACGTTGCTTTGTCATATTACTTGAAGTATTACATCATCAGGCAAAATGTATGGAAGTGTCAACACAGCTGAAAGTAACATTGGTCAATGAACAAAGGGCAGGAAATAATAATATCATATTCATGGAGATACTACTATAATAGGTTCAAAATTAAGCAGCAATAACATATATCATGTTATTGCTCAAGCGCGTGCAGAAGGAACTCCGAGTCCAGCTCAGGGCGGCGAAAGAGCAGTACAGGAGAAAGCTGGAGCAGAAGTTGCAGAACAACAGCATGAAGGAAGTGTGGGATGGGATGAAGATTATCACTGGCTGCAGCTCGAAGTGGGGTGCCGCCATCGAGACAGACATGGAGAGAGAAAACCAAATGAACAACTTCTTTAATAGGTTTGATCACAGTAACCCACTCTCACCTCGGTGTACTGCATCCTCCAACCATCCTTCTGCTGATACCAGCATAGGTGAGACATTCCCACCCACAATTACAGCAGCCCATGTGAGCAGAGAGCTAGGAAACTAGGAAAAGAAAATCCGAACACATTTCTCCTGTTTTGATGTCGCTACACTGGTTACCTGTGTCTTTCAGAATTGACTTTAAAATTCTGCTTATAGTTTACAAAGCCTTAAATAATCTCGCTCCATCTTATATATCGGAATGTCTGACACGTTATATTCCAAATCGTAATCTTAGATCATCAAATGAGTGTCTCCTTACAATTCCAAAAGCTAAACTTAAAAGAAGTGGTGAGGCGGCCTTCTGCTTCTATGCACCTAAAATCTGGAATGGCCTGCCGATAGGAGTTCGCCAGGCTAATACAGTAGAGCACTTTAAAACACTCCTGAAAACACATTACTTTAATATGGCCTTTTCATAACTTCACTTTAACTTAATCCTGATACTCTGTATGTTCAATTCATCATAATAACTATTCATGGTGGCTCTAAAATCCGTACTGACCCCTACTCTCTCTTCTGTTTCTTTGTCCGGTTTCTCTGTGGTGGTGGCCTGCGCCACCACCAACCTACTCAAAGCATCATGATGCTCCAACATTGATGGACTAAAAGCCAGAAGTCCATGTGATCATCATCATCATCATCAAGTCCTTCCGTGAAAACCATAAATACAAAGATGACTGTTTAATTTATGTTAGGTAGATTGCCCAGAGGGGACTGGGCGGTCTCATGGCCTGGAATCCCTGCAGATTTTATAGTTTTTCTCCGGCCGTCTGGAGTTTTTTTTTTGTTTTTTCTGTCACCCCTGGCCATTGGACCTTACTCTTATTCTATGTTAATTAATGTTGACTTATTTTATTTTCTTACTGTGTCTCTTATTTTTCTATTCTTCATTATGTAAAGCACTTTGAGCTACATTTTTTTTGTATGAAAATGTGCTATATAAATAAATGTTGTTGTTGTTGTTGAGAGCTGAAAAGACTTCGTGCCAGCAAAGCAGCGGGTCCAGATGGTGTATCGCCACGACTGCTGAAGGACGCCTGTGCGTTGGAACTGGGGAGTCCTCTACAGCACATCTTCAACCTGAGCCTGGAACAGGGGAGAGTCCCAATGCTTTTGAAAACATCTTGTATCACCCCAGTCCCAAAGGTATCACGTCCTAGTGAGCTGAATGACTTCCGGCCTGTTGCTCTAACTTCACATCTGATGAAGACCATGGAGCGGCTGCTGCTTCACCACCTGAGGCCACAGATCCGCCACACCCTCGACCCTCTGCAGTTTGCATACCAGGAGAAGGTGGGAGCGGAGGATGCCATCATCTATATGCTACACCGATCCCTCTCCTACCTGGACAGAGGCAGTGGTGCTGTAAGAATTATGTTTTTGGACTTCTCTAGCGCCTTCAACACCATCCAACCTCTGCTCCTTAGAGACAAGCTGACTGAGATGGGAGTAGACTCACACCTGGTGGCATGGATTGTGGACTATCTTACAGACAGACCTCAATATGTGCGTCTTGGGAACTGCAGGTCTGACATTGTGTTCAGCAATACAGGGGCGCCGCAGGGGACTGTACTTTCTCCGGTCCTGTTCAATCTATATACATCAGACTTCCAATATGACTCAGAGTCCTGCCACGTGCAAAAGTTTGCTGATGACACTGCTATTGTGGGCTGCATCAGGAGTGGGCAGGAGGAGGAGTACAGAAAGTTAATCAAAGACTTTGTTAAATGGTGCGACTCAAACCACTTACATCTTAACACCAGCAAAACCAAGGAGCTGGTGGTGGATTTTAGGAGGCCCAGGCCCCTCATGGACCTTGTGATCATCAGAGGTGACTGTGTGCAGAGGGTGCAGACCTTTAAATATCTGGGAGTGCAGCTGGATGACAAATTGGACTGGACTGCCAATACTGATGCTCTGTGTAAGATAGGTCAGAGCAGACTATACTTTCTGAGAAGGTTGGCATCCTTCAACATCTGCAGTAAGATGCTGCAGATGTTCTACCAGACGGTTGTGGCGAGTGCCCTCTTCTACGCGGTGGTGTGCTGGGGTGGCAGCATAAAGATGAAAGACGCCTCACACCTGGACAAACTTTGGTAAGGCAGGCTGTATTGTAGGAGTTAAGTTGGACAGTTTGACATCTGTGGCAGAGCGACGGACATTAAGCAAACTCCTGTCAATCATGGAGAATCCACTGCATCCACTGAACAGTGTCATCTCCAGGCAGAGGAGTAGCTTCAGTGACAGACTTTTGTCACCGTCCTGCTCCACTGACAGACTGAGGAGATCGTTCCTCCCCCACACTATGCGACTCTTTAATTCCACCCGGGGGAGTAAATACTAACATTACTCTTATTGTCTTTTTTAATTTTAATTTTTTTCATTTTATTACTATTTAATTTAATATTGTTTCTTTGTATCAGTATACTGCTGCTGGATTATGTGAATTTCCCCTTGGGATTAATAAAGTATCTATCTATCTATCTATCTATCTATCTATCTATCTATCTATCTATCTATCTATCTATCTATCTATCTATCTATCTATCTATCTATCTATCTATCTATCTATCATGTATATATGAGGTAATGAGACAATATATTGGCTTTAGCATTTACACACAAAAAAAAGAAAATTTTCATAATCATTTTGAACTCTGTTTTTGTTATTCAATTCAAATTTTATTTGCTCTCAAACGTGGTAGAACTTATCTATGAATAGGGCAGCATAGTGGCATAGTGGTTTACGCTGCTAACTCACAGGTCCAAAGTAATGGGTGATGCAAGCACTGTCTGTTTAGATTTGTTTTGTACCCGCATGGGGTTTTGTCCAGGTGTTCTGGTTTTCCTCCCACACCAAAGACACACAGATAGTTTAACTGATGATTTTACATTGAGTTTGGAAGTGTTCAATAATGTGACCAGTTAAGAATAGCCTTGACCTGAATAAAAAATAATAAATCAAGAAATGATCTATTTATGACATTTCACACTTATGAGAGAGGTGCAAACAATCATTTTATCAAAAGAAAAGAAATGAGATGTGTCATTAGTGAAGACATCAGGACAGATGAGTATCCCTTGTAGTTATTGCACAATCAATGCAATTAATACATCTTTATTGGTGTGCATTTTCTCAAAGAGGCCTGAGCTGAATTTTGATTACTAAAAATCAGATCGATGTCCAATTTAAACTTCATTTTTAAAATCTCACACAAACTCAAAACTACAATGAACTCTTACCTTTAAAACACCAATCATAATGATTGCCTGTTCTCTATTATAATAAATATTTTAATAAAAAAATAAGTAAAATAAAACCTTGGTCTTCATAAAAAATTGAAGATGGGTTTTGCATAACTCACGGTACTTATGTGGTCTTATCTAATATCTCTGATTTGGGTGGGATATGCTATAATTATGCTTTTAATGATTATTTTGGAATATGTCTGTTTACTCACAGTTTCTTTCATAATGTTTGGGACAATTGGCGTCACAAGTGTTTGTGATTTGACAGGTAGATTTCATGGATTCATAAGATACCTCGGCTTTCTTCTACCCCTTGTACTCTGTAGGTGCCACTGTTCAGTATGATAGCTGTGTCAATGAAAGTCAAAGTAGCTATAAAACAAAAATAAGTCTATCCAAGACATCAGTCAAACCTTAGGATCCCCTAAATCCACCAAACTGTCTGGAATAGCATTAAGAAGAAAGAACACACTAGTGAGCTCAGCAATCACAAAGGGACTGGTAGGCCACGGAAGACCTGCTAATGACAAAAGAAACCTCACTACGGTAAAGAAAACCCCCAAACACATGTCTGACAGATCATCACAGTCTTCAGGAGGCAGATGTGTGTGTGTCATAGATGACTATCTGCAGGAGACTTCATTAACAAAAATACAGAGGCCACATGCACTGCAAGATGCAAACACTAGTTGGCCACCAAACAAGATGGCCAGATTACAGTTTGGAGAAAAAGAACTTCAAGGACCCTGCAGAACTCTGGAAAAAGATCTTGTGAATAGATACAGATTAGACAAGGAACTGGCCAAGATCCAAAACAGACCACCTTATTTGTTAAACATGGTGGTGGGGATGAGCTTGGTCACGTGTGGCTGCCATAGGTACTGACACACTTCTCTTTATTGATGATGGAATTGCTGGCAGCAGTGGCACGATGATGTGTATAAGTGTATAGAAACATCTGATCTGCTCAAATTCCAGTAAATGCCTCCAAACTCACTGGACGGCGCTTCATCCTACAAAAAGATAATGTTCCAAACATACTGCTGAGGAAAGACAGAAATTTTTAAAGCTAAAAAATGTAAAATTCTAAAATTTAAATCCAATTGAGCAGGCCTTCCATATGCTGAAGAGAAAACTGAAGGGGACAAGTCCCTGAAACAAGCAGGAGGTGAAGATGGATGTGTTAGGGCTTTGGTAGAGCAAAAGAGTCGATCCTCAGCACCTGGTGATGACTATGACTCGCAGACTTTAAGCAGTCATTGCATGCAAGGGATACACGACAAAAAGCTAAATATGACTGCTTTAATATACCTGCCATAGCAGTGGTGCCCTGAAATGAGGCGACCATATATGAAAAGTGTTGTCATTTCTACATGGTGTGACCAAAATGTGTGCAAATCCCCTTAAATGAAAGTGTGCAATGTGCACTTTAATCACATCGGACTTTGTCATTTTAAACTGTGGAGTGGAGGGGGACATCAAGGAAAAATGGGTCTTTGTCCAAAACATTATATACTGTAAATGTTGACTTGCCATCCTTACTGTAATCTTTGTATTGAATTATTTTGTATTTGAATTTTATATATATATATAAAAATTAATCACAAAAATTATTCTTTTAAAGTTAAATGCATTTATTGACACTGCTTATCATGAAATGGTGCTGAGGTGTCACCCACCGCACTCGAATCCCAATCCGGGTGGTTCGTCGTGTGGTGGTGTGGCATTTCACTGTAATCAGCGCATGGTCCCAGCTTCCTCCACCTTATCATGATATTACATTATAGAGTAAACAAATTCAAGTGTTTGATAAATAAAAAAGAAAATCTTTTCTAATAGTGCTAAAGTACCATTTCTGACATATCATTTTTGAATGTGATATTTTAAATTAATCACTTAAAGGGTTACTTTGCCAATCAGAGGCAATGATTGACCTGTGATCTTTTTGGTGGATTGTCTCATTTTTTAATCTACTAAAACAGACTACGTTTAGGCAGATTGACTGTCCTGGCCAAATGTTCCTTTTCAGTCAGAAATTAATAATATTCTCAGTTGACGGCCATCCATTTGTTTAACCTGCTTATTCAGGGCAGGATCACAGGGCAAAGGAATCCCAGCAATCATTGGGCACAAGACTTGGTTCTTCAAAAGATGAACACACACACACACACACGGGATGATCTACTTGTGCCAATTTGCCTAACCTGAATGTCTTTGAATTGTGGAAGGAAACTGGAGCACAGGAAAGAATCCATGCAGTCTCAGACAAAGCATACAAACTCCATGAAGAGAGCATTCCAGGCTCGAACCCTGGTCTCCTTGTTGCAAGGCAGTGATCCCCTGCATCACAATGCTGTCCTTAACTGATGTTTAAATGCCGTATTTCTAGTTATTACTCATTGTATTCAAATGATTTGCTTTCCTCAGATTTCAGAGCACTCAATGACAAGCAGCAGGAGCTAGAAGAGTTAAAGACTGCATATTACAACCTGACCAGTAACTTCAGTGATCATTTGGAAAGTCTTGCTACCTTTCAGTCTCAATACGAAATTCTGAATAAGAGCCACGCTGAACTGCTATCAGAGAGTAGAAAACTGAAGCAGTGCATCAGTCCTGTTATAAAAATGTCTCAAGGTAAATGCATTACTGCAAAGTGAGCTCAATTTAAGCTCTTTGGTCAAATCTTCATTTTCATATGCTTTTTGTGTTTATTATTAGCAGAAAAAACTTGCTCTCTATGTCCAGAGGGCTGGGTGAGTTTTCACTCCAAGTGTTACTTCTTCTCCACCGATTTACTGGACTGGCAGTCGAGCCAAGAGAAGTGCATGAGTATGTGTGGACACCTGGTGATAGTAGAAAGTGCAGAGGAGCAGGTACACTCTTTATCCTAGTGGACTTAAAAAATATACTTCTTAGCTGTTCAAAAAAATATCTAGATCAGATTTCTTTTGAAATGAAATAGTATCTTATTGATTAAAATGTCTGGACATCTACACTTACCTTTAAAAGAGAATTACAAGAAGAAACACTGAGACTATTAAACTCAGTGTGTTGCAGACAGCTGGCGCAAGGCTTTCAGTTTATATGCTAAAGCAGGAATCTCCTTCATAAGAAAAGTAACAATTACATTTATGGCTGATTTGGATCTTTGTGTGCATCTTTAGGTGAAGGTCTAGGACAGGAGTCAGAAACCTTTCAGCGGTGTCGTGCCGATCCTATGTTACAATGTGATTCCGACGTAATTCTGCTAATTTTGTTATTATATCATTGGTCATTCAATATTTTAAAATACATAGGATCATATGTGAAAAAAAGGTTTTGTTAATTTTTTTTATAACTATTTTTTTTTACTTTTTGAATTATTTGACTAAAATAAGTAGTTTGTTTCTTAAAGCCAGAAACAGACGTTTTTATAGCTTCACTTTTCTCATCAGAGTTTTTAAACGTGGGCAGATGTTTAGTTTGATAATGTCTTTGTACACCTGATGTACGCCACACGACACTTTCACAGCATAATGCACACACGATCCTTTTGTTGTACAAATCCATATTCATTCATCCATAAGTCTTGAAAAGAGCGAACATCAAGTTTTTGTCTTTTTTTGAGTCATTTTAGGGTAGTATATTACTTAATAGGGCGGCACGTTGGCGCAGTGGTAGCGCTGCCTCACAGTTAGGAGACCTGGGTTCACTTTCTGTCTCCTCCGTGTGCGGAGTTTGGATGTTCTCCCCATGTCTGTGTGGATTTCCTCCCACAGTCCAAAGACATGCAGGTTAGGTGGATTGGCGATCCTAAATTGTCCCTGGTGTTTGCTTGATGGGTGGGTGTGTGAGCCCTGCGGTTAGGATATAGCGGGTTGGATAATGGATGGATGGATATTACTTAATAATAACAAAAAGGTTTGTCTTAACTTACCATGGTTTCCCTTTACTGTGAGTCGCATGCACAAAATGTAATTAAAATATAATAACAAGAAGTTTGTTTTAACGTACCATGGCCTGCACTGAACACATGGTTTCCATTTCCATGTGAGTCGCATACGCAAAACGTAGGTGAGGACGAAAGCCATTGAAATCATTCTGCGTGCCATGCTTGGCACACATGTCGCAGGCTGCCGACCCCTGGTCTGCAAGATAAATGACAGACAACAAGTGCACTGTAGATCTCTTGATAAATTAGTACAAAAAGCAATTAAAGATTGGCTTTACTTTTTTTTGATGAAAGCATTCAGTAATTATCACATCACTTCAAATAAAACACTAAATGCTTCTTCTGGCTGAGCTGAATTTTAATTTGTAATTATATATATTGCAATGAGGTCACTGACAGGCTAGAACTCAGTATTAAAGTTTTCTTTGAATTCTACAACCTTGTTAATGCCCCTCAGGTCCATTCAAAATTTCCCCACGAGACACTTGTGTTTACTACGTCTCCATTAGCTCAAGAATGCAGCGTTTGTCTTGAACGTCATTGACATTTGCTTATGTGAGCCAATGTGCTCCATTTGGTATAAAAAAAAGATGGAGAACTCAGACTTTTGACATCTGTTTGCATTTTCAGGGGACATACATCCAGTATATTTAGGCAAAGAAAAGCCTACATTTTAGAAATTATTGCTTTTTAACTTTAACTTTATGCTAGATGGTGAATAAAAGCAGACAATTCTAATGTTTTGATTTAGTGTATGATTTTGAGTCTGATGCTCCTTTTCATTTTTGTATTATTTTAGGTTTGAATTTGTGTTTTATCACCCTTTTATACTGGACAAGTTGTTCAGCCTTGCCTCTTAGTCTCTAATTAATGATTTAACAAACAAGGAGTGTGTGTGTGTGTGTGTGTGTGGCAAGGGGGGTAATCTTATTTTTCTAGGTTTTTATGTCATGCAGGAATCTAACTGAACACACCAAGTTATTAGAGTTTACCTACATGAAAAAAGTCACTGAATTTTTGTTTTTCTTATCAGAATTTTTTAGAAAATAAAATGAAAGATTTTAATGATGGGGGTTATTGGATTGGCCTGACTGATCAGAAGAATGAGAACACTTTTGTTTGGGTGGACAACAGGCCTCTAGACTCAAATAACAGGTGAGAAAACTCCTTTCACACTGGACATCTTACTTTAAATTAAATCAGCAGCACACAAAATTACACAAGAATGAAGGGTGACACCTTCAGGTAACTGTCATTCTATTTTAAAAGAAACACCAACTCTTTACCATCTTATTATTTACTAAAATAACACAGATGAATGAACATGGAAAATTATTGCTGGCTTTCTAGTATGTTCTAACACAGGCATGTCAAACACGCGGCCCCCGGGCCGCATCCGGCCCGCAACGGAAATCTGTGCAGCCCGCATGATAGATCCTAGTTAGCACTGAACTTGTACAAAATGATTACTATCGTTTGTGATTGAATCATTCTGTGTCTTCATCATTACTTACTGACTTTTCTTACTTATGCCTTCTGACAAAAGCACGTTTTCCCATGGCATTACGGTACCGGAAACATCCTCTGCTAGTATAGCCATGAGCCTTGACCAAAGTTAATGAGCCGCAGTGTCACAACTGAAGTGCTAGGCTGCAGCAGGGGCGGCCTTAGGCATGTGCAAACTGTGCACCTGCACAGGGCCGCCACACCAATATATATTGAATATAAAACAGAAAGAGAAAATCATGACATAGCTGATGGCAATTTGGCCGAAAAACATTGTGTTTCTTGTTAATTAGTATGCTGTATTTACTAATGTCGCTCGAGTCGGAGCAGTAAGCTATATGTAGTATTATAACGTTCTGCCGTAATGATAATATCATGGGCCACTTGGTTTTCAAGTTACGGATACATGCATATAGAAGCGTGTCATGAGCACGAGGCGGCTATGCAGTGTCCGCAACGGACATGGCCATCCGCCGTGCATAAGATACCATACTGACATTGGCAGGCGAAGGGGCCACCAATTCTTTCTCTGCCCAGGGCCGCCACAAGCCTAGAGCTGCCCCTGCGCAGGCTACACTACTGGCTGCGCTGCTGAGACTGGCCACTGGGCAGAACTGATCATTATGAGTAGTAATAGCTTGCATATTTTCACATTTTTTTGCTCTAGTTTTTATGTAATTTTATGCTAGTATTGTAACAAACAGTTAGTGCAGACTACAGCTGAAGATCTGAAGTGGACGTGAGAAGTTGGTGAGTTGTTTATTAACAGATTTTTGTGATTTTGAGTTTGTAAAATTAGTGTAGGTCAGGGGGCTTTTTGCATATCGGCTTATTTTACAATATAAACTTTGAAGTAAACTTAGTAAAGTAAAATTTGATTTTTGGAGGATTTGTTTTCCAACTTGAATTACTGAGCAATTAATTCAGTTTTCGTGATTTCAATTCACATGAACAGGACTTTGCGTTGTTCTATCTTGAGAATGTGTCTGAGAATATCCAAATGGAATTGATTGAACTGCAGTCAGATCAGATTCTGAAGGCAAAATACAGCAAAGTTGGTGTGCCAGGCTTGTATGCTTACCTGCCACCCTGCAGATGCGCAGATCCGTAAGTTGGCATCGAGAGTACTGTCTATGTTCAGAAGCACTTACCTTTGTGAGAAATTGTTTTCGTTAATGACAGCTACCAAAACCCCACATTGCTCAAGACTTCCTGTCGAGTGCCTTTCATCCCTCATAAAAGTTGCAGCTGCACAAGATTTCAAGCCTGATATTGACAAACTGGTTACTAACAAGAAATGCCAAGTGTCGGGACAAAAGAAATAGATCTCACATTGTAAGACTCCTATATAAGCAATGAATATAATACAGTATAATAATAAAAGGACCTAGCTAAGAGGCTAAGACTCTAATTGTATGCTGTTGTACAGAGAGTATGGAAATAAATTGCCTTTCTTTAAACTTTAAACTTTAAGTGTTACATTTTGTAAAGTTTTCAGTATTGGAAAGAAAGCTACAGTAACTTTGTATAATAGTATTTGTTACAGTGCAGCCCGCTCACATAGTATGGCAGTCGAAGCGGCCCACCAATTGTAGTGAGTTTGACATGCCTGTTCTAGCATATTCTTGGATAAACATAGCATTTTTTACAGTTGACATCAATATAGTTTGTTGTCAATATGTTGACTGAAGACTTCAAATTAACTGCTACTTTTCCAGAATCCTAACAATGGTGTTGGCACTAAACAAGCGGTCATAAATCTGCTTTTCATCCTGTGAGAATCAGGGGATCCAGTTAGTGCTTATAAATGCATTATAAATGTATAACTTGGCTACTAACCTGGCCACGACCCTCCCTGATTGCTGTGTCTGTGTATAGGAGAGTGGTAGACCCCACTACAATAAACAACCATGCTGTTCCTGTTTCAAGTTGAATAAAGCTGTTTTTCTAAAGTACTGAGACTCAGCCTCATGTTTTGGGGTGCAAGGCAGGGACTCACACTTCACAATGTATAGCACATACACAGCGTCATAAATGCATACATGACCAATAAACAAAATCCACACCACCGTGTAATCCTCAACATCACACAGAACACTCACTTTACATGATATTAAAAGATGACATAATTGAAATTTTTAAAATATGAAAAGAATTGGTCCTGTGGATCCAAACTATTACTTTAAATTAAACTTGTCAGCCAAGACACAGATGGAAACTTGTGAAGGACAGATACCACACATTTTAGAAAGCCTTTCTTCACATAAAAGTTTAAATATCTAGGATCACTGGTAGTCCAAGATGGAGAGTTATAGATGCAGAGATAACCAATAGAGTGCAATGTGGATGGAGCAACTGGAAAATGGTATCAAGAATATTGTGTGATCGATGAATTAAGACAATGGTTAAAGGTGAGATTTTTAAGACAGTGGTAAGAAAAGCAATGCTGTATAGAACTGAGACATGGGTAATAAAGATAGCACAGGAGAAGAAGTTATACGTGACAGATTTTAAGACAATGGTAAGAATATAGCAATTTCTGTACTCAGAGCTATCCACACATGGGAACCAGTAAAGATAGCACAGTCTCCTTAGCAAGCAAGTTACCACTGCGCCACCTGTGAGGACGTGAGAATGTTGAGATGCATGTTAATAGTTACAAAAAAGAACAGAATAAGAAATGAGGCAATCAGAGGTACAACAAAAGTGGGAGAGATAGCTGAGAAAGGACAGGAGAGTAGTTGTGGTGTTATGGGGAAGAGATGAGGAGAGACAAGGAATATGTTGGCAAAAGAGTGATAAGAATGAAAGTACAGGGGAAGGGAAAATGAGGGAGGCCAAAGTGGATGTGGATGGATAAAGTACAAGAAGATGTGAAAGAAAAGAGTTTGACTGAGGAGGCGGTGCAGGACTGAGCTGTTTGGAGAAGGTTAATCAAGAGCATCAACTCATATGGAAAAAATGAAGAGGAACAAGACGATTAAGACAGTATTCTCTTGCAGGATTTGAATCTTAATTAAGCATATAACAAGCCTTCGGTCATGTGATATTTTTATAAAGCTTTTTTTTGTTTTTGCAAGGAGGACTATCACAGAAAATGAACTTAATGCCAGCCAGCAGAGGCAGGGGAGTTGTGTTTGTTTTTTTTTTTCAGCACAGGATTGAACCCAGTAAGGAGAAATTCTAGTTGATGACTCAAATTGACAATTCCAATAAGGATTTTACTTTGCCTGGTAACATCTTTTCTTAAATTTCCCTCACTGCCAAAAAAGTATCTATCAAAAAAAAAAAACAACTTACATTTCTCTCAGAATCAATGAAGTATCTATCTATCTATCTATCTATCTATCTATCTATCTATCTATCTATCTATCTATCTATCTATCTATCTATCTATCTATCTATCTAGGAGCTCTCCTGCATCCAAAACATCATTTAAGGAGGACTGATTAATATACATTTACCTGATAGACTGAAATCATATGGAACTGGTGAGCCATCTGGTTTCCTTTCTGTTCAGTTTGAAATAACCTTGTCATCCTTTCACCTGATCTCTCCCATCAGTGTCTGTGGTAAATGCTTCTCATTAATCATCCATTCTGTTGCAAAATTATCTTAGCTTAGCCTTGATTTAATATATTATATATGACCCTTTGTCATACAACTTCTCCACAATTAACATGATATGTGTATGAACTTAAGTGATATCTACAGTATGTTCATTTTATAAAAAATAAATGTTTAGGTTAGGTCAGGAGAGGGACTAATGCCTCTTCCTTTGTTTCAGGTTTTGGGACAAAGAAGAGCCTAGTGGTAAACATGATGAAAACTGTGTGCAGATATGGAGAACAAATCAGCAGAAAAGTTGGCATGACTACCCATGTGGAACTGTAGCAAAAAGGGTCTGTGAGACCACTGCATTTCTACTTCACAATTAAACTGTTAAGAGTTTAAGGCAAAGAGAGAGCTACCATCTTCAGGCATAATGAAGATCATTTCAACAGTAAATAATGCAGATGTTAGTTTGCGCTTGAAGTAGATGGTCACCTCACCTTGTCGTTTGATGAAGAGGTAGTGACTGCACAACACATTCTGTGTAGCTTATAAAATGAAAAGCTGTCACCTTTTTTATATCTTTGAGTTGCTGCCATCTTGTGCATAGTACTGGGAAGAGCAGATTAGAAAATGAGGAAAATGATAAAGCTTTTTGTGTGAACATTTTCCACGATTGTCTACCAAGCAAGACTTATCATATGACATTTTGACATCCATTTGAGAAAATTAACATTTTATAGATCTGTGCTTTTCTTACATTTATTTAGTTAACAACTGCCTTAATCCACAGCCTTTTCAATTCCTTGCATGTATACCCAGATAACTAGAAAGTTTTACAGATTTGCAGATTTAATTTTGTATTCTTTTTTTTTTTTTGCAAAGCTCACACAGTAAAGCTATTCTTTTTTCAGATAAGTTATGTATATGTCATTAGATAATTCAAAGAAAAAAGTAAATAAAATAAAATATACTTTTGTGTGACTATTTAGAGCCCTCCTTCTAACATTTGGCTGCAGCAACAGTTTGAAACCTTTTTCTGGTAATAGACCATTACAGCTCCAGCTCTCTAAGGGTTACTTAAAGCGTGAAAGTGAAACACAGATTCTGGAGTGTTGAACTCTGACTGGGCCACCTAGGAGCTTTCTTTTTTAATTAATCTTTTATTCCAATGTTATTTTGCTTTTGACTGTTAAAACTATTGCACCACTGAAGACTGGAATTTAATACCCACCCTCAATATTTAAGCCTGTTTTCTTTTTTGAAGCTTAATCCTTTACATTTTTCTTCAGTTTTAACAAGTTTCCCTGTCCTTGATAATGTGACCCACCTTCAAGTAGGAACCAATCATTTTTATTGCTCTTGATATTGCTGTTCATTGTCTCACCAGTGCTGAACTATGCCATTTTCGTATGCTTCTTACAATGTGCGGCTTATTAGTTTTTTTTAATCAACATTAAGTTCACTTTAACTTTTGTAGGTTCTTTCTTATGTGTGTAGTTCTATCTCATAAATGAGCTTACATCGCCTCTATTGCCATGGCTGAATTGTACTCTTATGCACATTGGAAAGCAGTTTGTGATACAGTGGTTAATGAGGATTGATTTGTTAAATTAACATTATTTATCCATCTTCCTGGCTGCCTTCACAATTGTCCCTATTTTGCACTGCTTGAATTTGGTATACAGTAATCCCTCGCTATATCGCGCTTTGACTTTCGCGGTTATACTCTATCGCGGATTTTAAATGTAAGCACATCTAAACATATATCCCAGATTTTTCGCTGGTTCGCCGCTTTCTGCGGACAATGGGTCTTTTAATTTATGGTACATGCTTCCTCAGTTTGATTGCCCAGTTGATTTCATACAAGGGACGCTATTGGCGGATTATGGCGTTATTTCAGTGCCACTATTCTGAGCACACGTAAAAAAATATTGAGCGCACGTAAAAAAAGATTGCAAGTGCAAGTGTTGCATTTTGAAGAGAAATTTATTTTGAGCGTACAAAAGCTGAATTTGAGTGAACAAAATTCATTGCTGCGTGCAAAAAATGTATTTCAGTGTTTGCGCTTATCCATATACACACACACAATAGCACCCCCTCTCGCTCAGTTTTTCATTTGCGCTTGCTCGCAATGTGTTGCTTGCGCTCACAACATTCTCTGCTGCGCTCAACTCTCTGTACACCGTTATAAGTGTGCCACAAAACCAACCAATCACAGACTTGGTTTCAAAAATTCTGATTGGCCCTTACGGTCTCCAATCAGCTCGCTAGCTGCTGCATTCCGGAAACAGTCCGAAATGTAGCTAAATCCAGCTAAACTCAGTTATTTCATGTCTAGAGGGCTCTAATAATATTAACAGGGTGGGAGAGTTTATAAGGGCTTAAAATGTATAAAAATAACCACACAAACATATGGTTTCTACTTCGCGGATTTTCACCTATCGCGGGGAGGGTTGTGGGGTATGGGGTGGGTCTGGAACGCAACCCCCGCGATCGAGGAGGGATTACTGTAGTTTCTGTACAGGGTGATATGAAAAGTTTTACTTTATAATTACTGTAGAAACATTGCTCAGTTTTTCTGTTTGTAAAAGCCATGGAAAAGGATAAAGTGACTCTGGAAGAGAAAATGACAAACTTCCTTCTAGACTATTGAAGCACAGCTCACTCAACTACAGGTCAGACTCCAGCAGCACTTTTCATGGGAAGAAAAATAAGGTCATGTTTGGATCTGCTGAAGCTGGACTTGTGCAGACATGTGCAAATGAAAGAGAGCCTCCAAAGTCGACAACAATCTAAGCTTAGAACATTTGAGTTTCGACAAATGGTGCTTGCCAGAGACTACCAATATTCATATCAACAATGGCAACCTAGGCCTGTGTGTCACAAACTGGTCCACTGATATACACAGTGAAGACTGGACTTGATACACTCTGGTGCATACATGTTGACCAACTGCTAGATGAGCAAGCCTGAGATGTCGCATCAGGAGACACTGCTTAGGAGCTGATCATTCCTCGAGACTCAGATGTGTTTATCTATCAAACATTTGATGTATCTCTTACTGCTATTGATTCTCAGCATCAAAAATCTGTTGAGTCAACTTTGTCTTAATTGCCTGCTCTTCCACAATAAAGACGCAACTCTGAGAGAATTCATAAACCTGCCAAAAAGCTAAATTTGTTGTTTGGACATCCTGGGGCATGACGGTAATAATCTGGCCTT
The DNA here is from genome assembly GCF_016835505.1 of Polypterus senegalus. Taxonomy (NCBI): domain Eukaryota; kingdom Metazoa; phylum Chordata; class Cladistia; order Polypteriformes; family Polypteridae; genus Polypterus; species Polypterus senegalus. The sequence continues at coordinate 226,331,634 of NC_053157.1, forward strand.
GTCAGTAACATTAAATTAAAATGGCCCAACTTGTACTACAGTATATTTGTATTTAACACAATATTTATTTGTCTACAGTTGAATCGGGGGATACATTCAAGAGGTACTTTTACTTTAATACTTTAAGTATATTTACAAGCAAAAACGTGTTTACTTTTACTTAAGTAGAAAAGTCAAAGGGGTATGTAAGAGCCAATCTTAGAAAGTTGAAACTCATATTAATTTATGCTTAATTTGAATAGAACATAAATTTCTTTCATAGTCATAACTTATGGTATGGTCTTTTCCCCCTATAAGCTAGAAAGAGATAGAATCTTTTTACTATAACTGAGAAACAGTGTGATAATGAGCTCAGTTGTGGTAAGAACAGGTCCCAGTAAAGAGGGACTTGAAGGGCCCATTTTCTACTCAGAGATGGGATAAGCATACAGTTTTCTGACCGTTTTGAAATGGTTCAGAAATGTTAAGTAAATAGTAACGATTTGAGATTTAACAAGATTTAAGCATGGAACTGAACTTTTCTTAACATTCATTTTTTCATTTTTTTGTTATTTCAATTTTCTTTTTTGTGTGAACCGTTTTACTTTGAAACTTAACTAAACCTTTAAAACGAAGATATTTTGTCTGTGGAATCATTTCTGCGTGTCAGGCTTTTGTTAAATCCAATTTTTTGAGTTGAAGCTGCTGAACTGTACATTTTTGCTGATTTATTTGCACTTTTACTTAAGTAAATTGTATGAGCACGTTCCTCCACCACTATTGAAGATGGTTATTGACTATTGGTAAGTACACTTACAAGAGTTCTTGCTATTTGTGTATGTAGGTTATGGAAAATCCATGACAGGCCCAGAAATCCAGTGCGATCTCACCACTCTTAAGGCTCTTAAGGCAGGCTGCTCCTCCCAATCACATACCTTCAGGTATTACTGAAAGCTCCCAGTAAGACTATGCAGTTAGTAGATGGAACCTTTCCAAGCACCAAACCCAGTGTCTCTACAAAGTCTGAATACTAATTGTTGTTTGGTGCAAGCACACAAACATCAGTCAAAGCTTTAGCCTCGGCAACATCTCACCAGAAATAAACTTCAATTGTATGGCACACACCCACCCAGGGTTACTCTTGCTTGGCAATTGCAGAGTAAAAGAATGACCACACTTAATCAAAGATTCTGGAGATATTACCATGCACAGAGCTCCGAGTATAGTCATTTTTTTACAACGTCCTGTGTGAGTTCTTGCTACTTAGCCCTCCAGACGTAGAATGTTTAGAATTCCTTACTTTGAGTTTGTTACATATTAAGACATGTGATGATTAATAATTGAGTTTTGTTCTTCATTCTTTACTGTATTACTTGTAAATTACCAACTAATCAATTTGTACTTTCTTGTATTTACTAATTTATTCTGTATACTGTATTTCAGACTACACATCCTTTACATACTTACCCATTTATATACCTTTGTGAATCTGAATATATCTGAAAATGTTCTTCCAGTCTACCATCCAGCAACTCATCTCTAAATTCCTCTTACGTTTGGACTGACACTCAGAAGCAAACAGTTTTAGTCACTGGCTTAGTTACTTCTCACATTGATGTATGTAATGAAATTCTCTCTGGAATCCTGAACAAACTCCTTCACAAATTACGGTTCATTTAAATCTCTGCCACCAGGATCATCACACACCCCAAGTCCACCAGATCATGTTACACCTCACCTTATTCAGCTCCACCAGATCTCTGTGGTATTTTGGATTAACAGCAAAATCCTCCTCACATTTAAAGGTTTATATAACCTGGTCCCCCGCTATATCACTGGCCACCTCCAACATTACACTCCTGTTCATTCCCTGCAATTGTCATTTACATGTTTCCTAACTGTCCCACCCATTAACCTCAGTAGTATGGATGCTAGGGCCTTCTCTGTTGCTGAGCACTTTACCCTTTGACCTCTGAAATCTGGACTCCATTATAAATGTTAAAGCTGCCTTGCAGCATGTATGAGAAGGTAAAGGGACAAAGCTTTTGGGAGCGTGTGTGTCTACTGAAGACCTGAGTGACATGGCGTTATCAATGTTGAAAAAGCCAAACTGTCTTTTTTAGGGCCATTACATTAATGTACTTACTGAAGTCAAATTGATAAATAAGAAATAAACCAGGCAAGGACAGTTGCTTTGAGTCCAATGTCATTTTACATCCTGTGTAGTAGAATGGTCAATGGAGTCGAACGTTGTGTTTAAATCTAACATAATTATGGTAGAATTTCCTTTATCAGAGGATATCACAATGTCCTTTACAACATGTATTAGTACTGGTTTTGTACTGTGACAGGTATGGACGCCAGACTGGAATTTCTCAAATATATTGTGACACGTAAGGTAAGACTAAAACTGATTGGCAAGTACTTTTTCAAGTATTTTAAAGAGAAACAGTACATTTGAAATGGGTCTATATTTATTAAGTGTATGTGGGCTGAGGTCTGATGTTTTTAGTAATGGCTTGTCTGGCTGACGGCCATGATTCCACTTCAGAACCTGTGACCTGATGGCATCAACTGAAATTGAAAATGACGTGGGTGAGTCCTGTCTGACAGAATACACTCTGCTTTCTGTAATACCCGCTGATTAAACAGATCTGTAAAATTTGAGTATTGAACCCTTTGTCATTTCACTGTTTCATTTTAAAGTCTGATTTATTCTGTTTTTGCTGCTGACATTATGATTCCCAAACCAGGCCTGCAGAATATAAGTAAAGACAGATTCAGTACAAGGTTTATAAAAGATTGACACAATGGAAGGACTTACATTAAAAGGACTTGGCTTCCTTAAACAGTAAAGGCACTGCTGTCCCTTTTAACAGACAATTTTTGTATTTTCATTTTAAAATGTTCACTTCTGACACATCCTCTGGCTGTTTCTCTTCACTACAAGTGGCACTGACTCAAGATAAAGCACCTCTGAGATGATCTGAACTGTTCTGAAGTGGACTTCATCAGTTTACTTTGGATTTTCAATTCAAGGAGCATGATACAAACACTTTGAACTGTCATTTGAAACACACATAGTCTGAACTACTCTTTGATATGAGTGATTGTTTGTTCATTTCTATATACAGTATAACTATTATTATACACTAATGTTCAAAAGTTTGGAATCATTTAGAAAGGTTCATGCTTTTGGTAGAAATTGAAACCTTTTTAATTAAGATACCACTAAATTGGGCAGGCAGTGTGGTGTAGTGCTTAAGGCTTTGGCGTTGTGGGTTTAAATCCCACTACTGAAACCGCGTGACTCTGAGCAAGTCACTTGACCTGCCTGCGCTCCAATTGGAAAACCAAAAGAAATGTCTCCAGTCATTTCATAAATGAGGTAAGTCACCTTAGATAAAGGTGTCAAACAAATATGTAAATGTAAATTGTTTTAAAAATATAGCCAAGACATTAGTATTTCTTCTAATAGCTATTATTGCTTGAATAACCATTGACTAATTCATAATTTATTATTTACATATGACTGTGAACTGTTCCTTCATTCCAGTGTCTTAATGGTAAATGTTCGTAGCTCATCCAGAATTAACTACTAGGGGGCTTTGCCCCCTGCTCGCTTCACTCATCAACCTGCTCTTTATTGTGAATTTCCCCTTGGGATTAATAAAGTATCTATCTATCTATCTATCTATCTATCTATCTATCTATCTATCTATTGTCCTGCACTACGCGCCGGCCACTTCGCATCTCTGCCACTCGCATATGTGGATTTCACATTCACCAAACAGCATCACGGATACGCCTCTTCATTGGCAACATGAATTAGACGATCTACAAGTCTCCGACTTAAAGTTTTATTCTGAACAATATATTTGATGTCTTTTCGCTGTTATGTTATTTCACCGAGTAATAATTTCCATTTGTTTGCGCTAATGCGAACTTTACTATCATTTTTTTGAGACTTTCCTATTTAAGAACTTTCATTATTGCTAACCTGCTCTGCATGTGCATCGCGCCAATGCTTTTGAATCTCTTTACGACGTTGTATTTTGTCATCTACTCTTTGTCTTTTATTTCCGGCCCCGGGTCTGGTTGAATCTCTTAGCACAAAGTCTCGTCTCGCAGGACATGAAAGTATCTCCCTGAAAAAAATCACATCTCGTCCCAGGCTAGAAAGTCTTGTCTTGTCCCAGGTTTTTTTTTTATTATTTAATAGAGAGATGTTTAAATGCTAATGAGTTATCAGAGAAACCTTTGTGATTGTGTTAGCATAGCCTGACGATATTATGTTCAGTACATCAAGTAAAGTGACTTACCTTGTGATTCAAGGTACTGGCCTTCCTAAAGTTCATTTCTAGGTTCCAAAATGTCCAACATAAAACAACTTTCTCAAAAAACATGTCAGTCTTTTATTATATTAATAACATGTTGTTATTTTCTAACCCACTTCATCCTGAGCAGAGTCACACTGGTATCTTAAGGCTATCATTGCCAGCTAACACACTCACTAAAAACACACACACAAGCTAATTTACTGTTGCCAATCCATCTGATCTTCATGTCTTTGGACTGTGGGAAAAATCCAGACCACCTGAAGGAAACCCACCCTTACACAGGGGAAAACATGCAAACTCCATGCAGGGAGGACCCAGAATGTGAACCCTGGTCTCCAGGTAGCAGCGCTACTGCTGTGCCACTGTAGTCTATTGTTTTTCTTTCCTTTTCTGTACAATGAAGGTTGTTCCACGTGACAGATTGCTAAGAAACAGAAGATTTCACACAAAGATGCCTTTAACTATAATAGAGAGAAGAGGGCAAACTGGATCAGAGCAGGATAGAAAAAGAGGAGCAAGGCCTAGATGCACCAGTGCTCAGGGGGATAAACACATGAGAGTGTGTAGTGTGAGAAACAAACACCTTACAGGTCCTCATTTGGCTTCTTCCTTAAACACACACCAAATCCAGCGTCATCTGCAAGAGTTAAAAGACACCTCCAGGATGTTGAACCTTAAGACGATTGTCGAGTCATCCACTGTACAAAGTCTATGTTGTTTTGTCCGTTTTCACCATTTCTTTTTATTTGCTAGTTTTAAGAATGTCTTTTTCAAAAAAAAAAAAAAACTCTCTCTAAGACTAGCATCTTGGAATCATCTTTTCAATGTATTAATTAGAACAATTTCATTGGTATCTTAATAAAAAAAATAACAATTTCTGTCAAAAACTTGAAGTTATCTGGGTGTAGCCGCCGGAGTGTAAGGTGAGTCCAAGCACGGGTAAAAAGCGTGCCGAAAGAAATCTCTCAGTCCAATAGTTCCTTTTAAAGGTAGGCAATGCTCAAAAGGCATGAGAGGCACAGTTTAAAACCATGTGCTCTCTACACCTTACACATAGCAAGGCCGATCACTAACTGAGAATAATGTTTAGTCAGAGCAGTTAGAAATAGCTAGAATATATCAATTCAATTCTACTTCTATAAGAACCTCCCATAGATGATGTTCATTTATTAGGCACTATCATTTATCAAAACATTTATGATTCTTATGTAACTAGGAAATGGCTCTTACACTTTACATTCCAAACATTTTAATGCTAGTGTGACTGTTGTGGCTTTAAGCATTTTTGAGTATTTTGTTTGAATACTTAGTATTAAGCACATTTACTCGCTATTTGTAGATAATTATAGGGTTTGTTTTTAAGTGGCAGTTACTGTGTTTTTTTTGTGAAACACAAATAAGCTTGATGGACTTGCTAAATGTCACACAGTGAGTCAAAAGTGGGAAATTAATTAATCTTTTGTGGTTTAAACTGCACAGTTTTAAAATACTGAGTGCATTTTCACTTTCTGAAATGCGTGCTGGAGCACAGTAAATAAGTTGAGCTGTGAGATGGGGCTCGAAAATGCAGAGAGTATGTAGAGAATGCAAACACCACATGAATAGCTGCTAGGCTGCAGACTGAATGGCTAAGGACCCAGTGAAGCAGTTCAACGCCCTTGACACCTTACCACTATTTTTTTCTTTTTTTTAATCATGCAAAAATATTTTTTGCTGCCCTGTCCTGGGTTGTTTCTGGCTTTGCACCCAGTGCTACCAGGACGGGTTCTGAAGATGAAAAAATAAACACATAGAGTAGATGGAGAACTACCCATGTGACTCCTACTAACCCTCTGAGGTGGTACTTCCTATTTAGCAAGACACCATTTCCAGTAAGGTTTAAATATTTTTTGACTGCAGCAAACCAGCACTTCAATTTCTGAAGAAACTGCTTCTGCCAACCACACCACACTACAACACTGAAACACTGCAAGTTCAGCAGAAAGGTAGATTCAGTTCTGTTCAGTTCTTTTACCTCCTTCAGTCCAAATTTAAATTATTTTATCATGTAATTCAGCTAGTGGTGCGAAGGTAAGACCAGAGGAGAGACTGGCCATTTGGGACTATCTCACAGTCATTTACCTAAACTTACAACAATAGTTCCCTGGTTGGTGAGTTGGTATCATAGATGTAGAACAAATCTGTCTGAAATTGTATCTAAAAGAGGACACCCCATGGAAATAAACGGCTCAATTCCAAAATGCCAGTAAACATCTTAACGCAGCTTTGCAATCACATCCTCTACTCACCTACCAAGCAGACCCCAGCAATGTGGACATCACTATCATGCTCACCAAGTAGAATGGATAATAAGTAAAAGTCAATGTCTGTGTATCCTGGGTTTTAAGTGAGGTTATTATTGCTAACTGAATACTGAAACTAAAGTGAAATTAAAACCACTCACTGGAAAACTAATTGCTGTTCTTACTTTTTAAGTATTGTAAAAGGGAATGGCATACCGGCACTCCTTTTGGTAGTCAGATATCAAAACTTAGCATGGAAAGCCAATAGATGAATGCTTTGAAATATGACATTACAGTGATCCAACTCTTTGGTCTTATTTTACTGTCACATGTGTGTGTGTGTGTGTGTGGATCACCCACCTGACCTATCTTGATTAAGCAATCCCACCTGGGATAAGAGGAGGTGCTGTTGCCAATGGTATTGTCTCTTTCGGCTCCCATGGTCAGGAGAAGGCACCTAATGAGGGCAACTGACTCCACCCCTTCCTGTCAAAGAACTACACACTACCAGTCAAAAGTTTTAGAACACCTAAATTTTTCCAGTTTTTAATCAAATTTAATCAGTTGAAATGCAACGAATGACCTAAAATGGTAAAAAGATAAGTAGTAAACTGCCAGAGGTTTAAATTTAAAGTTTAGGTTAGCAAAGGTTTGGGAGCATGTGCTGATTTTACAGCCCGTTGTTGCACCTACCACACGATGAACCACCCATGTGCAACCATGCAACGGGTGACACCTAGGCAAAACTGATAAAAAAAAAATCAGGAACAACTAATACAACCTACAGATGTTCTGCAGAAATTAAACCAAATGAAGCCTTGCTAGATGAAGCAACCAATTTGCACAGGTGTCCCAACTTCTGTTGATTACTTAAAAACCTTCTGTCTGTCTTAAAACAGACTGTGTTACTACACACTAGTGTACAGTGCAGTGTATATCAGAGGAGCTCAGAGAAGTTAGTATCTCATTCTGGACTGCTGCTCAAGAAAGATGGAGCTCTGAACCAGATCTGATCATTACAACAACATTACACTTTGTGTTACGCACCTTATATGTGCCATTGTGCACTGTTTCTGTTAAAAGTTACTTTGATAATTAAATGGCCGGCTGGAATCAGTTTTCATAACTCACACAACCACACCACCCATCATGCACATCATTCATACACCTTATCGTGGTTATTCACATTGAAGCAAAGGAAAACTCAATGACCATATATTTAAACAAATAACTCTGATTTTAAGAAAAGAGCATTAATGTTAGATTGGAGTTCAAGATGTTGAATCAAACAAGAGCTCTGAAGATGGCAGTTTAGGATGAATTAAGTACACCACCAGGCTGACAGTATGTTAAAATTAAAATACAGGGGGTCCCGGGTTATGACACAGTTTCGTTCCTACAACAGTGATGTAACCTGAATTTTGGTGTAAGTCGAAACACACCCTAGCCTAAGTCACTTACCTATCCTAACACATTTGCAAAATCATATTCTAGAACATGAAAACACAACTAAGCCACAGAAAAAGAAAAGAATAAGTAAATATACTGTACTGTACACTGTACTGTAGTAACAGAAAAAATGACAAAAAAAAGTGTAAAAAATTCCTTACCTATATTCCTTCTGAGCTCTTTACAATGTCTAATTTCACTTCCTTCGTGATGGCTTTCCTCTTCTTTGAAGCACTGCCACCTGAAGACTCTGACTTTCATTTAGGAACCATGATAAGTGCCAAGAAGTCGCCAAACAAAGCAACACAAACACTTTCTCTGCGCGTAACGAAACTAGTTTGCCAACTCCCTCACTCATACGCTGCGTTACTGCGTATTATTCCTCTGAGCACAACGAAACTAGTTCGCCCACGTAGTCTGTAAGTATGATGCTAACAGCGTAAGCCGAAACACTCACGTCTCCATTTTTTTAAGTTTTAATGGAAGTGAGCGTTGTAAACTCAAAACATCGTATGTCGAGATGTTGTAACCTGAGGACTCCCTGTATTCTGAAAAATCTGTCTGTTTTTGTTGACAAAGATATCTGAAGTGTAACCATTTTGAGGACAGCACAACAGGCCGTGTTCTGTTGTAAGAGAAGACAGACACAACATCAAAAGTTTTGGGGTGCCAGTCAGGTAACCCGGTTTAATAATAAAAACTCATATTGGAATCAAAACACAAAAATGAAAGGCCTTCAGGCCCTGAGGCACACTGGAGCCTCTCAGAGATGCAGTAGTTAGGCTGTCTCCACTGTAGATCAACTCTCTTTGGCAGCAAGGTCCAAAATGCACACCAGAAAGTAGTGTAGTAGTGGCAGAGCTTCTAGTAACACAGTGGTAGTGACATCACAGCTCTTTCCTCCAATCATGGGTAAAGGAGGAAAAGCAGTTACCTACCCTGTCATGTTTACCTGACCAGAGCCAGTGGAGTACTCCTAAGGCTTGCAAGTTGGACACTTTAAAACATGCAGAAACAAATACACACTGGAATGCTATTTTTGAAATGTACACAATACGGCCCAATGTATGTGGACAACCCTCCAAATTTTTGAGTTTAGGTGATTCATTGTTAACAGGTACACAAAATCAAGCACATAGCCCTGCATTCTCTATTGACAAACATTGGCCTCTCCTCAGTGGCATCACTCACAGCAGAGTTCAAATCAACTTCTGGAAGCAGCATCAGCACAAGAACTGTGCGTTGGGGGATTCATTAAAATGGGTTTCCATTGCTGAGTCACACAATCTCCATTGACCAACATTGACAGTAAAATGGGTCATACTGAAGAGCTTGGTGAGTTCAAATGTGGCACTGTCAGAGGATGAAACCTTTGCCACAAGTCAGTTTCTGCTTTTCTAGAACAGCCCCGGTCAGCTGTAAGTGACATTTTTGTGAAGTGAAAATGTCAAAGAGTAACAACAGCTCAGCTGCAAAGGGGTAGACTTTGCAAACTCACAGAGAGGGACTGCAGAGTGCTGAAGTGCATGGCATGTAAAAATGGCCTGCACTCTGTGGCTTCACTCAAAACAGAGTTTCAAACAGCCTTTGGAAGCAAGATTTGTGCATTGGGTAATTTACTGAAATGGTTTTCCATAACCGAACAGCGGCACACAAGATTACACTCGCTATTTGCAATGCCAAATGGAGGTTGTTGTGGTGTAAACACACTGCCATTGGACTCTGGAGCAGTGGAGGTGTGCTCTTGGTAGTGATGTGTCATGCTTTACTATCTGGCAGGCTGATGGACCACTCTGGGTTAGGTGGATGCCAGGAAAACATTACCTTCTAGATTGCAGTAGTGTCTACTGTAAAGTTTGGTGGAGAAGGGATAAAGGGTTTGAGCTAGGCAACTTGGTTCCAGTGAAGGGTATTGCAAACACTATAGCATACAAAGACATTTTAGACAATTGTGCACTTGCGATTTTGTGTTAACAGTTTGTTGAAGACCCTTTTCTTTTCCAGCATAACTGGGCCCCTGTTCACAAAGCTAAGTTTATAAAAACTCTAAGGAACTTGAGTGGCCTGCACTGAGTCCTGACGTCAACTGTACTGAACACCTTTGGGGGGACCATTTCTCCAGTCTGTCAACTTACTTAAGCAAACTGATCTTCTAAGTTACTTCCTTTTTTGGGAATGAAAAGTCACAGAAATTACAGCCTTGGTTTGCTAAATTTTATTAAAATACATTAAGCAGTTGTGTGTAACAAGGAATGAAATGTTTTATTTTTTTTTAAAGATTTTACTCTTGTGTAATGTGCTGGTTATTGTAGCCTTTCTTTACTAATTAGCACATAAAAGAATATAATAGTGTAATTGCTACTCCCCTTTAACATTTTTGGCTTTCTTAATTGTGAATATGTGGATAAAACAAAAAGAGTCAACTTAAATCTGTAACTTTTTCACCTGTCTGAATAGTCAATAATAGCACTAAAAAGTTAAAGTTGAAAAATAATTTATTTGGTCTTAGATAGATAGATAGATAGATAGATAGATAGATAGATAGATAGATAGACACAGATGATGAGACGAGAAGTTAAATAAATAAATAACACTACATCTGACACTGAAATGCTTATTAATGAGGAGCAAATTGGACAGCAGGTTTCATTTTGTTTCAGTTAAAATGTGAACTGAATAGCAGCAATATACGTTTTAAATGTGTGATCTGCGTGCTCTAAAGCAGTGAATTAGTACCAAACTAACTTGAGAACAGTTCTATCAATTCTTTCTATAAATATGCCAGAATGCTTGACCACAAAATAATAAAAAAAAAAAAATCATACAGAAATGGAACCAGTGAGCTTCCTCCATTTCCACTTCATTGTTCAGTTATCGTTAGGCACAGCACTGAGGCAGATGAATAATTATACTCTTCCTCAAAATAATGAAAACGTCTATGAAAATGTCAACAGTTTCTGTCAGGAAAAGATAAGAGGACAACAAGGAGGTAGGTTAACATAATTTTGTAAAATTCTAAGGTGACAAAAGTTTATTTAGCCAAGAGCAATGTGATGGTGCCAGTGAGCTGTAGCAAAATTCAGCACTCCAAGTAATATGAAAAAGTGATTTTCCTTGTTAGTTGCAGGCTAATCTTCCTACATTTTTTATTTTGGGTTTTACACCAAGATCTTACCAGAGTAGTGAATGCAAGAAGTTCTAGGCAAATCTACTGTAACTCACTTTTTTTCTAAATAGTACAATTCCACTTATAAATCCAGCACACTATGTCCTACTGAAAATAGACTGTAATTAAAATCAACACAAAATCAAATGCAATAAAAGCCTAAAGTGTATCAAGTGAAGTCAACTTGGGGAGCATGCACTGATACAGTGTGTTGCCGTACCCACTACAAAATGCAAAATGATTCATTCTACTGTTTGAGTGAAATTTACCCTTGACTGCTTTCCATACATGTTGCTGTGTTTTTTTTTTTTTTTTGTAGAAAATGTATTTTAAAATAACAGCTGGGATCTGCTTTGCTAATTTCCTCATAATTTTTTACAGAAATTAAATATATTGCAATATACCATAGAATATGTGGACATATCCTGCAGTATAAAGTACATATAGTTGAAATATATATATATTTGGAAGGCCATATTTGAAATAAGGTGGCACGGTGGCACAGTGGTAGCGCTGCTGCCTTACAGTAAGAAGACCTGGGTTTGCTTCCTGGGTCCTCCCTGACTGGAGTTTGCAAGTTCTTTCTGTGTCTGTGTGGGATTCCTCTGGGTGCTCCGGTTTCCTTCCACAGTCCAAAGACATGCAGGCATTTAGGTGCACTGGCGATCCTAAATTGTCCCTAGTGTTTGTGCTTTGTGTGTGTGTGTGCCCTGCAGTGGGCTGGCACCCTACCCCGGGATTTGTTCCTGCCTTGCACCCTGTGTTGGCTGGGATTGGCTCCAGCAGACCCCAGTGACCCTGTGTTAGGATATAGTGGGTTGGATAATGGATGGATGGATATTTGAAGTATAATCAAACATACATTTCCCTTAATACATTGAAACAATCATATTTGTTAAGACATTGTTAATAATTCCAATATTCCGTGTGTTCAGTTCCACATTTCTGAAAGATCATTCATGACTTATGTTTTTACCTGGAAAAAAAATAAACAGAGGCTTCCAATTTAATGTTGTCAGCATATTTGAAACATATGTACTTTAAACTTGATATTTTTTGACATTTCAGGAAGACAATTTAGCAATTTGTTAAATGTATATCTCTTAAATATTAGTTTCTATAAGATAAATAAATCTATTGTCAGGCTTTTAGTTTTTATTATAAATACATCTGCAATATCAGAGAGTCTGTTTCTAAGCACATTTTCTAAATGTTAACATATAAGATAGACAAATAGTGTATATTTTAAAACATATTGAAATGTCTATAAATTTGAAAAAAATTATTGTGTACTGTACCATAACTGGAATTTACATTGTATATCAAAGTATGTAGTAATACATATGATTTGTGGCATATTATTTCTACTATTCTAAAATAAACTGAGAAATATATTTTTATATTTTGGAAAATATATTGTAATATACAAAAATGGCAATGATTGATATATTTCACAATATATTTCAGTATACAGCATGATATTGTAGTATATTTATCTATGAAGTATATTGTAAGATATCTTAAAATAAATTCACAATATATCTCATTTTTGTTAGGGATCTTAAACTTTTTAAGCATGTCATCTCTTAAGTTCCTTCTCCTTAAATTAAAAAGGTTCAACACCTTCTGCTTCACCACATAGTTCATTCCTTACATTCCAGAATCGGCCTGGCCACTCTCCTCGGGATTTTCTCTAGTGCTGGTTCACCTTTTTCATGTTGGTGTAATACTCATCCTAATTATTGCTGTGATATTATACTTACGTGAGTCTGTCATGCAATCCTAACATACTTGTTTTATTCTTGATACCCCTAGCATTTAAGGCAACTATATTACAGGCAATGTACATTTTACTTTGGCTTTTCTCCATACGCTAGAAATTTCAAAGCTACTGTATCTTTTGTATCTGAATTAATGCTACTGTCCATTCCTTTATGTGAAGTTTTAAATCTGGCCTGAAACTCCCTACCTGCTATTCTCTACTTTAAACAATCCCCTGCTAAACTAACCTCCTCATAAATCTCCCCAATTCATTTACTTTGAGATCATTGACCTGCTGAAATCTGAATCTTCTCCAAACCGTCAGATCTCTTATAGACCTAAAAAGCTCCCTTCTAATTCTCTCATTTACTATTCTTTCTAAAACGTCCTTCAGATCTCACAGCATAATATTTCTGCCACCAGTCTTAATTGCAAGGGCAGTGCCCATTTTCGCCAACACAGCACATACCATCAAAAGCTTGCAATCACTAATGAAAGACTAGCCCACCTGGCCTCAGATTCTGTTGTATTCCCAGGGGGGCTCTGCACATCCCACCTCATAACCTCCGGAAGTGTTCACACTAGTGATGGGCCACTTGATACTGATGTTTCAAGCTTTCAAAGCACAGATGTTCGAAGACTGTTTCAAATACACCTGTCACATGATCTTGAGGAAGGCTAGCGCCATGGCGTCAGTGACATCAGAACAATGAGAAACCGATTTGGTCAGAAAGACAGTTGTGAATCTTTGTTAGCTTTAAAGTGATCCCTGTTGGTCATGTTGGTGGGGCTCGCTCATGAAGCAAAAATCAAGGCATTTAAAAAGTTATGCAATGCGTATTTATAAGTTAGGAAATACTTTTGAAAGACATCAAGAAAAATTCACTCAGAACACCACGTTCCTTGGTGTGGAGTCATATCCTTACAAAATTTCCATTAAACCGATGAGCATATTTTGGGTAAGGCAGCGTGCGCATTGCAACAATCCAGCTTCTGTTTTACCCCATCTCAATCATGTCAGAGAGGCTAAGAGATGCTCCATGTTAGAGTTTACAAAGCCGACGTGATCATTAGGACAGTATATGCGCATAGCATTCCTCAGTAAACATTGTTAGTGCTCAGTAAATTTTCAAAGCTGTAGCTAATATGTAATATGTTGATTTCCCAATGTAATGTAAATAAAAGCATGTACTGCATAATAATTACAGTTGACCTTCATAAAGAAACAGTGCAGTCAACAGCATTTTCTACAATTTGTGGGACACTGCACATGTCAGCATACTGCTTCGAATAACTCTCCACACCTTATTTCCACTGTGCATGTCAGTTTAGTTCTTCAAACCACACTTGGGGTTTCATTCCCACCTCACGTGTCAGTTTACAACAACAGCAACATTTATTTATATAGTACATTTTCATATTCACATATTCATTCACAAATGATGTAGCTCAAAGTGCTTTACAGAATGAAGAAAGAGAAAAAAGATAAAATATATTAAAAAAATTAAATTAGGCAATACTAATTAACATAAAATAAAAGTAAGGTCTGATGGCCAGGTAAGAAAGAAAAAAAAACTCCAGATGGCTGGAAAAAAAAAAATCTGCAGGGTTTCCAAGCTACAAGGCCACTCAGTCCCCTTTAGGCATTCTACCTAACATCAACGACCTTAATCAGTCCTCATGGTATTCAGGGTTCACATGGAAGAACTTGATGATGACGGTCATGTGGACTTCTGGCTTTTAATCCATCAATGTAGGGCCGGCACGGTGCTTTGATCAGGTGGTGGTGGTGTAGATCAGCATCACAGAAAACTGGAAAAAGAACAGCAGAGAAAGTATGGGTTTGGATGGATTTCAGAGCCACCATGAATGATAATGATGATTAAATGCATATACAGAATATCAGGATTAAGCTAAAATTAAGTTATGAGAAAGCTATGTTAAAGTAATGTGTTTTCAGCAGTGTTTTAAAGTGCTCCACTGTATTATTCTGGCACATTTCTATTGGTAAGCTATTCCAGATTTTAGGTACATAACTGCAGAAGGCTGTCTCACCACTTCTCTTAAGTTTAGCTCTTTGGAATTCTAAGCAGACACTCATTTGAAGATCTAAGGTACGATTTGGAGTGTAAGGTGTAAGACATTCTGAAATATAGGATGGAGCAAGATTATTTAAGGTTTTGTAAAGCATAAGCAGTTTTTTAAAGTCAGTTCTAAATGCTTGTTAGTGCTTTGAACCACACTCGGGGATTTCATTTCCACTGCGCATGACAGCCTACTGCTTCAAACCAGGCTTGGGTTTCTTTTCAACTGCGATGTCAGCTTGGCATTTCAAATTCTTATTCATGGAGCTTTTTTTTCAACTGAGCATGGCATAACCAAGGATTCAAAAACTCAACAGAATTGTCAGGCAAAATGATTGCATGTGGATCATCACTAAATTTTAAAGGATTATGCCCAGAAACTAAATCTAAACATTTTACTTGTTACAAATGCAGACTAGTAGGATGGGACAATGGGGTCTGTAAATGTGTTAGCAACAGGGATTGTGCTTATGTAACTGAAAAACTAGTTAGGAATGGTACAGAGTGGAGAACTTTCATATTTCATTAAAGAAAGTATTTATTTTACTGCTGTTAAAATGACTTTGTCAAATGCTCACATATCCTTGTTGATGCAACACTTCAATGGATCTTCACACCAACCTCCCTAAGAATCGCAGAGTTCTCTTTACACCACAGAGACATCTACAGAGGCTGCTGGCATTCCGTGCTGTCCCGCGTCAATGGCAGTTGTAATTAGTAATGCAGCACATGCTTTTATACACATTACACTTTATATATATATATATATATATACTGTATAGTGATGTATGGCCGGCCGTTCATCCCGGCCAATACCCCCACGCCACCAGGTGGAAATCTCCCTGCAGTATGAAGGTGCCCTGAAGACCAGCAGGGCATCATGGACATTGGAGTCTTTATGCACAGCCCTGCTGGATACCATGGGGGCCGCTAGGAGACGCTGCAGGGAGGAACAACGTTTAGTTTCCTTACGCCCCGGAAGTATGTCCGAGTCACATGGACAAGGGGAATGACGTGTTTCCGGGGTGAAGAAAAGGGTTTTTGATCTGACCTGGAAGTGATAGGAATCATATGGACTGAGGATTGGAATACTTCTGGGTCAAGGAGTATAAAAGGATTGTGGGAGCTCCCAGACGGTCAGCTGAGCTGGGTGGAAGGGTGGCAACGCATCTGGGAGTGGAGGATTGATATATATATTAGCATGTTTAATTTTCTAAGGCAAAAAATAAAATGCAAAATTTTTGCAGGCTTTGCTTACGCCTCGAGTCTCAGTGATATAAAAGATATATATGCCAAATTTCAAGAACATTGGATAATATTTAGAGGTTGCACACTTTGATCAGTTTTGTAAAAGTAGGCAAAAAATACAATTTTTCAATGTTAATTACTTTTATTGGGAAAACTAGAAATCACAAACTTAAAATAATATTAAAACTAGACACTAAGATTAATAGGTAGTATGCAAAACATGTTATATTAATTAACTTTGAACGATGCAATCCCTTCTTTTGTTTGCTTGGTGACGGCTTTTCTGTGATGCTTGACTACCCTCAACAAGAATTGTTTTTGTTGTTCGTCCCTGACCGATTCATTAAACTTTTTAATCAGAGCAATTCCTCTTTCTGTGGTATCATTGACCACCTTAAGAGCGTTCACAAGGCTTCTTAGAGAATCACTGCAGTATTCTGTCACGTTGTGGATCCCAAACAATTCAAAGAACATCTTTGTTTTATTAGTAACAAAATGGCTCAGGTCTTTTCCTTCAAAAACTAGATTTTTACCCTCTAATCGTTTCATTTCCTTTTTCTTTGCAGGTTTGGTTTCTAAATTTTTAGTCATATTTTCCTTTTCAGCCTGAGTAATACATTCGTCCAAAAAAGCCAATCCTACGTTTGTTTCTGACAGATACCAAAGGTGTCTCTTAGCAACTGTGAGAGCAATTTTTTTGACGTCTGCATCTGGGTAAGTTCTAAGAAGCTTTAGCATATCCAAATCATTCTTTGGAGCCCATCGACTTACAATTGCCATTTGCCAAAAGCGAACATACATGAGGCTGACAAAATGTGCAACCCGTTTCATTCCTTTCAATTCTCGTTGAGGAATATTCAACTGTTTAGTGAAGAGGACAATTTTAAGTGCATATATTGCCTTTGCCATCCACCTTGCTTGATGCAGAGCCCCTGGGATCCTGAAACTGAAGTCATTTTTAGACCAACCTCCTAGGTACAGGAGTGAGAGTTGTAATAACTCTTTGTAGTCTTCTCTTGGATGACTTCCGTCTTTTAGGACATTTTGGATGTAGTTAACCATCTTCACTCATTGTTCTTCTAGAAAGCCTTGAACGGGACTTTCTTCATCCAGCATTGTCGTATATGACTTCTTTTCAAGTGAAGCCCACAGACTTTGGATCTTCCGACAAATCTGGATGTCAGGACCACTTGATGGTATGCCACAACACTCCTCAAACACTCCTTTCAATATTAGTTCATGGGTGTGATAACGGCAAGCCAACCACAACAATGTTCGTCTGAATTCCCTTTCAATTCTGGTACATGCCCCTTGGATCAGTCCTGTATTAGATGCTGTAGTATCATAAGATATACCGATGATATTGTCACGTAGCCCAAATCGGTCCACTTCCCGAATAACTTATTCAGCCATCTGCTCACCAGTGCCTTTCAGGGCAACAGGTACGCCAAGCAAATGCTCAAAATCTTTGCCAGTAACTAGAACTGCAACTCTGTCTTCCAAAGTTTTGACACTCCCATGGGCAACTGAGGACAACAATTTACTATCCCAATGTAAGACCAAAAGAGGAGGATTTTCAAAGAGTGACTCTTCGATTTTCTTTGCCATTTCTATTGATCGCCCAAGCTCGGTAAACGGTAGATGGAGATACGGAAATCTTTGAAACATCGTAGCGAAGGCTTTTTGCAGTTGCTATAAATGAAGTACTTGCTTGTCGAATAGAGAGCTGTTCTCGATCCCAAGTAGACGTGAGTGTCTGATCAAGAGGTTTTAATCTAGGACTTGAACGTAATGTTTTCGTTGCTGGAGGCGAAAACTCGGCCTCTTCGTAACTAGGTGCTGATGATGATGATGGAGATGAATCTTCCAGTATAACTGTCTTATTGATTTCAGCGATAGCTTTGTAATGTTTATTCTTATATGAATCTTTTTTTTCTTCTTTTGTACACTTAGTTTTTATTTTCAAGGCGAAAACCTTGTCTTCTCCACTCATTGACGAACTCATACAATCTTCTCTGTGTGACCTAAGAAATTCTTTATCTTCTTGTGATACGCTAGCCATGTCCATCACATTTTGCCAGGAAATGTCAAATAACTCGACGAGATCACCTTTCCAAATCTGCCGTTTCACATTTGCTTTTTCCGTGTTTCTCGATTTCTCTTTACCCAGATTTTGGTATTCTTTGTACAGCTTCTGTATACCAGCACGGATATTCTCCTCTGTCTTAACAGGGATATTTGCTTTCCTCCAGACTTCCTGTAGTTTAGTTCTGATAGATTTAGCAGCATCCGAAAGTGTTTCTTTCATTTCCTTGTGATGGTAAATAAAAACTAAAAGTACTTTTTCCTTTGAAGGGAGCCAAGCTCCTAAAAACTCACCACTAGGCACCTTTTCTAGCAGCCAAATTCCTCTTTTGGTTTCCATTTTAAAGTTCAATTACCTGCAACAGATGAAAGAAATACATGAGAAGTCCATTAGTACAAAGCACTTCAATATTAGAAATTTCACAAGTTTGAAATAAAAGTGATCAATG
Organism: Polypterus senegalus; assembly: GCF_016835505.1. Taxonomy (NCBI): domain Eukaryota; kingdom Metazoa; phylum Chordata; class Cladistia; order Polypteriformes; family Polypteridae; genus Polypterus; species Polypterus senegalus. The sequence goes on from NC_053157.1 coordinate 226,350,477, forward strand.
TGTGCAACCCCTAAATATTATCCAATCTTCTTGAAATTTGGCATATATATCTTTTACATCACTGAAGACATATGAAAATCACATCTTTGGAAAAATGAAACACCCCTATATATATAAAGTTTGGATCACTGAATATTAAGAGTGCTCACCTTTGAGTGTTTTGTGTGACAGCTTGTTGGTGACATCGTCGGAATCTGCCACAGTGGGCTTGTTATCATCATTTAATCCACTTGTCCAGGGCAGTTCGTTTATCTTCTTCATTAATACACAAAAATACAGTCACCTCTCTGTTTTTGCAGATTAGCTTGTATAAATAATAATAACTTATTCCATCCTGCACAAAGCACCTGCAGCTACAGTGCCTGAGAGATGGACAAAGACTGCTGTAGGACTCCTTCCCACTGGAGTCTGCGCCAGATGCTTGTGATCGCCATTCAGCAATGTTAAGGATTATTTGACAAAATCATTCCAAGTTGATGTAAACTTGTTAATGAATTACAACTCTGTATTGGCATAGCAGCCTAAAACTAGAATCACTTTATCATATTATGGGCTTGAATACATTACTACGCACAAAAAACAGTACAAATTATTTACTAGTTTTACTTACTCAAGCAAGCCCTCCCTGATATTTCCTTTCTCTGCCATATTCTCAGGTAGAGCAGCTTAGCTATTTGTTGATATGGTTCCAGCTGCACATTGCAATTTTGTTTGCCTTCCTTGCCGTCAGTGTTGTTCTTATAGTGGAAACAACTCCACACATAAAGTGTGTAATGGTGTGTTGTTTAGTACTGTGAACTTAGTAGAGACTTATGGGCAGTGGTTAGCTTTTGAAAAGATAAAACATTTTGATTAGAAAAGCAATGTAGTGTAAACAGTGCAGAGTATAACTCACTTTTTGTTGCCATTCTTGAATAATATACTCTACTCCCAACTCTATTTCTATGTCCATGTACTATATACATGTTGGAGCAATAAAGTATAAATAATAATAACTACAATTACAGTATATTGTGTTGTCTGGAAGCACAACAACATCTTTTCATTTCCTTTGAATTTTACATTACTGTTTTCTTTATTCTGTCATTAAACTCTAAATGCATTACCACTAAATGTCCCTTAAAATATCAGAACCATTGCCATCTTCACCTGACCTGCATTGCTGTTAAATTTTTTAAAAAGACACCATACTTCCACTTCAAGGAGGAATCACATCCCATAGAGTCTTGACACCATACCAGCTCTATTCTTTCTCTTGCCGGGTCCAACATGGTGCGCTGTTCATCGTGCCTCCTTTTAAGCCACTTCAACATGTGTGACTCTACCCTCTTGCCTGCTGAACCTCACCTCCCTTGTAAAGTTGCTACAATATTGTATATTTATTCATCACAGTATAAGGTTTGTACCATCCTTTATTATACCATAATGCAGGGCGAGGTCCCATTATATGATAACAGTCTGACTTCTGCCTCCACCCCATCCACATTCATCTTTATGGCTGCATGGTGTCCTGTACAAACCTCAGTCATACCAGTTCATGTCTCCTATACCTTGACTTCGAAACAAGCAAGTAGTGTTCATGATCTATAAAACTAAATATAAAAGCAACTCAACTTATGTAGATATGTATGAAAGATGACTTCATGGCACTTTATGCTACAATAGCAAAACATGTGCTCTGTGTTTCTGTTATGCTAGAAATATCCTTAATTATAAAAGTACTGCAATGTTCCACTGTCTATCCTGTTTAGGTGCAGCCAACATTTCAGCACAGATTTTAAATTTCTAATTAAGAATTTTAATTGCATGATTAGAATTCTCATCAAAATTAACTTCATATTAATTGTAATGTATCACATATCCTTCAAGCATATTAATATTTTCCTATAAAGCAGGAATAATTCAGTGATTAATTTCTAATACAAAATAGTTTTAAGAATCACTTGCCTGTGCATATTAAATTATTCCAGTTTATTTATTGAATAGGTTTGCGTAAGAGAAACAATGCCCCATGACCACCAAACACCCTCACCCCATCTGCCAAGGGTTGCTATAATATTTGATAAAGCCAATACTTATGGTTTGGTCTGCTGTGTTGCAAGACAACATACCTAGAGCACAAATATTAAAAACAGAACTATCGAATCCTGGTTCAGCTTTTGTGCACAATCATAGGAGGGCCCATTAATTAGATTTAAAATATTTAAAGATCAGGCTTTTAAGCAATAAAGGATAAAATGAAAAACTTCTAAATATGTGTCTGATAAGGTTATTTATTTAGTCAGTCATTGTCCAACCCGTTATATCTTAACACAAGATCATGGGGGTCTGCTGGAACCAATCCCAGCCAGCACAGGTTGCAAGGCACGAGCAAATCCCGGGCAGGGCACCAGCCCACCGCAGGGCACAAACCAAGCACACACTAGGGACAATTTCGGATTGCCAATGCACCTAACCTGCATGTCTAGTTCTTATAAATTTTACATTGTCAACGATTATATAATTTATGAATCCATATAACATATGCAAAATCAGCCCTTATCAAAACTGAACAAGCAGCACAACTTCTTTTCCAGGCTTTGGTCATGTCATGTCTGGATTACTGCAGCTCACTAGTAGCAGGAGGGGCAGCATTTGCCATCAAACCACTGAAAATGGTTCAAAATGCAGTAAACCATCTTGTATTAAATGAGCCAAGATGTGTGCATGTCTCTCTTCTCTTCAGGTCACTACATTGGCTCCCCGTAGCAGCTTCCATTAAGTTCATATCCTTGACGCTTGCCTACAAAGTTGTTAGTGGGTGGGCACCTGAGTACATGGAGACACTGGTGAGATGCTCTGCTCCTTCTTGCCAGCTCAGGTCTGCCAGTGAGCAGAGCCTGATGGTGCCACATCTGTGTTGTATCAAATCTTAATCCTGATGCTTTTTATGTGTAACTCCTAGAAGGTGGAATGAACTGCTCACCTCCTGTTGGCTTGCTTTATGTGTTTAAGAAATGATTGAATATCCTACTGTGAATATCTGTCAAATTGTTAATGAATAATTTTGCTCTGTAGGTCATATTATTTATTAATTGATATTTTTTGTTATGCTACAACTATATCTCTTCACTAGTGATCAACTTTGGAAACCTAACCTGCTACCCTTGTTCAAAACCGTCCCTAGACTGATGCTACTCGATTATGTCTGCCTCCTTTATAAGTTGCTTTGGATTAAAGCGTCTGCCAAGCAATCTTAACTTTCAGCCCAAATGGATGGAAGTGTTAGCATGATCAATTTGAACTGATAATTGACTGTTTTTATTAGTTACAGTATAATGTAGTCTAATGTAGGTAACATACAATTAATTAAACAACAACGTACCATGTCTGCTTTGGAAAAACTCTGAGTGAGGTAAAGAAATTGAGCGATTCCACCCTGGGCCATCTGCTCTTTATCTGCTAGTACATGAGTAGCACCTGTGCCATGCTGTTGGAATTCCCTCCATGGGCGACCGATTAAGCTCTGCAGCATGCATATTCATCAACAGGGACAGGGCTGACCCACTGACATTCTGCCTTCCATTCAGACCTTTGCCTCAACAGCCTCTTAAGTTTCACGGGCAGACTTGCATTAGCAGATATCACTTCTTGTCTTGTTCTGGATGTTCCACTGTGCTGGGAGATGTGACTGTTTTTGGTTTTATGTGTGAACACAGCATAATAGAAAGGGTGACAGAGTTTGTTTGCAACGTTAGCGCGACACGAAAATGAACTTTATTCCCTCCCCTTGTATAACTGGTTTGATTTTAATTGTAATCACATTATCCTCTTACCTTTGAAAAAGTAGTGGATATATGAAACGATGTGTACGAAAGTATGTGGCAAATTGCATCCTTTATTGATTCAACATGGTACACACCATTTTGTGCTCCAATACATGACAATCCTGTATTATAAGGGACAGATGGTCTGATTGAAGTTCCTTATTAAGAAAAATATAGACAACAATACATACATGCTACAGAGTGTGGCCAATCAGGGAACTCGAGCTCCCCAGATACCCTTCCACAGACAGGCTTGGACACAAGTATAAAGCACAAAGATTTTTTTATTTATGGGAACGCCTTCTCAGGTAAGCGTTTCCCACACCACAGCACACAGCAGCTCTTTGTCTTCTTCTCTCTCTCCCGATTGCTGTTTCCTCCACTCGTCTCTGCTAGCTTAGTCTTCCTTCCTCTTGGCTCTGGCCCCTCGCGTAGTGGTAGGCAGCTCCTTTTATGTTACACCTAGAAGCACTTCTGGTGTTCTGAAGCTGCGTGAGAGCACCTCTTGGTGGCACCCATGGAATCCAGCAGGGTTGAATTCAAGAACTCCAGTTCCCATGATGCCCTGTGGGAAACTGTGGTGTTGCCGGAACCCAGGGGGGCTTCCATCTGGAAGTCCAGGAAAGACAATGCCCAGTGCATGCTGTCTTCTCATGTCCTTCCATCTTGGGGGAATCCCAGCTGGGTAACGATGCTGGCCGTCCCTCACCAGAGTAATAATAATTTATGATGACTGGAGAAGTGAAAAATGATGATAGCCTAAAATGTACACTGTATACCTGGTGAATCGCTATTAATAGACTTGGATTTACTGTATCTGGTGCTGCTTCATAATTTCAGAATAAAGCACAGTTAAATTAACCAGATAAAAGTAAACAATTTAGGACTGTGTTAAAAATTATAATCGGTTAAAGGCAGCAGCTCTTAAAAAAAATAAATGTGTGTGTGAGGGTGAGGATGTGAGGAATAGAGACACTTAGAAATGTGTTAGCAGACATTTAGAACTAACGAGAATTTTCATAATTGTAGGATGATGGCAGTAACAGCAAGAGGAAATGCTGTGGTGTTTGTGTAGCCCTGAAGGACAGGAAGACACAGTTTGTATGCATCAAGTGTAAAAAATACATTTGAAATGCGCACACATTAAAAGTCTGTCTTCATGTCATGGTTAGATTTCATGAATTTATAGAATGGCTGGGATTGGCTCCAGCAGACCCCCGTGACCCTGTATTTGGATTCAGCGGGTTAGAAAATGGATGGATGGATGGATTTCACAATAACACTGTATGTAAACTTTGTCCCTTCAATTTGCTCAGTTAGACAAAACAATAAACATTAAAAGCATTTGAAATCTTGTCTTATTTGTTCAAGATTAATATGATATATTCCACCTATGTCTACACAGAGCATACATTTTATCACAAGAATCAACAATAAATAATAAATATGATCTAGCTGAGGTAAATGATACATTTTTTCTGCCTATATTGTTTATTGTTGAAATAAAGTCAAAATATGTTAAGTAGTATAACATTTTTTTTGTATTATTAAAAAAAACTGTAATGTTGCAGGCCTACCTGACCTATGAACACCAGCTGGGTAACAAAAATATAAAATACCACACAAGGGTTAAGAATTTAGAACTACAATTAGCCAGAGGCCCTGCTCATCCAACACCAATTAACTTCAGCACCTGAATCTTCATCACTTACGAGGATTTGGATATCTTTGAAAGCAACATCAGCCACATGAAGTTATTATTAAAATATTATTAAAAAACATATACATACTACTAATACACACAATTACATTATGTTGTCACACTTATTTTTGAATATGACTCACGGTTTAAGAATAATATAATAATAAACAAAACTGTGATACTCTGATGACTAGAACACATAAAAATGCTCCAACTTTCAAAGCAGCTAACCAAGGCTCAGATTGCACTGGACTGTTATGCCTTGCATATATTGTCTTACTTGTTAAACTTCTTATTTTCCTGTGAGTGCTGATGAATTACAATAGTTCCTTGTGCTTTCATACTAATTATATTAATTAAGTATTCCGGTAGTATTGTGCTTAATGGAAAAAAAAAAACAACTTTTTTTTCATAGTGGGGCTCGGTGGTCTTTTGGCCTTTTTTTTTGGCCAGATTTAGTTTTTTCTCCAGCTTAACTGGAATTTTATTTATTTATTTATTTTTTGGTTTTCTGTCTTCCCAGCCATTAACACCTTATCACTGGACTCAACTTTAGAGACCTACATCATGAGATCTCTCTATATATATAAAATCCAACGTCTGTCTGTCTGTCCGCTATTCACGAGAGAACTACTTAGCAGGTTTTTTCTATAATTTGCTTGAACATTCCAGTTGATTTTTCGATTTCTCTCACCACGCTAAGAATCATAGTTTGTGTGCAGGAGCAATTTATTCATACTAATCCGAAACAGAGGCTGCAGGCCGAGGGGAAGGGGAAGCATGACATCAGGAGTTGTGGAGCCGGGTGGGCCTTCCTCACTCACGTGCCAGCCTCAGAGTGTACCTTGCCTTCAGCTAAGGTAGCAAATGAGAGAACTACTTAATTGATTTAGATCACATTTTTTTCTATAATTTGCTTGAACATTGCGGTGTATTTTGCGACTTCAATCATCGTGCTGAGTATCATAGTTCATATCCACGCTAATCCAAGACAGAGGCTGTGGGCCAATGGGAAGGGGAAGCGTGACGTCAGGAGTGGGGAGCTGGGCAGAGTCCTCCTCACTCATGCGCCAGCCTCCGTTCAAATCGTTCTACCTCTGACCACATTTTGGAGCGGACCTTGCCTTTGTTTAGCCAGCAATACCTATTTATTTATTGATCTTTAAAATTTGTCCTGTTTCACTACTACGCGGGCTGAGCCACGGGGGACTGCTAGTTGTATATAAAGATGCTTCTCTTCTAGTTGATATATTTCTTTTTTAAGATCGTATAGATTTATTTATTTTTTCTTTATTGTTTATTCTTTAATATCATTGCCTATTCTTATTTGTTATATTTTCTTGTAACTTTCCCCTAGACAAAAAGCTCTTTGTAAAGCACTTTGAGCTACATTGTTTATATGAAAATGTGCTATAGAAAGAAATGTTGTTGTGTGAGTGTGTAGTACAAGTGCTACAGAGCAAGTTGTTAAATTAATAAATAGTTAGGAAGGGAAATATATAAATACAAACACAGCCACAAATTGCTTTCATAAAATGTGTTGAAACATTGAACATCTTGGTGTGTCCCTGCTTTGGTTTTCTCTGCCTGTCAGTGGTCTCTTTCCATTTACAAACATTGAAAATGGCTTTTTTATAAGTAGTTATCTGTGGTATCTTCTGCTTGTCTAAAGTATTGTATTACTTGGGGTAAATAGTGTAAGCTGGTTAGTATCTGCAAAAAGTTCCAAAACATTTCCATATAAACAAGTTGCAGTGCTAAAAGTCCTATTCTGACTACATTTTGAATGCATATGACACACCTAAGTTGCCTGAGGACCTCAGATATGTACTGATGTCTTTTAGAATATTCAGTGTTATTTGTAGTTAAGCATCACGCCTTTAGACTTCAGTTAAGGATTTGTGATGCACTGAGGGATCAGTAATCTTGGGTGAAGTTACAAAAAGTGATTAAAATAAACTGCTTAAAAAAATTAAAGGAGTGCTATGAAAACACATAAGATCTCAAGGGGAAAAAAACATCCTGCTGGCTATCTCTACTGATATGGACTGAAATGGTAATGTGTTGGTGGTATGCTCCTAATGAGATGATGCATGTTGTCCTGGGGGATCTCCTCCCAGATCTGGACCAGGGCGTCAATGAGCTATTGGACAATCTGAGGCATTGGACGGACCGAAACATAATGTCCCAGAGGTGTTCTATTGGATTTAGGTCAGACAAGCGTGGTGGCCAGCCAATAGTATGAATTCCTTCATCCTCCAGGAACTGCCTGCATACTCTCGCAAACACATTAGGCTGGGCATTGTCCTGCACCAGGAGGAACCCAGGAGCCACTGCACCCACATAGGGTATGACAATGGGTCCAAGGATTTGATCCTGATACCTAATGGCAGTCAAATTGCCGTTGTCTAGCCTGTAGAGGTCTGTGCGTCCCTCCATGGACATGCCTCCCCAGACCATCACTGACCCACCATCAAAATGGTCATACTGAACAATGTTACAGGCAACATACTGCTTTCCACAGCTTCTCCAGACCCTTTCACATCTGTCACTTGTGCTCAGGGTGAAGTTGCTTTCATCTGTAAAAAGCACAGGGTGCCAGTGGTAGACCTGCCAGTTCTGGTATTCTATGGCAAATGCCAATCGAGCTCCATGGTGCCGGGCAGTGAGCACAGGGCTCACTAGCGGACGTCTGATTCTGATTGTTTTGTCAGAGATATTCACACCAGTGTCCTGCTGGAGGTCATTTTGTAGACTTTGGCAGTGTTCATCCTGTTCCTTCTTGCCCAAAGGAGCAGATAGCAGTCCTGCTGATGGGTTATGAACCTTCTACAAGGTATTTGGTGGCAACCTGCGGGCCAGTGGTTGAGAAACACTGCTTACTTCAAAAAATGCTGCTTGGAAACACTCGCACATATACAGACACATATTGTATTGTTAGAACCATCCATCCATTTTCTAACCCGCTGAATCTGAATACAGGGTCATGGGGGTCTGCTGGAGCCAATCCCAGCCAACAGAGGAACCAATCCTGGGCAGGGTGCCAGCCCACCACAGGACACACACAAACACACCAAGGACACACTAGGGCCAATTTAGAATCGCCAAACCACCTAACCTGCATGTCTTTGGATTGTGGGAGGAAACCGGAGGCCCAGGGAGAACATGCAAACTCCACGCAGGGAGGACCCGGGAAGCGAACCCGGGTCTTCTAACTACAAGGCAGCAGCGCTACCACTGCGCCACCGTGCCGCCCCTATTGTTAGAACCAGTTTCAGAAAAATTGATGAATGTTCTGAATCCATATGTTCAAGACGTGTAATATATTCATGTGTGGAGTGTTCCTTTTTAGAGTCTGTTGTAAGCATTTGCTGCATGCTGAATAAAGGTATTTGGAATGATCCTATTTTTTGGTAAGTTGCATGGTTGTCAACACTTTAGTGTTCCATCAACCTGTCCACTTCCTGATTCGATATAAATAAATAAATAATATGGCTATGTTGAGCAAAAATTTAGGCAGGAACCAGTCCTGGACAGGACACCATCTCATCGGAGGGTGCAAACATGAAAAATATCTCAGTTCTAATTTTGACCAGTGCATTTAACTGTAAGGTTTGAAATAGCAACATATACATTAATTAATTAATTAATTGATTAATCGATTAATCGATTAAATCGATTAATTAATTAATCAATTGATTGACCAATTAATTAATTAATTAATCGATTAATTAATCGATTAATTGACCAATCAATCAATCAATTAATTAATCAATCAATCAAAAGGAATGCTGTTTTGTGCTGCCTTTTACATTTATTGAGCTGATAATCCTTTAATACTTTAAGGGTTGCAAACTGAACAGCCGTCCTCCATGGGACAAGCTATGTCCATGATTACAACATCAAGCCAGCTACAGTGAAGTGGTTGCACAAGCAAAGCAAAACCTTTTATTTGGGTGGCCCAGAAACGCTTTGTGAACGTTGTAACAATTCTCCATCCATCCATCCATCCATCCATCCATCCATTCTCTTCCGCTTATCCGAGGTCGGGTCGCGGGGGCAGCAGCTTAAGCAGAGAGGCCCAGACTTCCCTCTCCCCGGCCACTTCTTCCAGCTCTTCCGGAAGAATCCCAAGGCGTTCCCAGGCCAGCCGGGAGACATAGTCCCTCCAGCGTGTCCTGGGTCTTCCCCGGGGCCTCCTCCCGGTTGGATGTGCCCGAAACACCTCACCAGGGAGGCGTCCAGGAGGCATCCTGATCAGATGGCCCGAGCCACCTCATCTGACTCCTCTCGATGCGGAGGAGTAGCGGCTCTACTCTGAGCCCTCCCGGATGACTGAGCTTCTCACCCTATCTTTAAGGGAAAGCCCAGACACCCTGCGGAGGAAACTCATTTCAGCCGCTTGTATTCGCGATCTCGTTCTTTCGGTCACTACCCATAGCTCATGACCATAGGTGAGGGTAGGAGCGTAGATCGACTGGTAAATTGAGAGCTTTGCCTTATGGTTCGGCTCCTTTTTCACCACGACAGACCGATGCAGAGCCTGCATCACTGCGGATGTCGCACCGATCCGCCTGTCGATCTCGCGCTCCCTCACTCGTGAACAAGACCCCGAGATACTTAAACTCCTCCACTTGGGGCAGGATCTCTCCCCCAACCCTGAGAGGGCACTCCACCCTTTTCCGGCTGAGGACCATGCTCGGATTTGGAGGTGCTGATTCTCATCCCAGCCGCTTCACACTCAGCTGCGAACCGATCCAGAGAGAGCTGAAGATCACGGCCTGATGAAGCAAACAGGACAACATCATCTGCAAAAGCAGTGACCCAATCCTGAGTCCACCAAACCGACCCCTTCAACACCCTGGCTGCGCCTAGAAATTCTGTCCATAAAAGTTATGAACAGAATCGGTGACAAAGGGCAGCCGTGGCGGAGTCCAACTCTCACTGGAAACGGGCTCGACTTACTGCCGGCAATGCGGACCAAGCTCTGACACCGGTTGTACAGAGACCGAACAGCTCTTATCAGGGGTCCGTACCCCATACTCCCGAGCACCCCCACAGGATTCCCGAGGGACACGGTCAATGCCTTTTCCAAGTCCACAAAACACATGTAGACCGGTGGGCAAACTCCCATGCACCCTCCAGGACTCTGCTAAGGGTGAAGAGCTGGTCCACTGTTCCGACCAGGGACGAAAACCACACTGTTCCTCCTGAATCCGAGGTTCGACTATCCGACGGACCCTCCTCTCCAGAACCCCCGAATAGACTTTTCCAGGGAGGCTGAGGAGTGTGATCCCTCTATAGTTGGAACACACCCTCCGTCCCCTTTTAAAGAGGGGACCACCACCCCGGTCTGCCAATCCAGAGGCACTGTCCCGATGTCCATGCGATGTTGCAGAGACGTGTCAACCAAGACAGTCCTACAACATCCAGAGCCTTAAGGAACTCCGGCGATCTCATCCACCCCGGGGCCCTGCCACCAAGGAGTTTTTGACCACCTCGGTGACTTCAGTCCCAGAGATGGGGGATCCCACCTCAGAGTCCCCAGGCTCTTCTTCCTCATTGGAAGGCATGTTAGTGGGATTTAGGAGGTCTTCGAAGTCCTCCCCCCCACCAACCCACAACGTCCTGAGTCGAGGTCAGCAGCGCACCATCCCCACCATATACGGTGTTGACACTGCACTGCTTCCCCCTCCTGAGACGCCGGACGGTGGACCAGAATCTCCTCGAAGCCGTCCAAAGTCGCTCTCCATGGCCTCCAAACTCCTCCCATGCCCGAATTTTGCCTCAGCAACAACCGAAGCGCTTCGCTTGGCCTGCCGGTACCTATCAGCTGCCTCCAGAGACCCACAGGACAAAAAAGTCCTATAGGACTCCTTCTTCAGCTTGACGGCATCCCTCACTGCCGGTGTCCACCAACGGGTTCGGGGATTGCCGCCACGACAGGCACCGACCACCTTGCGGCCACAGCTCCAGTCAGCCGCCTCAACAATAGAGGCACGGAACATGGCCCATTCGACTCAATGTCCCCACCTCCCTCGGGACGTGGTTGAAGTTCTGCCGGAGGTGGGAGTTGAAGCTACTTCTGACAGGGGACTCTGCCAGCCGTTCCCAGCAGACCCTCACAACACGCTTGGGCCTACCAGGTCTGACCGGCATCTTCCCCACCATGAAGCCAACTCACCACCAGGTGGTGATCAGTTGACAGCTACCCCCCTCTCTTCACCCGAGTGTCCAAGACATATGGCCGCAAGTCCGACAACACGACCACAAAGTCGATCATCGACCTGAGGCCTAGGGTGTCCTGGTGCCAAGTGCACATATGAACACCCTTATGCTTGAACATGGTGTTCGTTATGGACAATCCGTGACGAGCACAGAAGTCCAATAACAAAACACCGCTCGGGTTCAGATCGGGGGGCCATTCCTCCCAATCACGCCCTTCCAGGTCTCACTGTCATTGCCCACGTGAGCATTGAAGTCTCCCAGCAAAACGAGGGAATCCCCAGAAGGTATGCCCTCTAGCAACCCCTCCAGAGACTCCAAAAAGTGTGGATACTCCAAACTGCTGTTCGGTGCATACGCACAAACAACAGTCAGGACCCTTCCCCCCACCCGATTCTCATTTGGTTTTATTTATTTTGTATGGTGTTTTTCCTAATAGAACAGTCTCAAAGCTTTTCATTACCACTTGTACCTTCACCACCTGTGAGTTTAGATCATTTAGATTATTATCAATAATTAACAACAATGCCATTTGACATTTAAATAAAAATATACAAAGAATACTTTATACATAAAGTATATGACATGTCCAGAACATTTTGTTTAATTTTTGGTGTAAAAATGCAGTTAAAATAGGGCATGTTTTTGATATAACTTGTATGTTTCCAGATGTTTTTGAAGTGTCCATGGACTGCCAAAATTTCCACTTGCTGCCATCCTAAAATGAAACAAAAGAATAAAACTTTTACTTGTATCATCTTCTTAAAATGGGATAATAAATCCTGAAAATATATTGCATATAATATATGAAAACCTCTACATTGAACTAATCACATTTATGCAATCATTCTTCCACCTGTTAGTTTTAACCCATTCAATCAAAATGTAGTGCTTTTTGTTTTTCTATAATGAACCAATGAACAAAATCTGAAGTAAACTCTCTGTGATATCAGGTAAATAAATGTTAAAAGTTATATGTTCTTTTTTTGAAATGTGCATGTAAGGAAGAGTTAAAGAATGCTCAAGTAGTACCATCCAATCTTCTTAAATCAGATATCAAGATATACCAACTACAGTGCTGTTATCAAAGAACAACACAAAGGAGCAGACAATGATCCTTGCAAAACATAATCATTAAACCCTTTGTCCACTTCTACCAAACTCTGACTCAGCTTGCTTTTATGTCAGACCCAGGAGTACTTCTTGTACTGGGGAATAGCCTGATGAAAGCACTTCCGGGTTAGATGGAAGCTTCCTCAAACTGGAGGTCCTGGACCCGTGGTGGCACCCAAGGACCCCAACAGTGTTATCCTGCATGACTACGAGGACTACAATTCCCCTAAGGCCCTGTGGACATCCTTACTGGCTCCATGCCAGCAGAGCACTGCCACCTATTATAATGGGAGAGGAACTGCTCTTCATATCCCAGCTCCTTCCTATTGTCCAGTAATTTATCCCTTTGTATGCAATGTGATTCAGTCCCGTCCCAGCTGGATTATGCCTCCTTCAATTTTGTCCTTCCATTTTGGCGTCCCAGCTGGGAAAGGGTCCATCACAGCATTTACAGAAACATTAATTTCCCTTAAAACGTATCTGCATGGGTTTCCACTGGGAGCTCTGGTTTCCTCTACATTCCAAAGACATGCAGTTTAGATAGACTGGTGATGCTACTGTATGTGTTTACATGTGTGTGAGTGTGTTCACTCTGTGATGAACTGACACCCCAGCTGCATATTTCTTAAAGGTCCTACATGATGTTGTGAAAGTACAAGACTTCAGACATGTTTAAAGTTTGGGGCAGCCACCCATATTAATATGTTCCTGGCTGCAAAAATAAAGAATTGTAACGCAAGAGTAGTTTGCAAGACTGAGTTCAAAACAGAACTGAAACCCAAAGGAGGGGAGTGAGGTTTTATAGGAAGTCTTGGGGAAGTGATGTCGTCCTCGGGGCCAGGACAGAAAGTGAGATCTTCATTGTTGAGGCACCGGAACCTGGCGGGATTTCCCAGGAAAGGTCTCCAGAGAACTTAGAAAAAAAGTCTGTGCACCCCAATGCCAACTGGTCAGGTGAGTCAGTACCATTCTCTAAGCCCTTTATCTGCCTCCTTCCTACTCGCATGTATGTGACAACATATAAGGTTTATCAACTCAATAAATGTAAAAGTCAGTACAGAAAAGCATTCCCAGTGACAAATACATACATACATACATACATACATAAATATTCTATATGTTGCTATTTCTAATCTTACTGTTAAATGTACTGGTCAAAATTAAAACTGAGATGATTTCAATGTTTGTGCCCTCTGTTGGGCTGGCCTCCAATGATTCTTATTTTTGAATGTGACCTTCATTTCCTCAAACTTTTTATCATGATCTTTTTATGTAAAAATTTTCCAGGTTAAAAAAAAAGGTTGACTTAACAAAAGGACAAACAGCAGCAATTTATGTTACATTCATTCTGGCAAGAAGAAAGAGAATGTTGCCATAGGGTGTGGCATTACGCAGTCAACTGTGCTGAAAGACTGCGGTGTGTCCCAGTTCCATTTTAAAAAGCACTTTGACCTGTATATTTATTTTTTTACTGTTATGTACTTTTTGTGCTATATCTTTTCTCTTTGTTATTTATTCAATTTACTTATATCACATTTATTGAACCTTATGTTTTCATGCAAAACAGTCTAATTTTCATAATGCAGAATAAAATGTTCCCTGATTTTTATCAGAAGCATTTGCATTTTAGTTGACAAAGACCGTCTACTCAAGCTGCTGCTGTTGGTCCTGTGTGCTGTGCTAGTGGTTGTCATCATTTTCCTGGCAGTGTACCGTAAGTGTCTTATTCTGTAGAACTGAGCCAATGTGATGGGGTGAGTGTATAGTACTGATGCTGTTAAACTGTACTGGCCGTGTCTCATTGATCAGCTCCAGATATACAAGCTAATAAATTACCATTCAGAAGAACCTAAACTCATCTACCGATTCTCACTCTAATACAGGGGTCCCCAACTCTGGTCCTGGAAGACCACAATGGCTGCAGGTTTTCATTCTAGTTTTGCTGCTAATTAACTTATTTTGAATTAATTTTAATTGACTCTTGAACACTCAGACCCCTTATTTTTTTTCTTTTTCCTTAATTAGCAGCCAAGTAATAGCAAGATACAAAATGAGCCAAAACATGACCAGCTATCTGTGTCCATCATACAATACCTGAAAATAAAAAAAGAGAGAAAGCTCTCCGGAACATTGGATCTGTTCAGGTCCCCAAAACATTTGAACAGTGTTCTTAGAAAAGTAGGCTATTGCATAATAAGAGCAGCAACAACCCATGGGTTTAATAAATGACAAGACTCAGCGACTAATTAAGCAACTGGTTTGAGTGAAATTGGTTGGAGTTTGAGGCCCTGACTTCTGTTGGCTCTCTCACTTCACATTTCATTTCTGTTTGGGTGCCATTTAAGGAAAGAGATGAAGTAATTCAGGGGAACAAATCTTAAAAAAAGTAAATTAGAATTAATTCAAAAGCAGTTATTTAGCAGCAAAAACAGGTCACTAATTAAGGAAAGGGTTAGAATGAAAACCTGCAGAATCTGTGGTCCTCCCAGACCGGAGTTGGGGACCCCTGCTTTAAGGTACAACTGGTGCATGAGCCTAATGATAAAGATGATGCCACTCTGCTGCCCACTTCATTCATATACTGATAAACAAGAATGTACCCACAGATCCTACTTGGAAGGATTAATCATCTAGGATGTATTTCTTTATAATATTTATACATGTTAAGAGTAATTTACATAAGTACAAGATACAGATATAATTTTGATTTTCTCTCTTACAGCATGTAACGTTGTGTACTGTTATTTATTCATTGATGAGCCTTTAATTGAGCCCTAACCACTTTTTAAAATGCAGATTTTTAAAGAAAATCTTGCGCTGATATGATTTTTCTCTGAATGACCTGTAATTGAGGTGTTAAATTGCTGTTTGACTGGAGCCTCTTCATAAACCTGTTCACCATGGTGTCTTCCTGCTAAGAATACAGTTTTTGTGACAAAGTATTTTAGAGTTCTTTATTCCATGCAAACTAAGACAGGTTTATGGCATTAAAATTTAATTAAAAATGTTGTTTGATTTACCCATTGTCAATGAGAAGACACAATACGGAAGAGAGTTGGGACATCAAAATCCCTGGATATTATTAGAAAAAATTGCACAAATTGGAACTGGCATTAAAGCAAATTTGTCTTTTCCATCAAGTCCATCCATCTATATGTGTTCTACCCCGGAAGGGACAGTGCTTGGTGTGGAAGTGGGCATTTCTTCAGTTATCCTTAATGTGTGGATCCTTAGGTTTACAGATAAAAAATGTGTAAATGTCAGCACCCTCTCACATCCCAGAGTGCTATTACATTTGACACACGAGCCCATGACTGTTTTTATCACACTGTTTTAATATGATTATAGCCCGAAGTATATCATCATGAGGCGAAGTCTATGGAAGTGAAACACAGCTTAAAATATCATTAGTCAAAACACGAAGGACTGAAAGTGATGTCACTTTTGTGGAGACAGGTACTATTTCAGGGTCAAAATAAAGCATTATTCACATTTATCTTCTATACGTGAGGAAATAAGACAAATTTAATGGCTATATTTTAACAAAACAAAAAAAGCAGTAATTTTTGTTAATTATTTTAAACCGGTTTGTTATTTACCACAAATTTCATTTGCACTATCAAATTTGGTAGAACATATCTGTGAATGGGGCAGCATGGTGGCATAGTGGTTTACGCTGCTACCTCACAGGTCCAGAGTAATGGGATTGAATCCTGGCATTGTCTCTGTAAAATCTGAATATTTCTTCTGTTATCTGTGTGGGATTTAGTCCAGGGGCCTCATGTATAAACGGTGTGTCAGACAGAAATGCTGCGTAAGAACTTTTCCACGTTCAAATCGCGATGTATAAAACCTACACTTGGCGTAAAGCCACACACTTTTCCACGGTACCTCATGCCTTGTCGTACGCAAGTTCTCCGCTCGGTTTTGCAAACTGGCGGCACCCAGCATCAAAGCAATGGTACTGTTCTTGTGTGATTACTCATTATTTTCATGACGCGGCTTTTATAAATACACAGAAACTAACCGCATATTGTTTATTAGTGTAATGCATCTGATTGTAATTAACTCGTAACAATATAATGGTCCAGGGAACAGCCATAGTATTCCAAATACCATAACTGCTTTAGCGTTGTTACTCTCACTTCTTTTTCTTCTTCTTCTTCTTCTTCTTTTCTTCTTCTTCTTCTTTCAGCTCCTCCCGTTAGGAGTTGCCACAGCGGATCATCTTTTTCCATATTACTCTCACTGCACGACTCGGAGTATTTATATCACTGTATCTGAGTGTGAATCACAGCAGCAGCTGATCGGAAAGAGAATTATCGGTATACAGCTTTAAGGACCAGCCACTGCAAAACATTTTAAAGCCTTTCCTGTACAGACCTCGCGGTTCAGAAACAGTTTAATCCCAAGAACTTTAAATGCACTCAATCAATTGCTCCTTGTAGAACTGTTTGTACTTATAAGTACAATCACCCCACTGTAAACTTGCACTACAGTTATAATATCTCACAACCTGAGCCACTTTATAAAGCGCGATTTACATATGAATATCATTTTTAAGGTGAAATGCAGCAAAATATGTTTGTTAAATTATACACATAAAACTTTAACTTCATTTAAATAATCTATATTCTTCACTGGGAGTGTCGTGAAGGATAGAATAATTAAACATGTACTACTAAGATATTTCAATGTTCTTTAAACGAAGAATTAAGCTTACAGATGGCTTAACGCCTATTACAGAGCTGATTGTGTGGCGATCGGTTACTTGGGGAAAGAAAAGCAAGGACTCTTGCTGAATATAAAACAGAAAGAGAAAATCAACACAGCTAAAAACACTTTCGACAAAAGATAATGCTTGTCATGAGCAAGGCTCATGAAACACATGTTTAATAATGTGCTTTAGCTCCTATCATCATGAAAATGACATCACGATACATCTCAGTATTTTAGTTATTCAGAGAGCTGTAATATCACAAATGTAATGGACTCTGTGTCCAGTTGGAGGAAGAGAGCCAGTTTAAGAAGCAAGTAGTGATTCACACACATAGAACTTAGAAGATCAAATACAAAACAAAGCATTTAACGTCACTTTAATTACGATGTAATTTTGAGAAACTGGTTAATTAAACGATTTTAAGATGAAGTTTATAATGTTCTACTAAATGACAAAATAAACTACGTGATTAAAGTGGAAAATTTGAGATTAAAGTTTGTACTGTGCCTTTTTCTCTGTACCCTAAGCTTTCATATCACCCTCAGACAGTGGGCTTACAACTCTTCTTTTCACGGCAACTTTGATATGTGACTTCTTTTTTATTTCGGCACTGTGCGATTTTGTGAATGTGAGCTTTCAAGTTTCTCCAACACGCTATGTCACTCGATCAACTTCATTTTGTTGATTATACCACGTTTATTTGAACAAATAGTATGTTTTTCCTTTGCCTCCACTTGGTATTCGCTGAAATTCTTATATTTTCCCCGTGCTTTTCCCATTGTCTTTTCACAGAAGGCTGCGCTTAAGGGCGCTTTATATTGATTTGCATATTCAAATAGGCGTAATTCTGGGAGGATTTGGGGCGTTACATAATGCGCGTGCACGAGCGTTAGTTTTCACGCTGATCGGGATTTATGTAGCGGAAGAACGTGGAAGTTGGAGTACGCACAGATTCCTGCATCTGGATTTTTGTGAGTAAGCACATTTCGGCTTTTGTGCTTACGCCATGTTATAGTGCGAGTTCTACGCACGGCGTTATACATGAGGCCCCAGGTGACCTTCCTCCCTGTAATAAGTACATAAGTTTAATATGTCACTGTGCTCTGTACAAAAAATATTTTCTAAATCCACTCACATGTACAGCTAACACAAGGGCAGATTTAGCACACAGGGGCTCAACATTAAGAACTGCTAGGCAAGCATTAGAAGACAAGATAAGGACAACTGTGAATGGGCAACATGCACTATCTCTATGTGTGAGAGTCAGCATGAGATTGGATCTTCGTTTCTTTGTTAGGAATGGCATGATTTACCTAAGTGGGGGCCTGCACATGGAGAAAGAGTATAAAGCCTTGGAACATTGCCCGGCACACCTTTGAAGCTGACAGACGGATGGGAGATAACATCATCCAATCCGGAATATCCTTCCAACGCAGTGACAAAAATGGCAGACTGTATACATCGGGCTCCAACTCCTGAACTGGGTTCTTGTCATGGCTTCCTTTGTCTGTTATGCTACGTAAAACGTCATTAAAGAAAGCTAAGTTATTTTTCCTATATGATTTACCGCCGTTTCACAAAGGGAGGGGTGTCGCCTTTTTATATTATATCTATATAGTTTCAGCTTATGTAACATGCCGCAATTACGAAAGAACTACAATAAGTCAGATATCATGTGTTAGGTTATTGCTTTGCTATTTCTCCAGGTTCAATTGAAGGATTCCTCTTGCATCGGAGTGCATTCTTTCTCTTTTCTGCATGATCCTTTGTCCATGATTTTCTGTGTTTTTCTCAGTTGGTTGCTTTGCTGTGTCACCTGCACCTTCATAGTGAAAAGCAATAGTCTTTCTGGCATAAGAGTTTAGATGCCTGAAATTAAAACTGAGAAATAACTATTTAAGAATTGTGATTTGTGAGTTTAATTGTGTTAGCATACATTCTGCTGAAGTAAGGGTCCTTAAGGGATTAAAGCAGGCCTAATCGACCACTATCAGGCAGAGGTCATGAGTAATTAGATCCAGTGGGCTGTGCGCAGATAGGGAAAGAGGTGCTTTTCTGGGGAGTTAGAGAGCCTAATCACATATGGTAATGACCACACGTATCTCACTTAATGTGCTAAAAGTGTGGATGCTGAAGGCCATACCTGGTATTTAATGACAAATAACTCAATGATTATGCAAAATGTGTGGGAATGATGAGTCAGAAGACATCTTTAAAAACAGTGTCTCCTGCACTCTGCCAAACCAGATGGACAGTCATCAGCATTTCCCACTGAAGACCTGGATGATGATTGTACTGTACCAATGGCCTCTCTTCAGCCTAGCTTTCTAGATATTAATGATTATATATGTAATATATATTGAGAGTCAATCATTATGTACCATATTTCTCTTATCTTAATGTTTGGTTACTGAAGGGATATATTCAGGTTCAGGTACGTCCTGCATTTCTAAAAAAGAACACATTTTCAGGGAGCAAGCACCAGTGGCGGTGACAATGAGGATGAGATGCAGCCTCATACTGAGCTGTTTTCTTTAATGTTAGCTAAGGAGGGACCAACCTATATGTAGGGTGGTTGTTCATGTACCCTCGTGGCTGAGTGAATCAACATCCCGGCTACAACTGGAAGTAGAGCTGGCATCGATGAAATTTTCAGTTGGTAGGACTGAAGCTAGATTTAAAATGCCGGGAAGAAAACATAGCAAGCTAGACAAGAAGTATTGCTTGTGACTGCATTTTATGCGACCTGGCCTTAAGTGTCTGAAGGAGAAGAAAAAGTGGGGAGTTAAAAAGAAATGCTAGTTAAGCATGTGACATCCCTATTAACATAAATTGGAGAACAGCAACACTACTGGCATAGTTATCTGAAATGAGAAACCCACCTCAGAAACACAGGATTTGATCAAATTGGGGGTAGCTAAAGAAGACAGAAAAAAAAGTTAATATTTGTCAAAGAACTGAGTACCCTTATTCAAAATATGGAGGCTACCTTTTGCGAAAGGTGTGTTGTTTGTCTTGTTTGTTATAACTGACCCAGAAATATTTCCTGAAGGCAATAATGTTGCACCGAAAATCCTCTTAGCTCTGGTTTGAAAAGAAATTCCTTTGCTTCAGCTTCGTGAGTCAGTCGGGAATAGAGTTGGATAAGGCTTATCTGAAGAAGAGTGACATAAATTGTATTTGGATTGAGAAAGAGATGAAAGAAGAGCATTGTGTTGTCAAAAAAGAGATTATTGGGAACCGTTATTAATGTGTGTCAGCTGACTAATTGGTCATTTTTAAGTAATTCCCAAATTGGGGGACACCCTAAACCTTTAGAACAGATCATATGAAAATTTTAAATGTGTCTGCAGGTGAACAATACGAAATGAAAAATTTTTCTGAAAAAAATGCTTGAGCAAGTAAATGTAAAATTGTCATTCAATTTTTAAAGCACTGATTCATGGAAGGACACACATGATTGAGTGTGTCACAGATTGCAGAATGTGAAGTGCTCCTCTGCTAATTTAAAAAAAATCACCATGTGGCAATAAGACTCTTGTGACACATCTCAAGCTGCTTCACCGAATGAATGAGCTGTTTTGGGGAAATCTACAAAGCCACCAAGAATATTACAAGTAAAGAAAGATTCTACCAACAAAACACTGGGTTGGACAAGAAATGTATCATCCATCCATTATCCAACCTGCTTTATCCTAACTACAGGGTCACAGGGGTCTGCAGGAGCCAATCCCAGCCAACACAGGGTGCAAGGCAGGAAACAAACCCCAGGCAGGGTGTCAGTCCACCACAACGCGCGCACACACACAGGACAATTTAGGATCGCCAATGCACCTAACCTGCATGTCTGTGGGAGGAAACCCACGCAGACACAGGGAGAACATTCAAACTCCACGCAGGGAGGACCCGGGAAGCGAACTCGGGTCTCCTAACTACAAGGCAGTAGTGATACCCACCGCACCACCATGCCTCCCAGGAATGTATCAAGAAAAAGCAATAATGATTTAAAATTGTTAAAAGAGGGGCTCAGGAGTAAGAGCGTGCTGATTGTTCACAACAAAAATAACAAATCTTTAATTCTAAACCAAACTGTAATGGAACATCCTTTAAGGAAATTAATAGGAACAGAAAATATTTGGGTTTTTCACAATCTGAAAATATATGTAATATTAAGAGACAGGGACTGAAGAAATCATGCAAACTACTTAGAAGCCACAGATATCAAGGGTCTGAGTGTAACCAGAACTGGAAAAGAAAAAAAAAAAACACCATGTGATATTTGTACTTCTTGAATTAAAGTAGGGCAGCACGGTTGTGCAGTGGGTAGCGCTGCTGCCTTGCAGTAAGCAGACCTGGGTTCGCTCCTCGGGTCCTCCCTGTGTGGAATCTGCATATTTTCCCCGTGTCTGCGTGGGTTTTCTCCCACAGTCCAAACATATGCAGGTTAGGTGCATTGGTGATTCTAAATTGTGCCTTGAGGTGGGCTGGCGATCTGCCCGGGGTTTGTTCCTGTGTTGGCTGTGATTGGCCAGCAGACCCTGTGGCCCTGTGCTAGAATAGGACTGGGCTGCCCAGAGGGGACTGGGCAGTCTAATGGTCTGGAATCCTACAGATTTTATTTTTTTCTCCAGCCATCTGGATTTTTTTTTTGTTTTTTCTGTTCACCCTGCCCATTGGACCTTACTCTTATTCTATGTTAATTAATGTTGACTTATTCTGTTTTTCTTACTGTTTTTTTTATTTTTCTATCCTTCATTATGTAAAGCACTTTGAGACTACTTTTTGTATGAAAATGTGCTATGTTGTTGTAGAATATAGCAGACTGGACAATGACTGACTGAATTGCAGTAAGAACACTTCCTTTAAATTAATAAAAACAATATTTTAATGAGATATTACTTTTTATTACTCATTATATTCAAATGACTTGCGTTTTTCAGATTTCACAAAACTTAATGACAAGCAGCAACAGCTAGAAGAGTTAAAGAGTGCACATTACAACTTGACTAACAACTACAGTGAACGTTTGGGAAGTCTAGCTACCTTTCAGTCTCAATATGAAATTCTGAATAAGAGCCATGCTGAACTGTTAGCAAGGTTTAGAAAACTGAAGAGTTTCTTCTGTTCTGTTGAAAGCCTGTCACAAGGTAAGTGATTTACTGCAAAGTGAGTAAAATCCTCAAAATCCTCAAATCCTCATTTTCATATGATATTTAATTTATTTTTCTCCAGGAAAGACATGCCTTGTATGTCCAGAGGGCTGGGTTTTTTTTCAGTCCAAGTGTTACTTCTTCTCCAACAATACCTTGACCTGGCAGTCGAGTCAAGAGCAGTGCCTGTCAATGGGTGGACACCTGGTGATAGTGGAATCTGCAGAGGAGGAGGTACCCACTTTATCCTGATGGAATTGGAATCAATATATTGGAAAAAGGAGGCTGAAAAGATCTTATCAGTTCAGTTTGAATTTGAAAGCAAGGAAAAGGTCAATTTTAAATCAGAACTCAGCAAAATCAGCATTAAAGCTGTATTTGAATTCTACCTCTTGTTGATGCTCTCTGGGTTCATTCAAAATTTCCCAGTGGGGCTGTCATATTTATCATACCTCCATTAGCACTGGAAAGCAGCATATTCCTTGTACATCACTGACACTTGCTTATGTGAGCTGATGTGCTGTATTTTGTATGAAAAGATGGCAAACTTATACTTTTGACAGTTGATTGTGTTAGCAGGGGGAGGGACATTTAAGCAAAAAACAGCTTGAAACACTGAAGAGCCCGAATAGAAATTTGCTTTATTTTACTTTCTGCTAGATTTTTTCTAAGATTAGACAATTCTAACGTCTGGGTTTAGTGTTTTAGTCAAATTGTCCTTTTATTTTGCCAATACTTTAGATTTCTGTTTTCCACCCATTTTAGGGTTTTTCATTTAGAAATTTTATAACGGACAATTTGCTTAATCTTTATCACTTCACAGTATCTTTAGAATTTAACAAAAAATGGAAAACATATTTTATTTTTCCAGGTTTTTATATCTTTCACCATTATGCAAACCTATAAGTGAATACACACAATTGTTTGAGTTTAATTATATAACGCCTGCACCAATTCATTTTTTTTCTTAACAGAGTTTTTTAGAAAATAAAACTAACATCGTGATAGAGAAAAAATCTGGTTATTGGATTGGCCTGACTGATCAGAAGAAAGAAAACCAATTTGTTTGGGTGGACAACAAAACCTTAGACACAAATACTCGGTAAGAAAATGTCTTTAAATTGGGACATCCTGCTTTAAATAAAACCAGCAGCAAAAGAAAATTAGGTAGAAGCAAAGGGTGACAACTACAGATAACCCTTTCCCCTTTTTTTAGGTGACACACCATCTAATTACTTAATTAAATAATATAGGAGAATACATACAAATAAAATATTACTGGCTTTTGACATATTCTTGAATAAAAAATATTTCACAGCTGACATAATTATCATTTGTTGTCAGATATAATCAGTTACATAATAAATCTACTGACTCTTCCTGTAAACCCCACCAAAGATGTGCGCAGTAAATATCCATCCATCCATTTTCCAACCCGCCGAATCCGAACACAGGGTCACAGGGGTCTTCTGGAGCCAATCCCAGCCAACACAGGGCACAAGGCAGGAACCAATCCCGGGCAGGGTGCCAACCCACTGCAGGACACACACAAACACACCAAGCCCAATTTAGAATTGCCAATCCACCTAACCTGCATGTTTTTGGACTGTGGGAAGAAACCAGAGCACCCGGAGGAAACCCACACAGACATGGGGAGAACATGCAAACTCCACGCAGAGAGAACCCGGAGGCGAACCCGGGACTCCTAACTGTGAGGAAGCAGCCCTACCACTGCGCCACCCAAGCAGTAAATATGCCACAATGAACATGCTTTAATTTTGTTGGAATCAAGTGACCATGTTAGTTCTTCTCTTTTAGCTGAACACATACAGTAAATCTTACTCTGCTGTTATAGTATATTCAATAAATTAGCTATGTAGAGTGCAATCACTTAGGTTATGAATATATATTAAGCAAATGAACCTCATCATAAATGCATATCTTGGAATTCTGAACTGCATCACCAAAAACACACGACATATACACATGTAGATGTTGTAACTGTGAAATGGCTCTTTTATCTTTACCTCATGCTGATTGAGGTAACTGCATGCTACAAGCTAATTCTTCACCTTGCTAAAGACCAGTGCTTCAGATCTAGGTAGTTAAGAATACAGAAAGCAGAGGCTCATCATATGTTTCCCCCTAACATGCATGCTATATCTCAGTATTAGCAAACTCCATCAATTTCTACTATCCACTGTCACATTGTTCAGCATTACTAACAGCAAGCCAAGTACAAATACCTGCATGTAGCTCTTATTAATGGCTCTCCTTAAAAAGCTAATAGCCTCTATCTTCAAAAAGCCAGATAGTCTGGGCCCCTCAAACAACCTTCTTGCCTCTCCAGCTTGTGAAGCACTCGCAGACAGTTTAGTTCCTACCTAAACTGTGTGGACCTGTTGTGAATGCTGAGTGATGTATAACACCATAACATGTTTTTAAAATATATTTTCAAGGGTCACCTCAATCTGGATTTGCAGAAGGTCAAATGTGGGGTTATTTATCACAATTAGATAGATATTAGATTTAAAATAAAGATAAAAAAATCCAGTTAGGCTTATAAATATCAAGTTGGTTAAGTCTGCAGATGATACTCAAATACTGTAGGTGCAATGTCAGATAATCTAGAATCATTCAAGAGACATTTGGCAGATTAAATGTCCATCCGTCCATTATCCAACCTGCTATATCCTAACTACAGGGTCACGGGGTCTGTTGGAGCCAATCCCAGCCAACAAACCCCAGGCAGGGCACCAGCCCATTGCAGGGCACACACACATCCCAAAGACAATTTTAGGATCGTCAATGCACCTAACCTGCATGTCTTTGGACTGTGGGAGGAAACTGGAGCACCCGGAGGAAACCCACACAGACATGGGGAGAACATGCAAACTACATGCAGGGAGGACCCAGCAAGTGAACCCGGGTCTTCTAACTGCGAGGCAGCAGTGCTACCCACCCAACCACCATGCCACCCTGCAGATTAAATGTAATTATTTAAATATAAGTATTGCACATAAGAAGTAAAAAAGGTTATATTTGAATATGCAATCTGTGGTTTAAAACTTGAAAGCATTCCTTATGAGAGTAGTTAATCGTCACTATCTACATATAGGCAGTGTAAAGAAGCCATTAAGAAGATTAAAAGGATGTTAGGTTGTATATCACAATATGAACAGTACAAGTCAAAGGAGTTTATGCTCAAAGTTATACAACATATTGGTGGGGCCACACCTGAAGTACTGTAGTCTCAATGTTACACACAAACAAACAAACATAGCAGCACTAGAGAAAGTCCACAGAAGAGTGGCTTGGCTGAATGCAAAATTACAAAATACACGCAATGGAGAAAGACTGAAGGAACTAAACAGAGATCAGGAGGTGACATGACTGACATGTTTAAAATTATGAAAGGAATGAGTACAGTGGAGATCACCTGTTACTTTAAATTTAACTCTTCAGTAAGAAAACAGATGGAAACTTACTAAGGGTAGGTGTCACACACATTTTTGAAACCGTTTCTTCAAACAAAAGAAGCACACACTTATGGATTAAATAGTACAGAGTGACTTTGGTGACTTTCAAAACTTGACTGGATTTTGCTTTGGAGAAATTATGGAAGAAGAACTAGGAAAATTTGTTGGGCTGAATATCCTGTTCTCATCAAAATTAATCTTGTGTTCTAGTGTCCCCTTAATACTAGTGACAATAGTAGAATACAAACAACAAACAATTAATACAAACACATGCAACAAATAAAAGATCATACATCAAACATACTTTCAGATGAGAGATAAATTTAAAGATAAATATATAAAAATGTGACAGGGTAGAGCCAGGTAACTTTAGGACAGTAAGTTTAGCATGCATCACAGGTAAATGAATGGGTGGAATTATTAAGGGAAAGGCTGGGCAATACATGGCAAGAACAGGAGTTTTATTGAGCAGTCAGCATGGGTTCAGAAGACGGATGTCATATTTAACCAACAGCCTGGAATTCTAGAAGGAAGCAACAAAAGGATATGATCAAAGTGGAGCTTATGATATTACTTATCTGGATTTTTGGAAAGAATGTGATAAGGTTCCACATAAGAGGTTAGGTATCAAACTAAAAGAACTGGGAGTTTGGGGTGGTGTTTGTAGATTGTAAGATGGCTCAGGCATAGGAAGTAGGGGGTTATGGTGCAAGGGACTGTATCAGACTTGGCTGGCGTTAAGAGTATGATCCAGCAGGGGTTGATGCTAGGGCCACCAGTATTATAAACATATATAAATAATTTGGATTAGAATATACTATAGGTAACAAGCTGGTTAAGTTTGCAGATGGTACCAAGCTAGGAGGATTAGCACATAATCTATGATCAGTTGAGTCATTACAGAGAGACTTGGACACCATGCCGGCTTGGGCAGATTAGTGGCACATGAAATTTAATGTCAGTAAATGTAAAGTATTAAATATAGAAAGCAAAAAATGTTAGGGTTGAATACATAATGGGAAGTCTGAAAATCGAGAGTACACCTCATGAGAAGGATTTAGGAGTCATAGTGGACTTGACACTATGAACTTCCAGACAGTGTTCAGAAGACATTATGAAGGCTAACCGAATATTAGGTTATAAAGCACAATGTGTAGAGTACAAGTCACAGGAGGTTCTGCTCAAGCTTTATAACACACTGGTGAGCCCTCATCTGGAGTACTGTGTGCAGTTCTGGTCTCCGGGCTACGAAAAAGACATATCAGCGCTAGAAAAGGTCCAGAGAAGAGCGACTAGGCTGATTCCAGGGCTACACAGGATGAATTATGAGCTAAGATTAAAAGAGCTGAGCCTATACAGTTTTAACAAAAGAAGGTTAACAGGTGACATGATTGATGTGTTTGGATTTAGATTGTTATTTTAAAATGATTTCTTCAAGAACACAGGAACACAGCTGGACATTTTTAAGGGTAAATTTCACACAAACATTAGGAAGTTTTTCTTTACACAAAGAACCATAGAACAAGGAATAAGATACCAAGTAGTGACATGGACAGATGGACTTTGGGATTTTCAAAACTCGACTTGAAGTTATTTTGGAGGAAATAAGTGGATAGGACTGGTGAGCTTTGTTGGGTTGAATGGGCTGTTCTCATCTAGATTGTTCTAATGATCTAAATGATACACTCAGGTAGTTGTCCATATATTTTTGTTACGCAGAATGTGCAATTACTGTACTTTGTTATTTCATAGTGCATCTTTGCAAAGTTTTTTTGTTTTAAGTTATATTTTGCTTGTTCAATTCCTTTCTTTGCTGTTTTTAAATGTGTTAGATAACTATACTCTACACACTACTACTACTACTACTACTACTACTACTACTACTACTACTACTGCTGCTGAAAGATCTTTATTGTTTAAAGTGAATTTGTACCAAATATTTAAAATGGTTCACAGTCCTTTACCTAAAATTAAATTTTAATATTGGAACACCAACAGTATAAACTGTTACAGGTATACAAAGCAGGACTGTGCAGACAAGAGCAGCCCTAATTACTAGCATGGTATATAAGACAAAGCACTGTCTCATCAGGCCAGAGAAAATTTTTTCTCATACTCTTAGTGTCCTTTAATCTGTTCTCTACCTATTACTCAAGAGTTGCTTCCTCCATTAACACCTGTTTGACGGTGTACTGCTGAGAAGGTAGTCCTTCCAACAGGTTATTCCATATCAGCAGAAGACTTCTGAAGCTCTATTGAAGTGATTATTGGTCATCTTCCTAACCAAGACCTGTCAGTTTGTTCAAGACAGCCAACTAAAGAGTCCAGATAGTTCCAAACGTCTTCCATTCTATGATTATGGAGGACACTGTGCTCCTGGGAACCCTCAAAAGTTTAGAAATGGCTTCAGTCCCTGCTCTTATCTATACCTCACCACAGTTTGATCATGGAGGTTTGCAGACAGTTCTTTGGACTTCATGGCTTGGCAAACAGCATGAACTGTTGACCGTATACACAGGTATATGTGTGACTTTCTAAACAATGTCCAAACAGTTCAGTTTGCCATAGGTGGACTCCAATCAAGCTCTCGAGACATCTCAAGGAGAATTAAAGCAAACATGATGCACCTAGCCACAATTTGGAGTGCCACAGCAAAGGGTCTGAATACTTACAGAAAGAGAGACTTCAGTTTTGCAGGCATTTCTTAAAACTTTGTCATTACGGGCTATTGATTGTAGATTTATGGGCAAAAAAGGTAAATATATCCATTTAAATTTAAATCTACAACACAATAAAAGGCACAGAAAGTGAAGTGTTCAGAATACTGTCTGAATTCACTGTTTGTGGGTTAATTTACATAAAATGTTTGTTTGATTAGATCAGGTGAGGGACTGATCGCTGTTCATTTGTTTCAGGTTTTGGGAACCAGGAGAGCCTGGCGGTGACAGTAAAGAAAACTGTGTGCAGATATGGGCAATCCTACAGCAGAAACGTTGGCATGACTTTAATTGTGAATCTGTAGCAAAAAGGATCTGTGAGACCAATGCATTTCTATTTCTTTAACTGCTATCTGACTGATCATTTTCAAACATAATGAGGATCATTTCAGTAGTAATTTAAGCAGCTGTTACTTTGTGAAGGGGGTAGAATGTTACCTCACCTTTTCGGGTATCGCACTGTTTCAGCTTTTCCTCCAACTCTCTAAGGGTTACTTAAACATCAGTATTTGTGGGAAACCATCAATGTGGATCACAGGTTCTCATAGACTTCTTTTTTTATTCTTATATTATTCCAATAAAGTTTGTTTTTCACATTTTAAACTGTTGCCTACAGAAACTATGAACCGCACAATGAAAAAATTATTGGATAACTCTTATCTCATACGTACGCGATAATATCTTACATATGGGATACTTTTATATAAGTACAAGCTGTTTTCATGTACTTATGGCATACTTTAACACACATACAAGATACTTAAATTAAAAAAAGTGACAAAAGTACACTTTGAGTATTCTGTATGTATTTGAAAACATCTCATACTTATGTAAAAGTATCCTGTACATGTGTGATATTTTCATGTACGTACAGGATAGGGGTTATCCTATAAGATTTTTCATTGTGTAGTTCAGAGTTTCTGTAGTTGCCCTTCTGAAGGTTGTAATTTAACACCAGCCTCACTTTTGAAGCCTGTTTTCTTATTTGAAACTGTTCTCCTTTAAGTTTGGCAAGTTTCCCTATCACTGCTATAGAGAATCACCCTAATAATGTAGATGTGATGCTGCATTACTGTATAAGTAGAGTAAAGTAAGGTGTTTTAAATTATATGCTAGTTACAACACACCTTTTATCACTTGTGATTTTTTTTTGAATTAGCTACAAAACATTGGTAATTTGTGTTTTTTCTTCAGCAGTTACATTTTTCTTTTCACTTTGTCAAAAAGCATGCTTTTTTCAACAGTCTTAAAGGTGCTGTTTATTTTATTTTTGTTCATCTTGCAGTATTTTTATGCTTGACACAATGTGCTGTTTATTATATATTTTATAATCAATGTTTAACTTTTAAAGACACTTCCCAGTGTTTATAGTGCTGTCTCATTAATTCACTTGCATTGTCATACTTTATAATGGTTGTTTGAAATTGTATTCTTATCTAACAAGCTACTGTATTTGTGAGACTTTACTTAATGAGAAGTGATTTGTTAAATAAAGATTTATTATACAAAAAATCCTTTTTGAATTTCTTCAAAATTTCTCATATTTTGCACAGTTTCGAAGATGGTATATTACACTTTCTGTGTAGGATGATGTCAAAAAGCGTGTACTTTTTAATTACTGTAGGAACATTGCTCACTGGCCTTCTAAATGTTTTATCTCTCTGCTGTTTTCAACCAAATGCATGACAAAAATACAAATTTAGCCATCCTGTCTGAATCACATCAATACACCTAAACCACACTTCTTGTTCATTTCTTATAGCCTCCTGTTCTACACCACCAGCTTTCTGTTCACCCTTCTTTGCATCATGGACGAAGTGCCTCATGGGTGTGGCTCTCTGAATGGAGTATGCGAATCTCCTGGTTAATGCATTGATTTTCTAGATAATTGTGGACTGATTCTTGATGGACTGCTCCTGACACTGCAGTGAAGTAGGATGATTTGTGGAGAAGCATGATAATTGCCATAATCATCATCATTAACATATAACAGCACAGTGAATTTGGCTTAACAGCTTCCCTATCGCCAGCAACTTAATCCAACCCTTTGAAAACACAGTACCTAGAATTCCCAGAACCAATTAAACGTTTCCTCTCAGTATAATGAAGTATTGGTTCAACACTCTAGTCCTGCCATATTAATTAACTCCATTTCTGTAATCTGTTCACCTGTTTTATTTTGACACTAGAATCCCTGAATCCTACAAAAAAAAAATTCATAATCCCGAGCCACCTTACAATGCATCCAGGAAAGTATTCACAGCGCATCACTTTTTCCACATTTTGTTATGTTACAGCCTTATTCCAAAATGGATTAAATTCATTTTTTTCCTCAGAATTCTACACACAACACCCCATAATGATAACGTGAAAAAGTTTACTTGAGGTTTTTGCAAATTTATTAAAAATAAAAAAACTGAGAAATCACATGTACATAAGTATTCACAGCCTTTGCTCAATACTTTGTCGATGCACCTTTGGCAGCAATTACAGCCTCAAGTCTTTTGAATATGATGCCACAAGCTTGGCACACCTATCCTTGGCCAGTTTCGCCCATTCCTCTTTGCAGCACCTCTCAAGCTCCATCAGGTTGGATGGGAAGCGTCGGTGCACAGCCATTTTAAGATCTCTCCAGAGATGTTCAATCGGATTCAAGTCTGGGCTCTGGCTGGGCCACTCAAGGACATTCACAGAGTTGTCCTGAAGCCACTCCTTTGATATCTTGGCTGTGTGCTTAGGGTCGTTGTCCTGCTGAAAGATGAACCGTCGCCCCAGTCTGAGGTCAAGAGCGCTCTGGAGCAGGTTTTCATCCAGGATGTCTCTGTACATTGCTGCAGTCATCTTTCCCTTTATCCTGACTAGTCTCCCAGTTCCTGCCGCTGAAAAACATCCCCACAGCATGATGCTGCCACCACCATGCTTCACTGTAGGGATGGTATTGGCCTGGTGATGAGTGGTGCCTGGTTTCCTCCAAACGTGACGCCTGGCATTCACACCAAAGAGTTCAATCTTTGTCTCATCAGACCAGAGAATTTTGTTTCTCATGGTCTGAGAGTCCTTCAGGTGCCTTTTGGCAAACTCCAGGCGGGCTGCCATGTGCCTTTTACTAAGGAGTGGCTTCCATCTGGCCACTCTACCATACAGGCCTGATTGGTGGATTGCTGCAGAGATGGTTGTCCTTCTGGAAGGTTCTCCTCTCCACAGAGGACCTCTGGAGCTCTGACAGAGTGACCATCGGGTTCTTGGTCACCTCCCTGACTAAGGCCCTTCTCCCCCGATCACTCAGTTTAGATGGCCGGCCAGCTCTAGGAAGAGTCCTGGTGGTTTCAAACTTCTTCCACTTACGGATGATGGAGGCCACTGTGCTCATTGGGACCTTCAAAGCAGCAGAAATTTTCTGTAACCTTCCCCAGATTTGTGCCTCGAGACAATCCTGTCTCGGAGGTCTACAGACAATTCCTTTGACTTCATGCTTGGTTTGTGCTCTGACATGAACTGTCAACTGTGGAACCTTATATAGACAGGTGTGTGCCTTTCCAAATCATGTCCAATCAACTGAATTTACCACAGGTGGACTCCAATTAAGCTGCAGAAACATCTCAAGGATGATCAGGGGAAACAGGATGCACCTGAGCTCAATTTGGAGCTTCATGGCAAAGGCTGTGAATACTTATGTACATGTGCTTTCTCAGTTTTTTTATTTTTAATAAATTTGCAAAAATCTCAAGTAAACTTTTTCATGTTGTCATTATGGGGTGTTGTGTGTAGAATTCTGAGGAAAAAATGAATTTAATCCATTTTGGAATAAGGCTGTAACATAACAAAATGTGGAAAAAGTGATGCGCTCTGAATACTTTCCGGATGCACTGTAAATTCCTTCACACCTCACCATCAGCGTCTTTTGTTTTGCAAATGTGTGGATTAGCACAAGCAGCAAGCAGCCTGCTATCTCATTACCCCCCACCAACAGAGTTCAACTCTGGCAAAAAGGTTCTCTAAGCTCAACGCTCTTTTTCTGAATGTGAGGTGCCTGGAGTTGCATATGGTAAATAAAATATCATTATAATAATATCGTAATACATGAATTTCATGTGTGTTTGGTGTCTATAACAACATGTTTAAGTGTAGGATGAAAGGAAATACCAGGCAAGAAATGTTGATCATTTAGCTAAAACAGAAACTTTTAACATGTTATACTAATAATAACACAAAGCGTACAGTATAATGTGTGAAGACTTTAGTCCAAATATCAAATAAACACATGTGCTTTTATTCAAGAATATAACCAAAGGGAACAAAATAAGCTCAAATGTCAATCGATATGCATTCTTGGATGTTGCAGAGGTAAGAACTGCTGCCTTATAACGAAAAGGTTCTGGGTTCAAGTCCAGGCACTCTGTATTTTGAGTAGTGCGCTGCTATTATTATTACTATAAGAAACACATACATTTGATTTGAGTCTGTAACACCCGTCTAAATTTTAGCTGCTTGTAAAAGTTGGCACTTGTTTTTTTCAAGATTGAAAAAAAAAAAATGTTCAAATGGCATAGTGTTTTCAAATAGTGACGTTTTTATGTATGCATGTGTGTGTTCATGCGCGAGAGAGGCAGAGAAAGATTTGATCTCATTCAAGTGGTTACTGGAATATAAAATAAACAGTTTTGCAAAGGTATAATAAAACAAGTGTGCTTTTATTCAAGAATAAAACTGAATAGCAAAAAATTCAAGTGACAACAAGATACCAAGAAGACATGATTCACCGGCGTTTGTGTGTCTGCTTATATCCCTTCAGTGATATCTTTTACAGGTAGCAAAACTTTACACCGTCTGTTACAGACTCAGATCAAAGGCTTCTTCTTTTTGGGCACATCCATTATCAGCATGGCACTGCCAGATCTAAACACTAGTACAGTTCTGCCTTTGTGCAGAAATGGCTCCATAACCTTTATGATCACAGAATCAGAAAGTCTTTGCCCTGGGTTAAAACTCAAAACACAGTTCTCAACAAATGTTGCCAGATGTCAGAAATCGCAGCAAATCTGTCATCTGTACATAAAACCACTGCTGCAGTTTGGTCTATCTCAGAATCAACTCTACTCTCAT
The DNA here is from genome assembly GCF_016835505.1 of Polypterus senegalus. Lineage (NCBI taxonomy): Eukaryota > Metazoa > Chordata > Cladistia > Polypteriformes > Polypteridae > Polypterus > Polypterus senegalus. Next base: position 226,384,492 of record NC_053157.1, read on the forward strand.
TGAATAATAAGACCCCAAAGTTCTTAAACTTCTCTTATTTCCAGGGAAGAAACATGACCACAAACTTGAATGTGGTGATTCTCATCCTAACTGTATCACATTCAGCAGCTTTTATGACTACGTAAATATTGTTAACTTTTCATGTCTTAAATACATTTTTCTCATTCTAGCTTTTTTATTTTTTTATGAAGGTTTCAAAAGTTAGAGTACTGAAATCTACAGTATCATTACTTATATGTTCTATTTTGTTTAGGACCATGTTTAGTATTATTATTTTTTAATTTTTTGTTGATGCCATTTCAACACGTGATATTCCAAGACAGTGTTTGCAAACTTCCTTTAAGATGTATAGAAAAGTATCTCTCTAGATTTATATTATTTTTGACTACAGATTTTGCCTCACATTGTAGATATTGACTGTCATTTTACTGCCTTCTTGGTTTTGGCTTTCACTTTGTTTTCTCAAGTGATATTCATCTGCCAGTCCATTCTCTCTTGTCCTTGTGGCCTACCTATTTTTCATCCTGTAACAGTACAGCTGCTAACCTGTTAAGGGTGTACACAAGTGATCACTGGATTCTTGCTATGATTATTGATGTCTTGAATCCCTGTATATATTTCCTTTTTACTCTGTGCATTTATCTTCTTTTCGTACTGATATTTTTTAACATTATTTTTGTGACTTCACCCCACCACCATTTTATAGATCATTTTTGGGTGTACACTGCTGTTTCTGATTTTTCCACTCATCTGAGGCTATTTAAGTTGCCATCATGCTAGTCCTAGTGTCCTTGATTCTGGATACATAACCAAACCTTCAAGTGTGTGCAGTGGCGCTTATTTCTAACTTCACGGCCTAATGTTTTCCATTAATTGGACAATGCTTTTGAATAATGTGTTAGCCTTTGAATATCCGTAGTGCTAGCTCATGACTAAGAGTTTTGGTAAATGCTTTGGGCTGTTATTTTATTTTGGAATATGGCTGTGTCTTGGATTTGATCACTGTTCTTTTTGATTTCATGGTTTACTGCTGTTTAGGCCTGTCTTTTATGTTGTCCTTTTAGGCAGAACACCTTTGATACCAAAAGGATAATATGATCTGCAAGGGGCAAAAATGCTACCAAATGGTTCTTGATTCTCTTAATACCTTGACTAATGCCAAGATATCCATCCATTTTCCATCCCATTGAATCCAAACACAGAGCCAATCCCAGCCAACACAGGGCACGAACCAGTCCCGGGCAGGGAACTAACCCACCGCAGGATACACACACCCACCACACACTAGGGACAATTTAGAATCGCCAATCCACCTAACCTGCATGTCTCTGGACTGTGGGAGGAAACCCACACAGACACGGGGAGACCATGCAAACTCCATGCAGGGAGGACCTGGGAATTGAACCTGGGTCTCCTAACTGCAAGGCAGCAGTGCTACCACTGCGCCACCGTGCCATCCACCAAGATATCCTGACCATTACATTCATGAACAGGGGATAATTAAAGATAAACTCCTGGTCCACAAATACCAAGTACTCAAATACAATTTTTATCATGCAAATACAGAAAGACAAACCCATATTCATATAGAACCTTCCACATCATACCACATGGTATATGGTCATATTTCCAAGTCCATAAGGCAGATTTACACAGGATTGACAAAGTCCTATGACCCCTCATGTACCTGAAGAAGGGCAAAGAATTGGCCCACTATTACAATGTCAGGATAGAATCCCTCTTGCTCCTCTTAATTCTGAGGTTCAAGTCTAGAACACACTAGGAATAGGCTTTACCAGATAACACCTTCATTATTGGAGCACAACCTCTTGTTTTCCCTTTTTAAAATAGGAATCACAAACTTATTCTGCAAGTACCAGGTCACTGTTCCTGACTTCCAGGCAATACTCAAGAGTGGCACTAGCTAAAACACTCCATAGCTTTCAATGATTTTAGCACTTCAAGTTGACTACATCTAACCTTTTGCCCTTGCCACAATTGATCTTTCTATTAAATGTATTAACCTTGGCCACAGAGACGAACATGAACTGAACCCATGTTTCCGGTACTCTCTTTTCTGATGAGAGCACATTAATTGGCATGTCTGCTTTGACATCTGTGTTTCCTCACCCTGAAGACCATTCTCATTCTCTATGCTCCCATCAAAATTTCACCTAAATAAAGACCTACTGTAAGTTTTGCCCACTGACATTACATTACCATTTTGGCCAGCCAGTACCTTTCAGATGTATGTGGATATCATCCTGCTAACAATTAACAAAAGGCATCTTTTTTCAAATTCATATTATCAACTCAATAGTTTTCTAGAATTTCTGCAATGCCAGTAACCAACAGCATTTTGGCCAAGTCTCATTACAGCTTCCTTCATTACTGAGGTCACAAACATGGTCCAGTCAGAGTTGAAACTGTTTCATATGGGTCTTCTATACTTGTGTAGCAGGTGCTTCAGCTTCATCAGTCTTAGCCAACTCGCCACTGAGTGCTGATCAATAGATGAAGTTGATTATTCACTACTAGCAGGTGCTTCTAGGGGCATTTTTGTTGTTCGAACATGTGTTATGGAAAATATGTGACAAAATATATAATAATCTAGTGGCAGAATATGACCAGGAAAGATGTTCCTCTGAATAACACTCTGAGTAACTCCAAGTATTTTCATTATTCACCATATGAGGGCTGACAGCTGCCAGTAGGATGGTATCCTTTCAAGTACAAAGCCAGTATATATACGGAGTCTAACTTCACTGAATGTTTGTTTGGTACAAACAGTCAAAAGTTTACCATCCCCAACTTGAAGTTGCATTTAGCAACCCTCTTACCAAAATAAACTTAAATTGTAAGGCACCACAGCCTCTCAGAGTCACTCATGTGAGACAATTCATGAGTACAGAATGGCCACACTTGATCAAAAAGTTTGGGTCCAGAGCAATTTTTATGTGAAGAGGTCTGACTATAGTAACTTTTTTTCAACATCCTGCATGAATATTGGTTACTTCTAATTAAGAGAAGTCACATTTTACATCTCCAGTTTTAAATCCCAAGATCTAGTATGCCTAGATCCATCCCTCCTGACCTGCACCTTGCAGATACTGAGCCCACATGGAAGTTCCACACAGCTTTTTTAGGATAAGCCAACTGGGTTCCATCGGTCAACTAGCTACCAGGCACTTGCTGGTCAACAGTACTTCCGGATCTGAGTCCAGGAGTGTGTCCCTGTATCCATGTTCTGTGCAAGAATCACTTTGGTTTAGTCAAAACATTCATGAGGGTCAGTTATGAATTGTTCTTTGTCTGGCCTCCTCATTTAAACCAATATATCATGTACTCATTTAGATCAATATGCCATAACTAACTCTTAAAACAACTGAAGATTTATTCTTCTTATAGGATAATACTTTTCAAATACAGTAGTACCGATATCCTTAATATATTAGCTGTCTTTATCCTAACTACTAGGTTACAGTCAATAGTTCTCAAAATAAATGTAGGTGTACCTATGGTTTTTGTTCTTGTTGATTCCAGTAGACATTACCCCGGGTAGGGGAGGTTATGTCATTGGGGCAGGAACTGAAAGTGATGTTGTCAGAACCAGAAGTGATGTCCTCCAGTCCTGGAGGTTGGACTGCTGATGAAAAAGAGAGAGGATTAGTGTGCCCTGTCATCCCCTGGTCTGGCATGGAATTATCCCTTTTTGAAGCCTTCACCTCCTCCCACGTGTGTTTCAATAATGAAAGATTATAAAGAGCAAAAATTAAATAAGGAAAATAAAGTAATTTCCTAAATCCTTGCTAGTGAGGATCAGGGCAGCCAGTGTGTCCCATATTAGTGGAGTTGGAGGGCTCAGAGAGTTGAACAGCAACTGTGTGAGTTTTGAATTTATGATGCTGGCACTTTAAGATATAATGAATTAATAGCTAACCTCTTAGAGAGGTTTTTAGATATTTTTAAATAAGTGTGTGAGAAGCTATGAGGTTCTCACATATTTCAACAAATACTGTACAAAAAGAAATTCTGAAATTCCTCTGTTTTTTCACTTCATTGCTCAGTTACTTTTGAGAGGGAAACATAGCAAAGAAGATGCTTAACTCAAACATGTATGAAATAAAGAAAATGTCTATCAAATCATTTTTGTCTGGAAAATTCTAGTTGACAGTTAATTAGTAGCTAAGTTCCTAGGACCTTGCCTGTGTGGTGACTGCAGAAAGGTTTTGGCAAATCTAACTCATTTTATTCTTATAAAGTACCTTTACACTTATAAATCCATCATACTGTATTGTACTGTAAATGTAATGTAATAAAAATTAAAGAAAATAGTACAAACCCAGAACTTGCTGATATAAGGCTTCATACTTATTGTGTGTGAATGATTTAGAATGAAAATGTTCTAATGGTAGCGTGCAAGGCAGATGTTCTTTTTTTTTTTTTTTTTACCGTGTCCTGTTCGGCTGTGAAGCAATCAGAATTGATGTCTGAATGCTGGCGACTAGCCTTACAGTTTTTCTCTCAGGTGGAGCGTTACAGCTTCTGCTGACGTCATGCCTGATACCAAAACTTTATTAAAAATATTTTTAGATGTTTTTAAGATTCGAACCGGACACGGAGACAAAAGTGAAAGAAAAAGAAGAGAGAGAAGGAAGAGATGGAGGTAAAGGGGGAATGGGGGGGTTTTCGTATAGAATAAACAATAAATCAACCAGAATCCGCTTCTAGACCTGCAGAAAGAGGGGGACCACAAGACAAAAACATTGCTGCATCAGCTACATGAAGATATATAAAAGTAAAAATGTTTGCTGACAATCATACAGTAATTATTACTAAGGTATTTAGGGCCAACCACAACCTTAGATCATGTGCTGAAGATGTCCAAGTCATACTTATGAAATCACCATGTGAGCACCTGTGTGTGTACGCACGCTTGTATGTGTAAGGTTTCTCTATAGGAGCATCCAATAGTGAGTGTGAAGGGGCACAGACCTGCCCCCAAAAACGTGCGGAAGATGGAGGGAGTTCCAAGCCCAGCGATCCAGAGGTCACCCCAGAGCGCGGAGACCCCAGGGAGGCCGTCACCAGAGAAGCCCCAACCCCCACTCGAGAGGCAGATGTTCTGCCACTATGCTAGTGTGCCACTCACTTATATATCATGTACTTTGCAAATATAAATACAGCATATTTAAGTTGATAACATTCCAAACAATTAAAATTTTACAAATATTTTTATCTTGTTATATGTTAGTATTTATAAGTTAAATTATGACATGGGCAGAAATCACATCATCCAACCAACTTGATTAAGTTACCACAGCATCATTTTTTGTTTTTTATCAATGAATCAATGAGATTTAGTTCAAATTCTTTACAATAGTAAGCTATTATGATCGTGTCAGAACAACTTACTAAACAATCGTTATATTGCACAAAGTTTAATAAAATCATTCATTTTTATATTTTAACCTTGCATTCATGCTTTACTTAAGCATTGACTGAAGATCTCTTGAATTATTTTTTAGAGTGAAGGCTGAACATCATTTAATTAACATCTTTACTGAACATGTGAGGTTAGAAGATATGACACAAAGTTTTGTGATTACAATACTCACCACTGCTTAAGAAACTGTGGACAGGCAAGGAGCCCACAGTAACAAACTAACAGTCGATAACTGTACACCTACAAGCAGCCTAAGATTAACAGAACACCAGTATTACATTTAAGAAACATCAGCAGTGCCATTTGGAAGTTGTAGGAAAGTTGCTATTTAAGCTTAACCATCCATCGCAAATGTTTTTCATTTTTTTTATTTATCAGGTGTTTACACTTTCAAAGAATTCTTGGTGACAAATAGAAATTCTTCTTTCATCTCATTATATTACTGTATTAAGTCTCTGCCATATTAGAAAAAAATGAAATAGCTACTTACTTTTTTTACTTATCTCTTATCAAATACCTCAAATGACGTGTGTGACGCCCTGGGATCAAGACTGAATAAAAGGCTGGAGGAGCCTTGCTGGAGTTACAATACAATACAATACAATACAGTTTATTTTTGTATAGCCCAAAATCACACAGGAAGTGCCGCAATGGGCTTTAACAGGCCTGCCTTTTGACAGCCCCCCAGCCTTGACTCTCTGAGAAGACAAGGAAAACTCCCAATAAAAACCTTGTAGGGAAAAATGGAAGAAACCTCGGGAAAGGCAGTTCAAAGAGAGACCCCTTTCCAGGTAGGTTGGGCGTGCAGTGGGTGTCAAAAGTAGGGGGTCAATACAATACAATATACAGAACAGAACAATTCCTTGAGACAGCATAATAATAAAAATTTTAGAAGTACGGTTTAACAGTAGATGATGACATAATTAGGTTTGGATATTTTTAGAGTCCTGGAGACCTCATCCATTAAGCTGCCTCCCCATTTGGCCATGCCACGGCTGAAACGTTGCTCCGATGAAAGGACCCCTCTTTCCCATGATTCCTGTGATCCTCCATCAGGGATGACTTTACCATAGGCAGGCAAACAACTTGGCAGGTGGGCCGTGGCATCAATGGCCACATTTGGGTACCGAGAAAAGAAACAGAATAGGTGAGGGTTAGTATTCAAATATAATTATCATGTTACTTATGTTATAGTGTTAATGACTAACAACAGAGATGCAGTATGTACAGTTAATCAGCAGCTCTAGTCAGGATATGCTAAACTGAAGTAGTGAGTCTTCAGCCGGGATTTAAAGGCTGAGACTGAGGGGGCATCTCTTATGGAAGCAGGAAGACCATTCCACAGTTTAGGGGCCCTGTAACTAAAAGCTCGACCTCCCACTGTTATTTTATTAATCCTTGGAATCCTAAGCAGACCGGCATCTTGAGATCTTAATGTGCGCTCAGGTTTGTAAGTCATGATAAGTTCAGACAAGTAAGCCGGACCTTGGCCATTTAATGCTTTACGACTGAGTTCACGACATTAATAACAAGCTGGACATCCCTCAATAATATCTTAGTAACACTTCAGTTTAGCTGCTTCAAAAATCACTCATTTACACTTATGACTCAAGATCTTAACATACACATCTTTTTGTCTTCATAACATTTGTAACACATCAGTAGATGGGTTATTCATCTCTGTGCTGTGCGGAGTATTGACATGATGATAAAATGACTTGTTAATATGAAGGATTCGCATTGGCGTATACACAGTCTTTAAACAAAAGTCATGCCTCCATCTGACCATTACACAGAACATTCACAACATGTAAATGGATATTTTATCAGGCTATTTAAAGGAATTGCTTGCTGTGAATCAGCTCCTCATCTAGCTACAGAGCAGCTCTGCAGAACTAGTTAGTGAGGAGCGTGGAAGGCAGAAGCTCATCATTTTGAACATACAGTAAAACAGTGTTCCAGTGCAGCTTGCACACTATGATATCCCAGTGTTCACAATCTCCATCACTTTCTGCTATCCATTGTCTTATCGATCAGCATCACTAACACCAAAGCAGGCACTAATGCCTGTGTGGAGCTCAAGGTTATGCTTGTTCTCTGAAAGTCTCTGGCCTCTTTTTCAAAAACGTCTGATTCAAAGAACACATTTCCATTTCTATTCAGACTGTACAAGCTACAATACTTTTCTTGCATAACCAGTTGCGGGCACTCAGCGATGTAGAACACCATATTATGTTTTAAAAACTTGTTCTCTGGCGCTCTCCCAGTTTAGATTTTCAGACATTCGGGTTTTCCAAGCAAGTGATGTTAGAAGCGGTGATCCTAAGAGGTCAGTACTGAAGGCGCTCCCCTTTTCAACGAATATGCCCATGGAATAAATTATTAGTAACATGTGAATCCCTGTTTATCCATGCAATTATCTAATCAGCCAATCATGTGACAGCAGCGAAATGCATAAAATCATGCAGACACAGATAAAGAGTTTCCGTTGATTTTCAAATCAAATACCAAAAAGGGAAAAAAATGTGAAGTTAGTGATTTTGACCGTGGCCTGATTGTTGGTGCCAGACAGGCTGGTTTAAGTATTTCTGTAAGTGCTGATTTCCTGGGATTTTCATGCACAACAGTCTCTACAGCTTACAGTGTGAAAAAAACAAAAACCACAAAATGAATGATGTGGATGGAAACTCCTTGTTGATGAGAAAGCTGACAAAAAGAATATGATATAACTTAGATAACTACTTCGTATAACTGTGGTGAGCAGAAAAGCACCTCAGAATGCACAGTTCATTGAACCTTGAGACAAACAGGCCACAAGAGCAGAAGACCACATCGGGGTCCATTCCTGAGAGTCAAGAACAGAAAGCTGTATTGCAATTGACACAGGCTCACCAAAACTGGACAGTCGAAAACTGAAAAAATGTAATCTGAACTGATGAACCTTGATTTCTGTTGAAGCACACAGATAGTAGGGTCAGAATTGGACACCCAACCTTTGTCAACAGTCCAGACTGGTGGTGGTGGTGTAATGGTGTAATGAATGTTTCCTTGGCACACTCAGGGTCCGTTAATACCCACCAATCATAACTGCATTGCTACTGCCCATTTGACTATTTTAATCATCTTCTAATGGCTTGTTCCAGAATAATAAGACACAATCACAATGTAACAAAGGAAAAGTGGTTTCAAACTGAACATGATAATGAGTTTGGTGTCTTTCAGTGGCCTTCCCAGTCAGCACATCCGAAAGCAATGGAATGTGAGATTTTCAGCAAGAATGTGCACCAGAGAAATCTACAGAAATAGCATGGTGCAATCATACCAACATGGACCAGAATCTTAAAGGAATGTTTTAAATATCTTATGGAATGTATGCTGTTTTGAAAGAAAAAGGTGGCCTTACCCAGTATTGGTACAGTGGTCTTCAAAATCTTCTCAGAATCTCTTAATTTTGGGATCCTGGTGTTTATTCAGATGAAGATAATCATCAATTACATTAACATCTTTAAACATGGCTTTTGTTTCACTTTCTTAAGTTTAATAAAAGAACCTAGCGTAAATCATTTATCTAGTGTATGAAACATCATGTATGTGTAATATACTTGTATGTAATAATAGTGTTTGTTCACTTAATCTTTTATTTTAAATATCACAACTGTTGCAGTTGCCATTTTCAGATTTAAGTGGAAATATGACTGGGGAGGCGTCCTGGTAAAGAATAAGAGTTAAGACTAAAGGAATTAATTTAGAGAACAAGAAGGGATTCTAATAATTTAAAGTAAACTTTGGCAAGGTTACTGATTTTTCTGTAGTCTTCACTGTCTCTTTTGTACAGAATGTGGACTACAGCCTTTTGAAGAAAGGTAGGCTTAGCTAGAACAGTAAGACATTGGCGATGCAGTACCACTTGCAAGCAGCAGAGATGCTACCCTTTGGTTCCCAGACTGTATTCTCTCAATCCCATGGCTGTGCCTTAATGTCCTGAAGATGAAAATCATGAACAGGTAAGAAGTAAAGACAAACCCTTATTGAAGTCCAATGTCCACAGTTCAAAACAGAAACATAATTCTCATTATGTAAATGCAGGGACCAGAAACCATAATCTTATGTAACATTTCACAAGGCACCTCTGCATGTGGTCATAAGCTAAGTCCATAAGGTAAACTTTGATAGAATTGACAAATTCCCATGAACCCTCAAGTATTTTCAGAAAAGAAAAGATTTGGTCGACTGTTTCACTGCCAAGATGAAACCCACATTACTTTTTCTTATCTTCAAAAATTTGACATTTTCCTTTTGATTACTCTTCCTAATTGGAATGCACCATCTTGTTCTCTTTTTTTTAAATGAGGATTACAAACCCAGTCCACCATTATCAGAGCACTGTCCTTGTCAATGCTGAAGAGCTGCATTCATTAAAATATCCCATAACATCCTGTGCTTTCAGCATTTCTGATTGGACTACATCTGCCACTTTGGCCTTGCTACTGTGGAACATTTTAATCACTGCAGCAAACATGACCAACATGAACTGGTGCTTCTGGTAGTGCCTTTTCTGAGATGAGCATATTAATAGAGTTTAGTAGTTCCCCAGAATGCTTCTACTTTACAACAATACCTCAAATGAGGTGAGTGTTTACTCACTCTTGCTGAGAACAGCCAGGCTGATGTCTAACCCTATCCTTCTTGAGTCATTGAATAGATTGACAGGACCTATTCAAGTCATTCTCCATGATCTTGCCAAACTCCAATCACATACAGGCTTTTGTGTTGGTCATTGTCACAACTGCCACCGTTATGGCCAGCCCATACCTGTCATTCATATGTGGACATTGTCTTGCTAACAAATTAGTGAAGGCCTCTTTTCATCAGCTTCAGAGCTTCCTCTGTCACTTTCCTATAGTACTGTGTTATGTAATGTTTCATACTGTTAGTTGATCTGTTGTTACATTAAGTTTAATTTCTTTATCTGTTGTTATTCTATGTTTGTAAATGTACTTTTATTTTATTATTTAAAATAAATTAAATTATTTAAAATGTAGTATTTATGAAATCCAACGTCTGTCTGTCTTTCTGTATGAATGTCTGTCCGCTTTTCATGAGAGAACTACTACTAAAGATTTAGATTGTTTTTTTTCTGTAATTTGCTTGAACATTCTTGTTGAATTTGCGACTTCTCTCATCTCACTAAATCTCATAGTTCACTTGCAGTACAGATTTAATCTGAGAGAGAGGCTGCTGGCAGGGCGGGGCCTTTCTCACTCACACGCCAGCCTCTGTTTGAGTTGCTCTACCTCTCGTCATGTGTTGGAGTATACCTTGCCTCCACTTAGCTAGTGATACCTGTTTGTTCAGCAGACTTTATCATCTGGAGATTGTTAAGGATTAACATTTAATGTTTTTGAGGGATAGATCAGAGCTACATGCATTTTAGAGGGTACCTGCTCATTGGCAGAGATTTCACACCCATGTACTTTTCTCCCCATGTGGGGGGCACTCTCCCATCAGAGCTGAACATGATCAGATACAGTGCCAAAAGGACTCAAACTTTTGGAATATAGTTATTAATCAAATCAAGTCAAGTTAGGGAGCATGCACTGGTACAGTGCGTTGCCCCACCCACTAAACGACGAAACAACTTGGGATCCCAGTTGGCAAACCCCCAGGCAGACACACGGTCCAGTCCCACCCTCCGGAAATGACCCTCTATCTGCCGCAGCCAGGTGTTATGTGGGCGACCCCTTGGCCTGGTCCAGCCACTCAGGTCTCCAACAATGAGGATCTTACAAGCCGGATCACCCTGGGGGAAATGCTCACAATGCAGGTAATGTGCTTCATTCGAGACTCCATGAGCAACCGCTCATTCGACACAAAGTAAAACCAACTGTACCCAAGGATATTCCAGAGAGACCCAGTACCAAAGGAGTCCAGTCTTCGTCTCAGGTCACTGGATAGCGTCCATGTCTCGTAACCATATAGCAAGACTGGAAGCACCAGGACTCTAAAGACTTGGACCTTCGTCCTTTTGCACAGATATCGGGAGTGCCACACACCCCTTTCCAGCAACCTCTTGAACCCCATGCTTTCCCAATCCGTCTACTGACTTCATAGGAAGAGTCACCAGATACATGAAGGTCTTTGCCGAGGTAAGTAAACATCTTGACAAGGTCGACACTCTCTCCACAAACAGACACACTGCTGATGGCTGCGCCCAACAGGACATTAAAGTCCTGGATCTTTTTTTATCCAGGACACTCACAAGCCCAGACACTCAGACTCCTCGCTCAGCCTCTTGAGTGCCCCAATCAGAGCCTCCATTGATTCCACGAAGATCACAGCATCATCAACAAAGTCAAGATCTGTGAACCTTTCTTCACCAACAAATGCCCCACAGCCACTGGACCCTACGACCTTGCCCAACACCCAGTTCATACAATCATTGAACAGAGTAGGAGCAAAAACAAACCCCTGACGAACCCCAGAATCAACTGGGAAAAACACAAAGGTTCTGCCTCCACTCTTCACAGCACTCACAGTACCAGTATATAGGCTGGCCATGATATCCAGCAACCTTGAGGGGATCCCGCGAACGCTCAGGATGTCACACAGGGCAGCTCAATCAACTGAGTTGAACGCTTTGTGAAAATCAACAAAGGCTGCAAAGAAACTCTGCCGATATTCACGTTTGGGCTCCATGAGAACCCTCAGTGCCAGAATGCGGTCGATAGTAGACTTCTTAGGCATAAAACTAGTCTGTTCCGGTTGCTGGTAGGTGAGCAAGTGATCATGGATCTTACTGAGGACGACCCTAGCAAGGACCTTACCTGGACACAGAAAGCAGTGTTATCCCCCTGTAGTTGCTGCAATCCAGGCGATCACACTTCCCTTTCCAGATAGGGACAACAAGTCACGTTTTCCGGTCAGTTGGGATGATGCCAGTCTCCCAAATGGAAGCAAAGATTGCTTGCAATGCCAGGAGGACAGCCTTACCACCAGCCTGGAGAAGTTCAACCCGGATACCACAGATCCCTTCAGACTCCTGGGGCTGGTTCACCACCATTGCAACCTCAGTGAGACTGGGTGGTTCACAGGAAGATATGGTTATTCCCAGGGAAGATCTGCAATAGCACAGTGTAGTCAATCTATCTTGGCATGTTGCCACTACAAACTTTATCCAAACCAAGCAGAGTGAAAGTCCTCCATAGTTCTTTATCCTACTTTATCCAATGGCTTTCCTTTGTTCTCCTAAAATTTCACAGGTGACAACCATGGGCTTCATATGTTTCCTGGAGCATCAGCATTTCCAAACCAAGAATGAACTTGGGAAAGCAACAAAACAGTCGGTGTCCAGTCTGTGATGTAGTCAAAAAACTTTAATAAATAATATCCCATGCTACAACAGTGTCATAAGGGAGTTAAAAACAATAAATATTAATAAATAAATAATAAGTGAACACAATAAATCATTAAAAAAAGGATTAACTTTCATCCCAGGAAACTCCTTCGATACCAACTTGGAACCAATGAGTTTGTCTTACTCCAACTTTCGTCAATCACTGCAGGACCCTCAGAAACACAGAATCGCCCCGGCTCCGACAACTCAGCAAGGTTGATCTGCCTTTGGAACACCATTCTCTTCACTCCACTACAGGGCCTTTCCAACATCATTGCTCGGCCACCTTTTTTCAGTTTTCCTTCATTTTCTCTCCTACGTTTTTCTTTTTCTTTATTGACCCACTCAGACCTTTATACAACTTGAGTGTAAGTGCTTCCTTTAACAATCTGGGATGAGAAATGGCTGCACCAATTGTGTTTGCATACATGAATTTACTAACAAGCCAATTTCCCCATCAAGAATTCCGTCAACGCATGTCTTTTCTTCCCTACATCCATGAAATCTGAGCCACACTATTTTGCAAAAAATCGTGCAACTTTCTGATCTGTCACAGACCCCTGACACACTGTACCACACTAACTAACTGAGTCCCTCCCAAAAAGATCAAATTCTAGGGCAGCAGTTCTCAAACTGGGAGGTGCGAACCTTGTGGGGAACATTGAGACACAGCGGTGGTGTCAGGAATGCTGAACATATGCTGCTAATAATAAATACACCTCGCTGTAGACAAAGGATGGGGTGGGATCAGATGTAGAGAGTGTTGTATGTACAGGTGTTATCATATAAGGAAGATATAACGTTAGAAGTGTATTAATTTATTCAGGTCACCAGTCCTGATATTCTTTATATATTAAAGACCCTACAATGTATGTACCATCCTCCATAGTACCAGAATGCAGCAGTAGGTCTAATTATATGCTATAGGACAAAGAGACCTGGTCATACTCTTACTTTTTGCTAAATCTTACTTGTTTGAGGTTGGTTTTTCTGCCTTAAACAAGACAAAATACAAGTCAAAGCTCAACACTGAAAATAAACTAAGAGTAGTCATCTCAAAATGGCAGCCCCACGTTCAGAGAATCTGCAGCACACAGCAGGCTCACCCCAGTCATTGAAAGTGTAATTGTTTCAGGGAAATGCTCAGTTTCGTTTTTTATTTACTGTGGCGAAGTTTGAAAACCAGTAGTTCCTGCATGGCAAGATAATTTTTAAAAGAAAAACAAAGCAAACTGCTATTGAGGGCAACAAATGTTGTCACACCCTATTGGGTAGATGAAGTTGTTTTAGCTTATCATTGCTGATGTTAACTGTAAGACAAATATAGGCAAGTCATTCCAAACCAAATGTTATTACTTCTTTTATGAATTTTAATACCATTACATTTAAAAACTATTACTTCTTCATTTTTATTTTTTTTTTATTCAGTCGTTACATAATGAAGTCTCAGCTTGGTACTAATGACACAAACAATGTTGGAACCACTGCTTTAGGAAAAGATCATTAATAAAACAGATGAATGTATTTGAATATTTAAAAAAAAAATTCCATAACCACCATAACCTTTACTGGTAAAAGTGGGTTAGAAATATGAGTTTGAGCATAATGTAAAAATTAACAATCTTAGACTGTTTATTGGATACAAATAGCATGTGTTTGATTACCAAATTAAGAATGATGACTAAAGTGATGAACAGAAAAATCTGTTTGAAATTCACATTACTCTTGATAAATATATCACTTCAATTTATTATTTTATTAGCTGATTACCCAGTGGCTTCACTCAATGAGTGAGTGCAAGGGAAAAAAAATAAAATGTAGTACATAAATTATTAAACAGTAAAACATTAACATGTAAGAAGTAAAGATACATTGAGCAGTACTGGAGTGCTTTCAGGTAAAGTTGATTTTAAAGGTGTTATAACACAATAGGTAAGTAGCACTAACAGCAGCTTAAACGTATTTGGATCATCTCTCGGTAGAAGATCCCATGTGTAAGGTGCTACTCGACCGCTGTGGTATAGAAATTACATTTTCTATGCAATCCTGCAAATTTCTGCCTGACAACCTTGCACTATGTGCCAGTGATTTAAGAAAAAATTATTCTGAGAAATGTGGACGCTGCTGTTCCGTGCTTAACGTCTAAAACTTAACATGAAGATGTCGGTACATCTTCTTAGATGTAAACCCTCCATCTTCTTAAAAGAATTCATCGCAAAAGCAACCTTGAATGTTGCAGGGTTTTAGTGACCTGAATTCACATCAAGGGCAGTAAGAGGTCGTGCAGTGCAATTTAGAGTTTTGCTTCGATGGCGCCAATTACATTCATTTGCAAAGATTTCCAGTCTCCCAGGAGGCGACAGGGCACTCGAAGTGTCACGAACAGTGCGAGAAAGAGAGGATTCCACCCGAAACTTTGAAGCTCTCGACACGCCGGAGCAGCCCGACATTCTGCACCTCCAAGCATCCACTTTGCTCTCACGACCCCTCGCCGCTGAAGGCAGTGTCGTCTTCACATTGTTTACAGCTCGGCACAGTTAAAAAGTAGAAAGACGCAAAGCTGTTTTCCTCATCTCTTCTACTATCAAGTACTGCCAATTAAAAAAAAGTTATAATGTGGCAGTTTCCGCGACAGTCACATGGACGAATAAATAAAACTTCTCTGTCAGAACGCATCTGGCAGCAGACAGCTCAGCACTGGAGTCCAGAGAGGAGGGCTGGGATAGGGCGACGCAGGGCGCACTTCTATGGGACAGATCGGTGTGTTTTTGTTTACTTCTTTTCAATATCAGTAAAATAACTCTCACACAAATAATAACAATTCGTAAAGACAATGTAAAAATGGAGTCTACAAACGAAATGATTAGTTCCTGTATTATAATATGTTCTGTGGTCATATGTAATTTCCGTTTTGCGTGGTCATGCGTAATTTCCGTTTCAAACTTGAAAAGAATTTTATATATATAGATACGCACACTAGACAGAGTTAAAGATGTGTGAAAATTTGATACAGTTAAAATAAAACATTATACATCTGAAAGTGTATGGATGGATGTAAAAGTGTTCAGAGTGTTTAAATTTTGTTATATTACATTTTATATATCATATTCTGGTCTGAAGCTTTACCAAAACTCTTATTCTTAGGAACAAAGAAAATTAGTACACAACACACATTATTTTCCAGCAGAAATCTTAAGAGTAAAGTCTTAAACATGATATCTCACAGTCAACCCTTACTCTAACCCTATATTTGTAAATAAGATACTAATTTTGTTTATTTTTTGTAGATTTATAAGATTCCTAAATTATTTAATAGTACTTAGTTTGGATGAGTGTTGATAATTCTTCTGTGCAAGTTTCTTGTTTAAGATATACTTACAGATACCTTTTTTTAACTTCTGTTTTTCAGTAAAAGACACACCCTGTCTGTATCTCATTTCGAAACTCAAAACTGAGACCATAATACGGCCGCCATTCACGCCGCTGGCACACTGCCGCTCTCTGCACTCCTCGAGGTAAGCCGCTCCTCTTCTGCATGTGCTGACTTGTTTAGAACTTCTGTTCTATCAACTTATTATTATGCATTCTGCTTTATACGTCTGAGACTTTTCTGACCTCACATGAATGAAAAAAATTATAAGGACTGGGAATGGGAATTCAAAATCATTTAATTAAGCCCTGTGTTGAACTATGCAGAGGTAAAAATGACAAAACCAGAAAAGCCACCTTGAAGGGCTTTCTCCATTTCTTCCCTGATGTGAGCTGAAATGTATTTAGTGAGCTCTAACTGCTTCTGAACACAAAACTTTGTTGTGCAAGTTCAGGTTCATTAGCATTCTTGCCTAAATAGTGACCAGGCTATTGTGATTCCAACACAAGAGAACTTATAATGAAAATCAGAAGACAACTTCTCTTGTGAAGAAGTCCAATGAGAATTATGCTTTTAAATATTTAGTCAGATAGATTGATTGATGGTGGACATAGGTCTCCCTAACAGTTCTGGTGCATCATTTTGATTTTTGGATTAGTTGACAATGGTGTGGAGTTTGTAAATCCTCTTCACTTAGGTTTATTTCCAAACATTCTAGTTTGTGTAAATAAAAATTATGTTAAATATAAGCTAACTGAAAATGTGTTAGTGTGTGTATGTTCATACACTATGCTGTCCTAAGTTTGTTCCTGTTTTTTACCCGATGCTGATGAGATGATGCTGATAAGATGTTGCTGCCTCTTTAATGAAAAACTGTATTAAGAGAACAGATAGTTGTAAGGTTTTGGCAGGATTGCAGCTTTTGTTTGCATATTAATCCTATCATACTTTTATGTATTACTGATGTTAGATATCTAGATAAAACTATTATTATGTGACAAGATATGGTTATGCATTTTATTTTTTGAACTATAACCCCAAAAGAAAAAATCCTTGACATTCTCCTAATCACTAATGAAGTCAATGTTGGGGTGAGATGGGAGTTGGTGATTTATCTAAGGTTTGATAATATTTTCCATAGTATTAATCTAAAGTGTTAAGTGTGTGTATGCATGAAAGGCAGAGAGAGCAAAATTGTAGAAAAGAGAAAACAATGACAATAAAACACTGGGAGAAATGGCATTTAAAAAGGGTGGAAAGTGCTTTGCTGTTGTACTTTAAGATAGGTAACAATGCACCATTTTTGTTTGTTTAAGACCAAGGAGCAATCAAAATTGTCATTTTTTATGTGAGTGACAGAGAATCTTCTTGAGGGAAAATAGTAAAGAATGTTCAAATGTAGCAGATACGTGTGAGTACACACGTGTTCTTATTTTGCTCATAAATTCTCGGTTTTGTTCTCAACAGCCTGAAAATACCTAAAACATCCGTTTTGTGCAATATTACTTCATGAATAGGTTGTCTTCACCTGTATATGGATACATACGACAGCATGGTGGAGCAGAAAATACAAAAAAACAATATGTTGACTTAACTGTTACTGTCATTCTTGGCTATAGACATGCATACATTTCTGTATTGTCTCTGTGAAGTGGTTGTATATTAATTTCTCCCCTACTGAAACCACCCACAACACCTGAGGACACTATTTTTGATCATTTGATAAGTGAATCTCCCAGAAAACTTGGCTGCTTCTGATAGTGCAGTGGTAATTCTTTAGAACTTGGTGAAAACCTCTGTTGACACACTCTGGCAACATACAGTAGACATATGCTCATGAGGAACATTCATTTAAGATCTACGGACAACTAACCACCACCAACATAGGTAGTATAGTTTAATACTCCATGTCATTGTAGGTGAGTTTAAAAAGGCTAAAGGATTTAAGCACCCATATAGTAAATCATGTGGCATGGCTTGACAATGGCTTGGGTGGCGATTGGCTGAATATTAACAGTGTATGTAAATGTTGCCCTTTAAATTACTATTAATTTCTTATTTCAGGTTGCACTCCCTCAATTTAGACCCACCATGGCCTCCAACCTTTGGGCAGAAGTTGATTCCAATGTTTACATTCCAGCTAGTCTCGGGAGTTATACTGAACCTGTGCCAGACCAAGTCTATGTAATGTTCCATGGAACAACAAAGCAAAATGCAGAGCTAATCAAGAAGAATGGCTTTAGACCCTCTGCCGATGGCATGCTAGGACGGGGGGTATATGTTAGCCGTGACCTTCAGAAGGCCAGCAGGTACCCCTTGGATATTGATGAAAGTCAACGATATATCCTGAAGCTCCTAGTCAATGTGGGAAGAGTTAAAAAGATTGACAGACAGAAGCATCCCATGCAGAAAACATGGCATGACAATGGATATGATACAGCCTGGGTGCCACCTAACTGTGGAATGGTGCCCAGTGGCTTAGAAGAAGATTGCGTCTGGGATCCCAGGAGAATCCGAGTTAAAGAAGTCATGCATCCATCTTCAGTTCTTCAGGTAATCCATAATCAGGGTATCAAGAATCAATTTTTAGCTCCTGAATGAATGTTATACAGTATGCATTAAATTATTGAAGGTTTTCTGTCTGATTAAATGAAAAGATATTTTGTTTTTGTCTGTTTCCTATTATTGTGAATCAGAACCCAGTTTCATGTGTCAGAAACCTGCTCTTTCAAACCTGACTTGAAGGTCTGATTAGACTGATTGATCTTCTCTCCTGATCTCTCAAAACTGTTACTAATCCAACCATCCAATTCGTTAGATGGCTGTAATATTAAAGCTTTCCAAAACATTGACATGTTTGTTAAGATTATGTTAAAAGTTGCTTTGACTGCCAAGTGATTCAGACAAATATAAAAAATGTAAACAGGGACAAACATTTAAATTATATGGTTCTTAATGAAGACTTCCCAATCAGAGCTTTGACTGCCTTATTATTTGTATATTGCATGGAGGGAGGGCTTTATGGGGTTTGTGCCCCTTGGAGTTTATATATTCTAAATATATTGTGAGGATGCATGTGTCAACAAAACAATGTTTTATTAGGTTGGCAGCCTTTTTAAGGCAGACATTTTGATATACTTCAGCTACAGTATTTATCAGGATGCATAGCCTGAAATCATGACTATCCCTGTCACTGCGACATTTGGTCATCATAGTCAGTAAAATAGTGAATCATGTGGTAGAAATCAACATATTAATTAAAGAAAGAAACTTATCCTCTACTAGGACAAGTTTGATAAAACCTCTTCAGTAAACTGGCAGGAGGAAGATTGTCCATTGTGTCTTTAATCACTCCTCAGGAAATGCCGAAGAGGGCATTCATCACAGCAGTCTGTTACACAATGATTAGAATGGTCAAAAGTAAGGGCAGAGATCAGCTTTATAAACAACTGAACTTACATAACAGTGCTAATTAATGCACACATTTACTCTGATTTGTTCATTGGTTTACACCCAAATAACTTATTGAAGTGAAAGTCTATTCTATTACACTCTTGTTCTTTTTATATCCTTTAGGTTCAGCTATTATCCTCGGGTTAACTGTACAGTCTTGTTGTTTACAGGATATCAGCTGATCTCTTAATCATTTCCTTGTACATTTGTGTGCATTACATCAGCTTTCATCCTAATACATTCTTGTCCTTTATTCACTTAATCAATTCAGTAGTTCTGTTAATGACATTTCTAAAGCAAATGTTTATATATCTCAGTGTGCACTGCAAACCAAATTACTCAAATATTATTATCTCTAAATTATTCCCCCTTTTGGATTTTTTAAAGTCCTACTAAAACTCTGAGGTCTACCTCACCCGGATTTAGGGAAAAGTAGAAATCTGTGTAAATGATTAATATCTAAGAATCTCATAAATTGATAAAATAAAAAAAAAATCAATAACACTGAACAAAGAAAATCAAAGTCAAACAATAACATAAATCTGAAGAAAGACAAAATTCTCCACGAGAAATGCTCCAACCATTTTGTTAGAGGTAAAGAAACACAAAAAACAAAAAGCAAAACACCTATTACAATACCTGTCTTGGTCAATAATATTCCTTACAAATTTGGCTATATATGTGACCCATTTGTATCACCCATTATTCTGGGTTAATCTTAACAACTATTTCATCAAGTCATATTTTTCTTGTTTGTTAGGTAACTTACTTGATTTCCTTCTTATCCAATAAACATTAGCTGTGTTAGTTCATTAAACTGTACCTAGTCTTGCAATTTATCTATGATCAGACTATTTAAGAATATTTGTTGGTGGTGATACAGACAGCACAAGTATTTACCTCAAAAATCATCCACAAAGTTGTCCTACTTTACATCCAGCTTTGGTCTTAAGCTGGGTTACCACCTTCATTGCATTAAAGCAAACATGTATCTTGCTGACAGTCAGTGCCAATCCTCCCGTCAGAATATGTCAGCACTGCCCCAGCAAAGTAAATCACTTGCTCTTTCCAAGGTCACGTGTAAATTGCAAGGGTTGTACAAAAACTTCTTATTGATGTTAAAATCTTCCGCCACCTGCATGAATCTTTGGCTTGTGTCTGGGCTGTCCAATTCACAACTGCACTCACAGTCTTTATCTTTATAAGGTATTCCATCTCTGCAGTGCCCAATTATTAATTTGTATGGTTATCTTCCATATTGCTTAAGTCCAAGGAGCCTCACTATTCATTATTTTTCCTGCATCACCACCAACAGTTGATATTTCAAACTATATATCTCTTATCTATGCTAACGGATTTAGACATTTTTACCCAAGTGTCGATATTCCTAAAACACGTTATATACATCATCCCATATGTTTACTATTATTCTGCTCAATTGACAAATTTCCCTTAATGTTCAACACTATACTATTCATTGCATTAGTAAAATCAATAACCAGTAATTCTTAAACTGGATCAACTTTAACTGATAATGTTATTTAACTACCAAAGTGATGATCGTCTCTAAAGTAATATCAAATATAATATTTATGTGTAGATTCTGATTAACTATAGGAAGTACACAGTGGACATGGACACAGTCCAAATTATATACATTAGAATTTTATATATATAGATACGCACACTAGACAGAGTTAAAGATGTGTGAAAATTTGATACAGTTAAAATAAAACATTATACATCTGAAAGTGTATGGATGGATGTAAAAGTGTTCAGAGTGTTTAAATTTTGTTATATTACATTTTATATATCATATTCTGGTCTGAAGCTTTACCAAAACTCTTATTCTTAGGAACAAAGAAAATTAGTACACAACACACATTATTTTCCAGCAGAAATCTTAAGAGTAAAGTCTTAAACATGATATCTCACAGTCAACCCTTACTCTAACCCTATATTTGTAAATAAGATACTAATTTTGTTTATTTTTTTGTAGATTTATAAGATTCCTAAATTATTTAATAGTACTTAGTTTGGATGAGTGTTGATAATTCTTCTGTGCAAGTTTCTTGTTTAAGATATACTTACAGATACCTTTTTTTAACTTCTGTTTTTCAGTAAAAGACACACCCTGTCTGTATCTCATTTCGAAACTCAAAACTGAGACCATAATACGGCCGCCATTCACGCCGCTGGCACACTGCCGCTCTCTGCACTCCTCGAGGTAAGCCGCCCTCTTCTGCATGTGCTGACTTGTTTAGAACTTCTGTTCTATCAACTTATTATTATGCATTCTGCTTTATACGTCTGAGACTTTTCTGACCTCACATGAATGAAAAAAATTATAAGGACTGGGAATGGGAATTCAAAATCATTTAATTAAGCCCTGTGTTGAACTATGCAGAGGTAAAAATGACAAAACCAGAAAAGCCACCTTGAAGGGCTTTCTCCATTTCTTCCCTGATGTGAGCTGAAATGTATTTAGTGAGCTCTAACTGCTTCTGAACACAAAACTTTGTTGTGCAAGTTCAGGTTCATTAGCATTCTTGCCTAAATAGTGACCAGGCTATTGTGATTCCAACACAAGAGAACTTATAATGAAAATCAGAAGACAACTTCTCTTGTGAAGAAGTCCAATGAGAATTATGCTTTTAAATATTTAGTCAGATAGATTGATTGATGGTGGACATAGGTCTCCCTAACAGTTCTGGTGCATCATTTTGATTTTTGGATTAGTTGACAATGGTGTGGAGTTTGTAAATCCTCTTCACTTAGGTTTATTTCCAAACATTCTAGTTTGTGTAAATAAAAATTATGTTAAATATAAGCTAACTGAAAATGTGTTAGTGTGTGTATGTTCATACACTATGCTGTCCTAAGTTTGTTCCTGTTTTTTACCCGATGCTGATGAGATGATGCTGATAAGATGTTGCTGCCTCTTTAATGAAAAACTGTATTAAGAGAACAGATAGTTGTAAGGTTTTGGCAGGATTGCAGCTTTTGTTTGCATATTAATCCTATCATACTTTTATGTATTACTGATGTTAGATATCTAGATAAAACTATTATTATGTGACAAGATATGGTTATGCATTTTATTTTTTGAACTATAACCCCAAAAGAAAAAATCCTTGACATTCTCCTAATCACTAATGAAGTCAATGTTGGGGTGAGATGGGAGTTGGTGATTTATCTAAGGTTTGATAATATTTTCCATAGTATTAATCTAAAGTGTTAAGTGTGTGTATGCATGAAAGGCAGAGAGAGCAAAATTGTAGAAAAGAGAAAACAATGACAATAAAACACTGGGAGAAATGGCATTTAAAAAGGGTGGAAAGTGCTTTGCTGTTGTACTTTAAGATAGGTAACAATGCACCATTTTTGTTTGTTTAAGACCAAGGAGCAATCAAAATTGTCATTTTTTATGTGAGTGACAGAGAATCTTCTTGAGGGAAAATAGTAAAGAATGTTCAAATGTAGCAGATACGTGTGAGTACACACGTGTTCTTATTTTGCTCATAAATTCTCGGTTTTGTTCTCAACAGCCTGAAAATACCTAAAACATCCGTTTTGTGCAATATTACTTCATGAATAGGTTGTCTTCACCTGTATATGGATACATACGACAGCATGGTGGAGCAGAAAATACAAAAAAACAATATGTTGACTTAACTGTTACTGTCATTCTTGGCTATAGACATGCATACATTTCTGTATTGTCTCTGTGAAGTGGTTGTATATTAATTTCTCCCCTACTGAAACCACCCACAACACCTGAGGACACTATTTTTGATCATTTGATAAGTGAATCTCCCAGAAAACTTGGCTGCTTCTGATAGTGCAGTGGTAATTCTTTAGAACTTGGTGAAAACCTCTGTTGACACACTCTGGCAACATACAGTAGACATATGCTCATGAGGAACATTCATTTAAGATCTACGGACAACTAACCACCACCAACATAGGTAGTATAGTTTAATACTCCATGTCATTGTAGGTGAGTTTAAAAAGGCTAAAGGATTTAAGCACCCATATAGTAAATCATGTGGCATGGCTTGACAATGGCTTGGGTGGCGATTGGCTGAATATTAACAGTGTATGTAAATGTTGCCCTTTAAATTACTATTAATTTCTTATTTCAGGTTGCACTCCCTCAATTTAGACCCACCATGGCCTCCAACCTTTGGGCAGAAGTTGATTCCAATGTTTACATTCCAGCTAGTCTCGGGAGTTATACTGAACCTGTGCCAGACCAAGTCTATGTAATGTTCCATGGAACAACAAAGCAAAATGCAGAGCTAATCAAGAAGAATGGCTTTAGACCCTCTGCCGATGGCATGCTAGGACGGGGGGTATATGTTAGCCGTGACCTTCAGAAGGCCAGCAGGTACCCCTTGGATATTGATGAAAGTCAACGATATATCCTGAAGCTCCTAGTCAATGTGGGAAGAGTTAAAAAGATTGACAGACAGAAGCATCCCATGCAGAAAACATGGCATGACAATGGATATGATACAGCCTGGGTGCCACCTAACTGTGGAATGGTGCCCAGTGGCTTAGAAGAAGATTGCGTCTGGGATCCCAGGAGAATCCGAGTTAAAGAAGTCATGCATCCATCTTCAGTTCTTCAGGTAATCCATAATCAGGGTATCAAGAATCAATTTTTAGCTCCTGAATGAATGTTATACAGTATGCATTAAATTATTGAAGGTTTTCTGTCTGATTAAATGAAAAGATATTTTGTTTTTGTCTGTTTCCTATTATTGTGAATCAGAACCCAGTTTCATGTGTCAGAAACCTGCTCTTTCAAACCTGACTTGAAGGTCTGATTAGACTGATTGATCTTCTCTCCTGATCTCTCAAAACTGTTACTAATCCAACCATCCAATTCGTTAGATGGCTGTAATATTAAAGCTTTCCAAAACATTGACATGTTTGTTAAGATTATGTTAAAAGTTGCTTTGACTGCCAAGTGATTCAGACAAATATAAAAAATGTAAACAGGGACAAACATTTAAATTATATGGTTCTTAATGAAGACTTCCCAATCAGAGCTTTGACTGCCTTATTATTTGTATATTGCATGGAGGGGAGGGGGGCTTTATGGGGTTTGTGCCCCTTGGAGTTTATATATTCTAAATATATTGTGAGGATGCATGTGTCAACAAAACAATGTTTTATTAGGTTGGCAGCCTTTTTAAGGCAGACATTTTGATATACTTCAGCTACAGTATTTATCAGGATGCATAGCCTGAAATCATGACTATCCCTGTCACTGCGACATTTGGTCATCATAGTCAGTAAAATAGTGAATCATGTGGTAGAAATCAACATATTAATTAAAGAAAGAAACTTATCCTCTACTAGGACAAGTTTGATAAAACCTCTTCAGTAAACTGGCAGGAGGAAGATTGTCCATTGTGTCTTTAATCACTCCTCAGGAAATGCCGAAGAGGGAGCATTCATCACAGCAGTCTGTTACACAATGATTAGAATGGTCAAAAAAGTAAGGGCAGAGATCAGCTTTATAAACAACTGAACTTACATAACAGTGCTAATTAATGCACACATTTACTCTGATTTGTTCATTGGTTTACACCCAAATAACTTATTGAAGTGAAAGTCTATTCTATTACACTCTTGTTCTTTTTATATCCTTTAGGTTCAGCTATTATCCTCGGGTTAACTGTACAGTCTTGTTGTTTACAGGATATCAGCTGATCTCTTAATCATTTCCTTGTACATTTGTGTGCATTACATCAGCTTTCATCCTAATACATTCTTGTCCTTTATTCACTTAATCAATTCAGTAGTTCTGTTAATGACATTTCTAAAGCAAATGTTTATATATCTCAGTGTGCACTGCAAACCAAATTACTCAAATATTATTATCTCTAAATTATTCCCCCTTTTGGATTTTTTAAAGTCCTACTAAAACTCTGAGGTCTACCTCACCCGGATTTAGGGAAAAGTAGAAATCTGTGTAAATGATTAATATCTAAGAATCTCATAAATTGATAAAATAAAAAAAAAATCAATAACACTGAACAAAGAAAATCAAAGTCAATTAATAACATATATATGAAGAAATACAAAATTCTCCACGAGAAATGCTCCAACCATTTTGTTAGAGGTAAAGAAACACAAAAAACAAAAAGCAAAACACCTATTACAATACCTGTCTTGGTCAATAATATTCCTTACAAATTTGGCTATATATGTGACCCATTTGTATCACCCATTATTCTGGGTTAATCTTAACAACTATTTCATCAAGTCATATTTTACTTGTTTGTTAGGTAACTTACTTGATTTCCTTCTTATCCAATAAACATTAGCTGTGTTAGTTCATTAAACTACCTAGTCTTACAATTCATCTATGATCAGACTATTTAAGAATATTTGTTGGTGGTGATACAGACAGCACAAGTATTTACCTCAAAAATCATCCACAAAGTTGTCCTAATTTACATCCAGCTGTAGTCTTAAGCTAGGTTACCACCTTTATTGCATTAAAGCAAACATACATCTTGCTGACAGTCAGTGCCAATCTTCCCTTCAGAAGATGTCAGCACTGCCCCAGCAAAGTAAATCACTTGCTCTTTTCCAAGGTCACGTGTAAATTGCAAGGGTTGTACACAAATTTCTTATTGATGTTAAAATCTTCCGCCACCTGCATGAAACTTTGGCTTGTCTTTGGGCTGTCCAATTCACAACTGCACTCACAGTCTTTATCTTTATAAGGTATTCCATCTCTGCAGTGCCCAATTATTAATTTGTATGGTTATCTTCCATATTACTTAAGTCCAAGAAGCCTCACTATTAATTATTTTTCCTGCATCACCACCAACCGTTGCTAGTTCAAACTATATATCTCTTATCTATACTAACGGATTTAGACATTTTTACCCAAGTGTCGATATTCCTAAAACACGTTATATACCATCCCATATGTTTACTATTATTCCTCTCAGTTGATAAATTTCCCTTAATGTTCAACACTATACTATTCATTCCATTATTAAAATCAATGCCCAGTAATTCTTAAATTAGATCAACTTTAACTGATAATGTTATTTAAATACCAATGTGATGATAGTCTCTAAAGTAATATCAAATATAATATTTATGTGTAGATTCTGATTAACTATAGGAAGTACACAGTGGACATGGACACAGTCCAAATTATATACAAACATTAACCTTCAAGAGTGACTGTTATCCTCTTACACCAAGTAGCAATTGCCTAAATAAAAAAAATCTTATCTAAAAATATTAACAGTTAGGTCCATAAATATTTGGACAGAGACAACTTTTTTCTAATTTTGGTTCTGTACATTACCACAATGAATTTTAAATGAAACAACTCAGATGCAGTTGAAGTGCAGACTTTCAGCTTTAATTCAGTGGGTTGAAGAAAAAGATTGCATAAAAATGTGAGGCAACTAAAGCATTTTTTTAACACAATCCCTTTATTTCTTGGGCTCAAAAGTAATTGGACAAATTAAATAACTGGAAATAAAATGTTCATTTCTAATACTTGGTTGAAAACCCTTTGCTGGCAATGACAGCCTGAAGTCTTGAACTCATGGACATCACCAGATGCTGGGTTTCCTCCTTTTTAATGCTCTGCCAGGCCTTTACTGCAGCGGCTTTCAGTTGCTGTTTGTTTGTGGGCCTTTCTGTCCAAGTTTAGTCTTCAACAAGTGAAATGCCTGCTCAATTGGGTTAAGATCAGGTGACTGGCTTGGCCATTCAAGAATTTTCCACTTCTTTGCTTTAATAAACTCCTGGGTTGCTTTGGCTGTATGTTTTGGGTCATTGTCCATCTGTATCATGAAACGCCCAATCAATTTGACTGCATTTAGCTGGATTTGAGCAGACAGTATGTCTCTGAACACCTCAGAATTCATTCAGCTGCTTCTGTCCTGTGTCACATCATCAATAAACACTAGTGTCCCAGTGCCACTGGCAGCCATGCACACCCAAGCCATCACACTGCCTCCACCGTGTTTTACAGATGATGTGGTATGCTTTGGATAATGAGCTGTTCCACGCCTTCTCCATACTTTTTTCTTGCCATCATTCTGGTAGAGGTTGATCTTGGTTTCATCTGTCCAAAGAATGTTTTTCCAGAACTGTGCTGGCTTTTTAGATGTTCTTTAGCAAAGTCCAATCTAGCCTTTCTATTCTTGAGGCTTATGAGTGGCTTGCACCTTGCAGTGCACCCTCTGTATTTACTTTCATGCAGTCTTCTTTATGGTAGACTTGGATATCGATACGCCTACCCCCTGGAGAGTGTTGTTCACTTGGTTGGCTGTTGTGAAGGGGTTTCTCTTCACCATGGAAATGATTCTGCATCATCCACCACTGTTGTCTTTCGTGGACGTCCAGGTCTTTTTGCGTTGCTGAGTTCACCAGTGCTTGCTTTCTTTCTCAGGATGTGCCAAACTGTAGCTTTTGCCACTCGTAATATTGTATCAATTTCTCGGATGGGTTTTTTCTGTTTTCACAGCTTAAGGATGGCTTCTTTCACCTGCATGGAGAGCTCCTTTGACCGCATGTTGTCTGTTCACAGCAAAATCTTCCACATGCAAGCAGCACACCTCAAATCAACTCCAGGCCTTTTATCTGTTTAATTGATAATGACATAATGACATACTTGACCACACCTGCCCATGAAATAGCCTTTGAGTCAATTGTCCAATTACTTTGGAGCCCCTGAAATGAAGGGATTGTGTTAAAAATGCTTTAGTTGCCTCACATTTTTATGCAATTGTTTTGTTCAACCCACTGAATTAAAGCTGAAAGTCTGAACTTCAACTGCATCTAAGTTGTTTCATTTAAAATTCATTGTGGTGATGTACAGAACCAAAATTAGAAAAAAGTTGCCTCTGTCCAAATATTTATGGACATAACTGTACCTTACACATTCCTCTTACACCAAGCACTGATCATGATATGCTTATTACATTTTATAAACTATTCAATTATATTATCCCAATTGGTATAAAGGTTAAACCCAAAACAATTTAAATTCATAATAATAATCATGTAATTAAATAAAATATTTAATAAATACATGTTGCTTATGAAAATAGTTAATTTCCCCTGCTGTGCTTTTGTTCTTGATTCACCGATCACACCATGGTTGAAATCCTCTTTGAAAAATGTTGCTGAGGAAAAAAATATATCAGGTTGTGACAAAATTTCTTCTACAGTGAGGATTTCGTATGATAATCAGGTCTTGGGGTCCAATACCCCAAAGCAAAGGGTATCGGTATCGGGAAAGCTTGATCTGATTAATGGGGCTCTGGTCTGGGTACCATCCAGGCTGCCCTCTATGATTCGGGACAGATAATGATCTTTTGGTGTCAACAGTCACCAGCACAGCTGAGCTGTTAGCAGCAGGGCTGTGATACCTTGGACTGGAAGTTGGGTATGTTATCCAGTCCTACACTACACTATTCTTGATCTTAGGTTAAAGGCTGAGAAGCGATAGTTATTTGGTTGATGGCTTAGTCCACGGCTTGATCTCCTCTCCTTGGAGTTGGACAGTCCATTTGTTTGCAGACCTATGTTACAGTGCAATCTCCTGGTTCAAATTCAAGTTCTATTATTTCCAATGTGCTAGGAAGAGCAACTTTTACCAGCTGGCACAAAGACTTAAAAAAAATTTTCTCAATGTTAGTCAGTCTTGCAGTACTTCATCTGTAATTGCTAAAAGTTACTTATGGATCCTAAACATAATGTCTCATGAGGTGTTAGGCCTGTTTTGTTTGGGGTACCCTTTATCAACAATAATGCTGGCAGTAAACCAGATGGTAATTTTATGCAGTCTCAGCTTGTCCCTTGGCCAATTTATTTTAATGGTCAAAATGAATTCTGAAGTTGGTAAAGCACAATGTACACATTTATTTTCCTTTTGTCTTTTGTGTTTAAAATAGATACTCAAAAAATAAAATAATTTCCTCTATAGTTGTATCTAGGCGGCACGGTGGCGCAGTGGTAGCGCTGCTGCCTCACACTTAGGAGACCTGGGTTCGCTTCCCGAGTCCTCCCTGCGTGGAGTTTGCATGTTCTCCCCGTGTCTGCGTGGGTTTCCTCTGGGCGCTCCGGTT
Source organism: Polypterus senegalus (assembly GCF_016835505.1). Taxonomy (NCBI): domain Eukaryota; kingdom Metazoa; phylum Chordata; class Cladistia; order Polypteriformes; family Polypteridae; genus Polypterus; species Polypterus senegalus. The sequence continues at coordinate 226,414,278 of NC_053157.1, forward strand.
TCCTCCCACAATCCAAAGACATGCAGGTTAGGTGGATTGCCGGTTCTAAATTGGCCCTGGTGTGTTTGTGTGTGTCCTGTGGTGGGTTGGCACCCTGCCCAGGATTGGTTCCTGTGTTGGCTGGGATTGGCTCCAGCAGACCCCCGTGACCCTGTATTTGGATTCAGTGGGTTAGAAAATGGATGGATGTTAATCAATATATACCAAAGGATTTGGGACTTAGTTTGCTTCAGAGTCAAAACATTTTGCAGAGTATTTTGCCTTCCTGGTATGTGGGTGGCAAACCTCCCTGGAGGGATGGTCTAGTTGGAGTGTGGGTTATTCTAGTTGTCATTGCCTATGTTGGGATAAACTGACATAAATAAAGGCAGGCTATCTGTTCTGTAAAAATAATTTAAATAGTTAGTTGCTAAATTGATCAGCAGAACTGATAAGGTCCAATTAACAAAATATATCATATCAAATCAAAAAATTTAAACCAAAAAATAGATTTGACCTGATTGGAGCTAATATGTTGGAAAAGGCTTATTTGTAGGTTTGTTGAGGATTGTTTATGCCTGGAGATATGGGGCACAGGATTTAGAAGAGGCCAGATTTACAATTCCACATAAAGGAACACACAGTATTGTTAATCCAAATATACAAGATAACTAACCTACAGGAACTAAGCCAAAACAAAATTAGTAATACATTAAACATTTCTTACATTAATACAAGAGACATAAAAAAAAATTAATTAGAACTATATGTATATAGCAGTAACAAATCCCTGGATAAATCTGAGAGATGGGGATCAGTATAACACGGATGGGCACATATCAAGGATAGAGGCCTGATATTAGGAGTGTGTTATAGGCGTTCCTACGCAGACAACAGATGTTTTAGTAAAGGGGTTTTAAAGTCCCAAATATTAACTAGGACAATTTTTTAAAAAGTACAGTACCAGAGGTAGAGAAATACACATAACACTGAAAAAGATTTTTTTTTCAGAAGTTTTGCCTGACATTTTCAATTAGTTCAAATAAGCTAAAATGTTTTTGTGCTGATTTTAACTTGTACTCAGCATCTGTTTCTTCTTGTTTTGGTGTCCAACAAAAGTTCATGCTTTCCACTTGTATTTACTTATGTATGTACTTGGGGGCTCTGCCCCCTGCTCGCCAACCCCATGTGGGCTCGACGCTAGCCACTTTGTGGCTCTGCCGCTCGTGTATGGGAAAGCGGATGTACAATTTAAACAGATTGTCATTTTCATGGGAATTGTTACATATGCATAATAGATCTAACTATTTTACATTACGGCAAGTAATTAGACAACTGAATGTATAACTGCCCGTGAGTGAATATCATTTCTTTCTCTCTAATAAATCAACTGACTTTTTCGAATACTGGTCCTTGTGATTTGTTAATTGTCATAGCAAAAGCTATTCTAATGGGAAACTGTAAATGTTTTAAACCGAATGGCATATCAAGATCTTCTTTGGTAATGTACTACATTACCTTTCTTGTCACCTGTTAAAATGTTAAATATCAGAATAATTTGACCAATTTTGAATACAACTAATCTTGTCTTATTGCATAGCCCATCACTCATACATAAAGTACACAATAATATTATAATACATCCTTCTTTCAACAGTAATTTTGCCGGTGGAAGATCGAATGGTGTTAACGGTTGTAGATATTCTACGGGATATTGTAAGTTGATGTTTTCATCTTACGCACCATCTCCACTATCTTTTTCAGCATAGTCTAATACGCATTTAACCAATTTGCCGTGTAACCAATCGACAATTTTTGCGTAAATTCGTTGACTTCATCATTTCTAGTATTGCCCTTGTACTCTTCTGTTGATAAGCCTTTGGGATGAACTTCTTCATTAAGATTTGGACATAATAAGTCTTCTTTTATTGTGAACTTAAAGTGAGAAAAACGTAAAAATTTATAAGAGCGCAGGAACTGTGTCTGACAAAAGTATTCACACGAATGAGAGGTGAGAGGACCGTGGGCATGAGCTGATTTTTTTTATAATAGATTTATTTATTTAAAGAACTTCTGTAAAAAGCCAGTTTCCCCCTTTAGGACAAATAAAGTGTAGGTTTTGTATGATTGAAAAATGTTGTCAACCATCTTGATGTAGTTTTGTGCTCTGGCATTGCCAACAACATCCTAGAATGACTTCCATGTGATTTCTGTTGGCCCCACTATTAGATTTTCCAACTGCCTGTAGTTGATGATGTGTCTGATTTGTGGGATTCCTTAATCTTTACTAGTTATTCATTAAAACAACTGTCTCAGGTATCGAAATCCTTCACCTTTCATGTATTTTGCTTTAACAAAATTTTCAATCAGTCCAAGTTTTTATAAGAAGAGAAGAAAAAAGAGCTTTATTGGGTCAAAAGTGGTTTACATGGTACACATTTCTGCAATGGAGCAACCAGATCACTTAAATATAATGAGACCCTTTAGCACAGCTGTCCCATTTGCAGTGCTTTGCAGTGTTGCTACTTTTAGATCACCACAGATGTTCCAGGTGTCGTTTTTGTACTGTGTGAGTACTTGTAATATGAGAAGAAATCACAAAAATAGACGATTGTGATAAAGATAGAATATATCCACAGCAAGGGGCCCAAGTGAGATCTTAAAAAGTAAACAAGATAATGGACAGCATTGTCTGGCACCCTTCTAGATCCGAAAGGGTTGGGAGACTAAAGTTGGTGAGTACTATGTCTTGATCAAATTGACATAGTTTACATTAAAACCAATGGTTTGTAATACCTTCCATGTAAAATGCCGGTTCATTTGGTTAAAATCCTTCTCCAAATCAAAAGTCAGCAAAAGCTGGAGGTTAGGTTAGTGTGGGGGCCACTTCAATAATATGTACAATTTGATAGTGATAGTTATTAGCAAAAATCCAAGTTAACATGAGTAACTTTTGCTTTGTTTATTTTGATTTCAACTTTTGCTTGGCAGTGCTTTGTACCGTCATTTTCCAGATCGTTTCTTCTGTTATATAGTCCAGTAGTAGGTGGCCTTGGTATAAATAGATTGGAGTAGCACTGAAAAAAGTTGATTTGGTGTTGAATTAGATCCTTTTTGTAAGAATCTTTATCATTGGCAACAAATTTATCAAAAAGCTTTTCAAATAGATGGCAAGGTTTTGCTCATGTTCTGCTAGGTTGACTGTGCTGTGCTACTACAAAAGCATGACAGGTGTACCGCACCATTCTGGACATTTATTTGTTGACCACAAGGCTGGCATAGACAGATTACTCACAACTGTTACTAGAAAGAGCAGGATTAAGCTATTCAGGTGTCAAAGGAACCTGTAGAAACACCCAGAAATAAATGTTAATTTTTTGTCTATTTAATTTCTGCAGGGCTTTCCCTATAAATGTGCTGTCATTCAATTAAAGACCAATTAAAACAATATTTTCAATTAGTTTTACCAAGGAGGTTTATTTAGCTATTATAGCCCATTATTTATGTCATATAATATTTTGAATGTAATTCTGCAAACCCTGGTTACCACATCAGATAAGCACATAGAGATGCTATTGTAGGAAAAACTTAATTGCCTAAATGCACCTTTAAAGGTAAGAACAATAAACAGATAACATAACAAATAACAGGTCATTCAGGCCAAACCAGCATACTGGTCATTTCCCAAACATTTTCAAAATATTGCCAAGTTGAAATATGACATTCCTAAATTACTATAAAATGTATTACTTGTTAATTATTCCCTTTATCCACACTTCTCTGTATTAAGGTATAGTCCAGAAAGTATGCTAAATGTATCCTTAACCAGATTCAAATGATGTCCCTTTGTTCTTATGCAATAGCTGAGGCCTGTCCTAATGTAATTTCATAAAATTTATATCATGTCCATTTGTAAACTTGATTCCCTTAATTAGACATACTAACTTCAGTACAAACTACTAGCTACAATTTGTTCTCATAGCTCATTTCTCAAAGTCCCATAAGAAGTCTCATCACTCTTCACAAGACTTTTTTCTAGCATCATTATTTTTTTTTTGTAATATGGAGACCAAACCTGCACAAAATATTCCAGATGTTGCCTCATAAATGATTATTCAGTTTAAGTGTGCATACTGTTAGTGCATTAGGGCACATACGTCTTCCTCATAAAATGTACAAAACCTCTTATTATTTAATTATATCAACATAATATTTTTATTTACAGGTTTAAAATGTAACTATTATTTGCATTAAACTTCATCAGCCAAAGTCTAAATTTTGTGCAGGTGTATATGTAATGGGCGATTGCTGATTCTAGGATATTAACACTAGAATTACCAGAGCCTACAAAAAAACTCAAAAATCCATCCCACCTTAAATCGCTTCTCACCTCTCCGTCAGCGTCTTTTGTCCTGTAAATGTGTGGATAAGCACCAAACAGCAGGCAGTCTGCTATCACATCCCCCCACCTCGCACAGTTTTCTCAGCTCAAGTCTGTTTGCCTGCGTGTCAGTTGCTTAGAGTTGTAGAGAGTGAGAAGTCAAGCAAAATGACACCTTTTATAAATACTATATCGTTATTTGGAACACTTGCATTTCATGTGTGTTCTGTGTCTACAACAATCTATGCACAGTAAACACATTGTTAAAACAGAAATGTTTTTCATATTTTAGTAATAATTGACACAATGTAGACATGAAGTGTATAATGTGTGAAGCCTGAATTCCAAATATTAAAGAAACACTTTCACAAAAGATACAAGTATAACAGAACAAATGCGCTTTGTTCCAAGACTATAACCGAAGAAAGAGAAATCAGTTTAGTGTTGCATGTTGTTCTGGCTTCTAAGGTAGTATACTGGTTAGAGCTGCTGACTCCAATTCAGAAGGTTGTGGGTTTGAGTCTTAACATCTCCCAAAATGAACGTTTTGAGTAGTGAGCTGTTTTTTATTGTTAATATTATACAATAAAAGCATACATTTGATTTGCATCTGTAACAGCCGCTGTAAACGTATAGTACTTGTCAAAGTTAGCGTCTTTTTTAGTTTTACTTTATTTACTTATCTTCCTACAGCATAAAGTCACAAGTATACTGCAGAGCTTCCTCTGTTTGATTGTCAAGGGCATGCTCAAAATTTACATGTGTAATGCCACGAAAAATACCTGCTGACACTTTAGTATGTGAGCAATGGTACAAGAATGCGGTTAGACTTTTTTTGGGCACATACACCACGCTAGTGTTTAAATCTGGACGGTGTAGCATCAGCAAGCTCTGTAAGCCATGCTCTGGTACTATGTCACTCCCTGATAAACAAGGCTTCAGTTGGGAGAGGTTTTTGTCATTTCTGCAGTGGTGGGGAGGATGGGATAGTAGGCTGCTTACTGCTTGGGCTTCTCGACACATTTGCAAGACAAAAGACGCTGACGGAGAGGTGCGAGCAGATTTAAGGTGCAAGCGGATTTAAGGTGGGATGGATTTTTTCATAAGCTTTAGTAATTCTAGTGTTAAAGGCAAATTAGTAAAAGAAGAAAAACAAAAGAACATGATACAGATAGAAATAACATTCAATACATTAAGCATGTGTTTTTTTTTGTGTGTGCCTCAGGGTATGCAAAGTAGATACTAGACAAAACCAAACTAGACAAAAAAAAAAAAAAAAAATAGACAAAAACCAAAAACTAGGCAAAACTAGACAAAACTAAACTCAAAAACTTAAAAAGGGGTCAACTGCCAGCAAAGTCTTTAAAACCAAAAATCATTTGTTAAGGGGACAGCCATAAAGGTGTAGAAATATTTGTAGGAAATCCAAACAGTCAAGATTCAAGGTGAAGACTGCTTGCTCAAACACTCAGTCATAGTTCCCTCCAGGTATCCCAACTGATGTTTAACTCCCCAGAACAATTAATAGGCTACTTTGATGGGCTGTGCACATCCATGAATCTCCAATAAGGACCAACATTATGTTACTTAACCCCACACTGCCCCCCTCCACCCAGCACAATGGTATTTATTTATTTTCCAAAAACACTTCCACAAACTTCTTCTTGCTATATCTTTATCTGCACCTGTGTTTGTGGTCATGAGCTCTGGGTGGTTTCCTTCTTAGGGTTCCTTGGCTCACTTTGTGTAATAGAAGATCAATGTAAGAGAAACTCAAAGCTAAAATGAGAGGAATCAACTGATGTAATTTGGACATTTAATGAGGATGACTCCTGAGTCACACCCACATGGAGTATTCCAGGCCACTGGGATAACACAGGCCTAGTAATAATACTAATTACAATAATAATAGATTTTATTTATTTAACACCTTTCCCGAGCAACAGGGCATAAATAAAATCTGCATAAAACGCTAAATAAAGATAAAAACTTGACATACAAAGACAATAAACCAGAATAAATTGAAAATATATGAATACTACAAGAAAACCACAAATAAGAAACATAATTTGTGGCACAAACACAGATGTTCCTGGACATCTGGACACAGAGGTAAACTGAAAGAAGGGTCAGAATGTCAGGTCAGTTCAATGCCTTCCTAAATTCAAAGCTTAATAGGTTACTAGCTGTGCTGCCCATCAACTATGGGTTGGAACCTAAATAATCAATGTTGACCTCATTGTTAACATTTGCAGTGCACCATGCAATGCATATGCCTCTGTTATATGCCATTTGGTATGGGATTTTTGAAAGCAGTGTTAATACTCGTTGTGTGCCATATGTTGGAATGACAAATGCAATGCATTTTATTAGTAACTGGATGAGCACACAAACAGACACAGATACTTATCCTTTTATTAAGGTAGTGGAAGTGCAGAACATCATTATATATTTGTCTGAATGTTTAAACTATTAAAAGCACTTTTCTCTGACTTTTGATTTTTGTGCATGTCAGGGGCATTATATTACTCTATTATTGAAACTTTTTTTCTTTATGTTGTCTTTGAATAGCTAAGAATTTCTTGTCAGTCAGTTAGTTTAAAAGTTTGAGTTATATAAATAACTGATAAAACACTATAACATGAATCAAAGAATTGACTGCTAAGGAATGATTTTACAAGCTTTATCAGCAACACATAGAGTTAGAATTTTTTTGAATCTCAATATATTTTTTTAAGATGGCAGGCCATCTTAGGTTCAAAACCAGTGGAGATGTTCCTGATTGTAATGTGGAATACAGAGAAACTCAAAGACTATAGATCACCAACAGAAATGTGATTAGAACTGAAACAGAGTTTTAGTGTATATGAAGTGAAGACACCAGACGAAAATGGAAAAAGGTCAGCATAACGCATAAAGAGTCAATATTTTGAAACAGACTTTCTGAGAATCTTGTGACATTTCAAAAGTGGAATAATGACCACCTTTATTTACTTTTCTATTTGCCAAAGTTAGGTGATGTCAGTCATATTTCTTTCATGTCTGCCTGTAGGTGACAGCCTTTCTGTTTGGTCAATCAAACTACAAGGTGGCTGTACCTGTTTGTTTCAAATACTCGTGTCTTTCCATGGGTTGTTTTGCATCTTGGATTTGTAAAGTTTCCTTTGGTGGAAGACACACCATCTCATGCCCAATGTCTTGCTTTAACTCAGGCTTCTAGTTGTCACCCTTCAAAAAGTAACTTGGTTTTGGAAGAATGTCTACTTAAAACCCCTTGTTCTGCATTTAAATAAAACAGCAAATTACAAACAACAGAAACAAAAAGCACCTCCACATGTGATATACCATTCTTCTTGATACCTAGTCATGCAAGATGTTAAACTTTTTATGGTTCTGCCTATTTATGGCCCTGCGGACCCTTAAACCCCTCATTTTTAGATCATTGTTGGACCATATTTTGTGCAAGAACTTACAACCTTATGATAAAAAGTAAACCATTAGGTGTTGTCAACAAAATGACCAGGAGGACTTGAAGTTGTGCTTGCCACATTGACTGACCTCAGGGGTTCACCCACTCATGGGATATATCGTGTCAAAGTTACTCTTTTTTTTTATTAATTTTATTACAATCCATACAAAGCAATCAAGTTTTTACAAAAAAAAGAATTATGCTAAGAACAGATCAATCCCCACCCCTGAGAAAGAGAGCAAGCCAAACGGCGTAAAATTTAAGGCTTGTAAAAATACCTAAATTAATAAATTCTCTGTGCTTTATAAACTTATTTTAAAATATTACTGATTAGATTCTGCCATGTTTTGAATAAAGTCTGTACAGATCCCCTGAGTATTTGATTTTTTCCAATTTCAAATAATATAACACATCGGTTTCCCACTGACTTAAAAGAGGAGAGTTTGGGTTCTTCCAGTTTATCAGAATAAGTCTGCGTGCCAAAAGTGTAGTGAATGCAATCACAATTTGTTTGTCCTTCTCCACTTTAAGCCCCTCTGGAAGAACCCCAAACACAGCTGTTAATGGGTTAGGAGGGATTGGGAGTCCAAGGCTGTCTGAAAGGTAATTAAAAATTTTGGTCCAGAATAATGTTAATTTGGTGCAGGCCCAGAACATGTGTCCAAAGTTACTCTTTTTCACAAAAATTTGAAAAAACAGGAATTGGAGTGTCGTTGTATGGTATTTTGAGGTTGCTGATCATGAATATGATAATATTTTTAAGATTTGATTCTTTATTGTTTTTTGTTATGGTTTAAATCGGCTTATTTTAAAACCTACATATATATATATATATATATATATATATATATATATATATATATATATATATATATATATATATATTTGGTATCATTCTTTTTAGAATTCATCAAACTTTAATGTGATGTTATAATATTTTAAGATAATATTTTTAAATTATAAACTAAAAAATATCAAAAACTCATGTTCTGTGAGACAATACTTTGTGCCAAGAGATTTAACCATGCCCAGGGATGGAAATAAAAGACAAAGAGTAGGACAGCTGCTGTACAGGCTTTTAAACGTTTGAAGTGCCGTGCGAGATGCTGCAAGCCAGCAAAGAGAAGGTAAAAAAAAACCTATTTCCGTCCCATTATATCACCGCTTAAGAGGGGGTTTTGGAGGAGCGACTGCGTCTACTTTGGGTGAATTCAGCCCCCCTCTTCACAACACGAGCAGCAGAGACGTGAAGTGGCTGGTGTGTAGTTCAGGCCGGGGGTGTTGGTGAGCGAAGAGAGCAGGGGATGAAACCCCTAGTTTAGACTTGAAACATTTAAATGGAAGCATGCATTTTAATATTTCAGATATCTGATGCAACTATTCTTGTTTATTATACACTTCTACTTCATGAAGTAAATCATTACATTTCTTATTAACACCCAGAATTAGGACAGCTAATTCAGACTTTTAATTATTTAATGAAGTGGTTTCCTGTTTTCTTCCACAGCAGCAATTAATATAATACATTAGATTATGTTCTGAAATGAACTTATTCTAATTCATGGTCAGTGAGCCAGAGCCTACCCCAGCAGCAGGAATCAGATGTCAAGTCCATGCCAGTCCATCACAGGAAGCTACTATGCACTTTCACCAAATAAGTACCAGAAATAGTAATGTAAACCAGAAACCAGAAAAAATAATGAGACAAAAATGTAAGACCAATGTATATAACATTCCTCCGGGTTTGTGCAGGTTTTCTCAGGGGAACAGATACTGAGTCTGTCTCTTAAACTATTTCTATGTCTAGACACATCAGGACATGTGGCTAATCATGCTTCCTAATCTGGAAAGTATTAATTTAAGAACAGATGCCATCTGATATGCAAAAAATTTAAAAAAAAAAAAACAAAACTAAGTTGGTGAGTCTTTATAAACTGTTAAAATCAGAAAAGACAAGCAAACCCTTAAGACATATCTTTGCTTCCCCATTTGTTTTAGAAAAGGTCATCCAATGTTTCTTCCCAGGGTGCTCAGGTAGCTTCTTTCCAAAGCGTCTTATGGACTCCCCCTTTAGAGTTTGAAGAGTTTGTTTTGAACCTTAACCTCTGACATTGTTCGGTGATTATTTCTTAGTGACAAGCTCCATTGGTGTTTTCCTAGCTCTCTATGGACACATCCAGAACTAAAGCAGGCCACATCAACCCCTCTGATAAGAAATACTTAGCATGGTATTTAATACTAATGTTAGGCATGATCATTTTAGGTTTGCACACAGCAGGTACACAACAGCCATTAGCAACTGCTTCTGTGCCTCTGTACTAACTGTGAAGCAGGAGGGAAAATACAGGGCCTTACAGTTCTGAGAAAAAGCGTTTGATGAAACCTGCAGCAGTTGTAAGAGAAAAACTTGTTGTATGAATTTGTGAAGTGCTTGAAATTGTTTCTGCCTGTTAAAATAAGAGATCGTAACATCATCTGTACCAGCACATCATGTAAGTGATGAGATTGTGTAATATTGCAACTTTTCATTTTGGCCTCTGATTTATTTACATATAAAAAGTATTAAAATGAACCAGATATTTACCAAATATTTTTAAATGCTTAATTATTTTGGGACCTTTATATTAGGAGACATAGGTACGTTGGTGGAAAATACCATTTATCTGTTCTCTGACTGGTGTAAATTAAAATGTATTTGAATATGTTATGTAAATGAACCTAGCTGAAAAAGAAAGCTGTTGTGTTAAATTTCTTCCCAATCACATGGTGAGGTTCCACTATGTGGTGTAACTAAAGGATGTTCATCTTGTGAATATTATGCCTGACATGATTGAAATAGCTAATGAAAAGAAGAACGTGGCCATAACTGTCTACAGTACATTAGATACAGTGAAGTTTTTCAGTGCAGATTCTCCTCTCTCTTTCTAGTCATTCTTATCCTCCTGCCTGTTGAGACAACCGCTGTGTGCTCTGCTAGTAGTTGCCATCATCGTCCTAACAGTGTACCGTAAGTGTCTTACTCAACTTAGACAAAGTAGTAAGGTGGGTGGTGGGTCATACTGGTGCTGTTAGTTTTTGCTGGCAAAATTCTATTGGAACATTCCAGGTATACAAGCTGATACTCATGCCATCATTTTGAGTAGCTTTTCATTTTTTTTTTGTGTGTTTTGTTTTTATTGTCCTTGGGCTCTAGTCCCGTGATGCGATTCAGGCTTATTGCTGTGGAACAATCATCAAGGTAACAATGTAAAAGCCAGCACACGAGTTGAACAGAATTCAAGAATGTCGATAAAAACCAAAACAAATAGCAAAGACTTTCTTCAGATTCTGATTTTTAGGGCTTGAAATTCAGCCTTTGACTTCAAATAACATATTGAGCATTGATGATAGATGTATGAATCTTTTGCATTTTGAATTTAGCAACAAGTAATGAACTATGAGTGTGTTTAGTGATTAGGCTGGGACCCCTGCCTTTGTTTTTTGTTCTCATCTTTCAGTCCCCATCTCATAAAAATCCCTGCTGTCACTCCTCATCAGGAGTATCTTGGACACATTCTTGTCAGTAATATATTGACGGAGTTTAGATACCTCTAGGTCTCGTTTCCCAGTGAGTGCAATGGTAACTGTCACACATTATATATATATTTAGTCAGTCAGTCATTTTCCAACCTGCTATATCCTAACACAGGGTCACAGGGGTCTGCTGGAGCCAATCCCAGCCAACACAGGGTGCACGGCTGGGACAAATTCCCTGGCAGGGCACCAGCCCACTGCAGGACACACACCAAGCACGATTTAGGATCGCCAATGCACCAAACCTGCATGTTTTTGGACTGTGGGAGGAAACCCACACAGACATGGGGATGACCATGCAAACTACACACAGGGAGGTCCCGGGAAGCGAACCCAGGTCTCCTTACTGCGAGGCAACAGCGCTACGACTGCACCACCATGCTGCCCATTTTATACATTTACTTTGGTTATTTTTTTTGTTTCCTTTTTATTGTTTGTTTATTGCTCTCAGGATTTTGTTTCTGAGATTTAATTTTAGTTTTGGTTTGATCCGACAAAGATTTATTTTTATCTTGTCTTGTCTTCATTGCTTACAGAATGCTTTTTAGATCATCATGTCACCGCAATCATTGCAATAATTAAGTCAAAGGAAGTGAGGCTATAAAAATGGTGATGGTTTCAGTGTGCACCATCTTTAATATTTTTAGTGTAGTTTGCATTATTCCTACATAAGTCCTGTGTTCACAGTTAAAAGCATATATCCAATATTGCGTGTTTTAAATATTAATATACATTTTCTAACCAAAGAAGCAGAAATATCTTTTCAAACTAAGGGCTGTAAACAAAGGTTAGTGGTTGGAACAGGTGTACTTCTCCATTCTGATAGAAGAAGGCCTTAGAGAGCCTAATGCAAATATGGCTTTGGTCAATGGAATCTGCAAATAGCTCTCTGAGTATAATAAACTGGCACTTACCCAATCATACCATTGGTCAGTGGAAAGTGGGAGTATAAATGCTTGCCAGGCTGCCTCAAAGCCAGAAAATCTGGCACCACAGTTGTGGTTTTGGTCTTTACCAAGAATAATGCTTCCACTCTCCTCCAGAAGATGGAAATACAATCGTCATGTCAGTTTCACTGAGCAACTGCAAGACAGTTTCACTGTTCCAATGGCTTCTCTTCAGCAGTTTTTGCATGTATAAAAATCATTATATTGCAATGTTTATTAGCAGTGAAAGCTGTATTTTAAAGAAAGTAGAATATAAGTTTTCTTTTGTACCACATTTCTCTTGTCTTAATATTTCCACCATGTTTACTAAAGGGATATACAGTTTATAGATGTTCAAGGTATGAGCTACAATTCTAAAAAGAACATGTTTCTGGGAAGCATACACCCCCATCTGGACACATTTGTCGCTGCAAGCAGGATGCAGCTTCATACTGAACTGCTTGCTTCAATGTTTTTAAAGAAGGGACAAGCCAAAATACAATGGACTACTGTGGCTGAGTTAGTTTAGTAGTTATGGTGCTTTGCCAACAGGGCTATAACTGGAAGGGGAACTGGTTCTCCTGAAGTTGTAAGTTGGCAAAACAAAAAGTAGGTTTGAAACTTTGAGAGAAAGTTCAGCAAATTGCAGGAGAAATACTGGCATGAACCACCTTATGACCACATTTTATGCAAGTTGGACTTAAAGTTCCAAAGGATAAGAAAAAAAGTGGGGAATTAAAAAGACATACTAGCAGTTTGATGAGAAATAAGTTAACATTTGGTAATTTTGTGTTTTTTCCTTGTCAGGCATTTTTTAATAATGAAATTAATAAAGGTGGTAATAACAAAACCTTTTGGACTGGCATGATTGATCAGGTGAAAGGCAGCTGATTTCTCTGGGCAGACAACAGAGATCTGATCCAAAAAACAGGTAAGAGAACTCCTGTCATCCTGTGACATCCTTCTTTAGTTAAGTCAAGCTGCAAAACAACACTGGACAAGTGCTGTAAACCTAGCTGGGACAATAAAATACAATAAAGGAGAGCCACAAATAATTTCATGAGTCACCAAAGAATTTTAGCAGGGACGGGAAAACAAAGTAAAGAAAACAAGGCTCTGCAGGAATCTCTGAACTGGCCATATCGCTAGAATGAAAAAAGGAATAATTAAGAGTCCACAGGAGCTTGCTTTACTTACTTGTCCC